>NC_090738.1:128837674-128945174 GCF_036898095.1 Palaemon carinicauda | reverse complement strand
CATTTGCAAACGAGAAGAAGAAAACTGAGCTACCAATGGAAGGGGAGAATAGACTGTAAATAAACCAACTGAGACAGAAGCCAGAAAAGAGACTTTTTTTGTTACGTCGACGGAAGAGGAAAAGATATCTGGTTTGATGGTGATTGCATGAGTGCATGGGGGGGGGGGGTTAAGGAATATGCAAGGACACATAAACTTGCAACGAAAGAGAACTTCTAATGAAAATCTTGAAAAAAAAGAATAAAGTAGAGCGTTACACTATCATATGTTGAACATGATGATATATAGGTCTATATTTATAGTTTATATATAACAGATCTACTTTATCGATGTTACTGATCTTAGGTAATTTCATATCAATTCATTTCTTCTCGTGTAGTTTGCTTTATTGTTTCCTTTCCTCACTGGGCTGTTTTTCATCGTTAAAGTCCTGCAGAGTGGGGCAATGAATAGACTATAATATGATGGATATAGAATGATAATGGAGAGTTTAAGAATTAGATGATAATTAAGAGAATTTAAGACTAATACAAGATAACTGAAAAATGACAGATATCTTACAACTGAATATCAGACAAGAGAACAAATATTTGATTCCAGACAAGAGAATTCGATCCAAAATAAGGGAATTAATATAAAATAGAAGTGTGTACCAATCAAGAGAATTAGGTACCAAACAAAAGGGATGGATAGGCCTACTAACGATGAGGCTAATCGCAGTACTTTTAAAATGTAGAAGATACTATCGCTAGAGAGTTATGGGATCCTTTGATTGGCCAGACAGTACTACATTGGATCTTTCTCTCTGGTTACGGTTCTTTCCCTTTGCTTACACATACACCGAATAGTCTGCCTTATTCTTTACAGATTCTCCTCTGTCTTCATATACCTGACAATACTGAGATTACCAACAATTCTTCTTCTTTTACGGGGTTAACTACTGCACTGCAATTGTTCAGTGGCTACTTTCTCTTAGTATGGGTAGAAGAGACTCTCTAGTTATGGTCAGCAGCTCTTCTAGGAGAAGGACACTCCAAAATCAAACCATTGTTCTCTAGTCTTGGGTAGTGCCATAGCCTCTGTACCATGGTCTTCTACTGTCTTGGGTTAGAGTTCTCTTGCTTGGGGGTACACTAGGGCACAGTATTCCATATTATTTCTCTTCCTCTTGTTTTATTAAAGTTTTTACATAGTTTATATAGGAAATGATTATTTTAATGTTGTTACTGTTCTTAGAATATTCTATGTTTCCTTGTATCCTTTCCTCATTGGGTTATTTTCCCTGTTGGGGCTACTGGGCTTATAGCATTTTACTTCTCGAACTAAGGTTATAGCTTAGCAAGCAATAATAATAATAATAATAATAATAATAATAATAATAATAATAATAATAATAATAATAATAATCAGTTATACAACTATATATGCGTCTATCACATTAGCAATGTGAAGGCCATACATAATAAGGATATGAAGAAGCCATAGGACAATGGTACAAATCGGATAGCAAAGAAAATATTTTCATTTTGTTGATTATAGCTCCTTTCTCATCCTATATCCAAGGATAAGTATGTCAGTTATAGTTTTCTGTCATTTCTCTTATGCCATTCATATTTTAATGTGACAGTCAGTGCATTGCTTCCTTTTTTACCTTGACGTAGGCCTAGTTGAAGAATAGGCCTAAATGTGCATTTTCCTAATTGATAATTATCACATACTATAACTCAATTTAATAAAACTAAAATTCATATTCCTTCTTATTTTTTTTTTTTACTTTGACGTAGGCCTACTTGAAGCATAGGACTAAATGTGCATTTTCCTAACTGATAAATACCATCAATCTATAGATCAATTTAATAAAATAGATAAAGATTTTACATCATTTAAAGAAGAAAGCCATGTTTAAGATTTACTGAATAATTATTTATTGTGTAAAACACGTTAGGTAGCTACCGAGCATATAGGCCTATACTCCATGCAACATTCATTTTAAAATTAACGGTGATACTAGAAAACAAATCCCAACTTACATTTTAGTTTTCGATAATTTAAGACTAAATAATTTTCGTATTGGAACTCATTTGTTTATGTATTTCCAGTAATATCAACCTTATCATTATTATCTATCGTGATATGCTCTGCAAAGCAGTCTGAAATCACTATCATATCAGCAATAATCAATGTCATGTTTGTGATTGTGATAAGAGAAATTTATCATTTCATAACTAAGAAAAACATTAATCAAGATAAAAAAGACAGAGAGGCTTTGTTTGATAAATGAGGAAAAAATTGTTTATATCAAAGATATTATTAGAAGGGATATTCAGGTTCAATAAGTAACTATATCTATAAATTTCTTCATAAACTCAGTAAAACGAAAATATGGATCTTTGGAATATTCACTGGACAGCGAGACGGGAAAGGAACTGAAGTAGACGGTTAAAAAGTGGCCATATTAGTTCACCCCATGAAAATCATGAGCAAAGGGTTATGCTGGCCTATTGGAAGCGTTCCTGCCTGGTGATAGCCGGACTGGGGTTCGAGTCCGCTCAAACTCGATAGTTTCTTGTAGTGTCTGCAACCTCACCATCCTTGTGAGGTGAGGATGGAGGTTTTTGGGGGGACCCTATAGGTCTATCTACTGAGGCATCAGGAACCATTACCTAGCCCTCCCTGGTCCTAACTTGGGTGGAGAGGGGGCTTGGGCGCTGATCAAATGATATATGGTCAGTCTCTAGGGCATTGTCCTGCTTGCTAGGGCAATGTCACTGTCCCTTGCCTCTGCCATTCATGAGTGGCCTTTAAACCTTTACAACCTCACCATCCTTGTGAACTAAGGATAAGGGGTTTGGAGGAGCCTATAGGTCTACCTGCTGAGTCATCAGCAGCCATTACCTGGCCCTCCTTGGTCCTTGATTGGGTGGAGAAGTGACTTGGGTGCTGATCATATGTATATAGGGTCAGTCTCTAAATAGGGTATTGTCACTGTCCCTTATCTCTGCCGTTCATGAGTTACATTTAAAACTATAAATGCAGCATTCGTTCATGTGATCTAAAAACCAATAAAAACATTGAATTTATATTTAGCAGTTTCTAATATCCATATACTTAGAAACAAATCATATCCAAGCGACTAAGAAATTATTTTATCTCTCAAACCAGATTATTTCAGTTCTTTTCGGATGCATAGAATTTGGCCTTCAGCATCCGGTGTAACTCAAGCAAAGATGTAAACAACCACAGCTATAAATTGAGTTAACGTTGTAGACTGCAGTAGACTCTTTGACCCTTAAAGCTGCTAGACTCATTCTCAATATTGATATTATTAGAGCATTTGGCTTAGCCTGTAATAATAATAATAATAAAAGCATTTCATCAGATAGAATTATTATTATTATTATTATTATTATTATTATTATTATTATTATTATTATTATTATCATCATTATTATTATTACTACTACTACTATTATTATTATTATTATTATTATTATTATTATTATTATTATTATTATTATTACTTGCTAAGCTACAACCCTAGTTGTAGAAGCATAATTAAAGTGGATCAGATCAGTATATTTAACCTAATCTGCGTTCAATAATACTAAATAATTGTTCATCACTACAGAAAAAAATAAAGAATAACAGAAATTGATTACAATCATGTGTCCCTACTGTTTTGATTTTTATAGATATAATGTCTCAAGAGCAATAAGTAACAGGTAGAGATAAAAAAATGCATCGTATCAGTTTGTTCGACACCCCAAAGGACTAAAAGGACGCCACATGAGGTGTAGGCCTACAGCTGGCTTAGGCTATAGGCTTACTAAATCTCACATACAATGCTAATAATACAAGTACTTAATTCATCTATGTACTGCAATTGGAAGATAAATAATGGCACGACCATCTTGTGTAACATACCACACAATTACTACACAATAGTACACAGTATGATCTGCCACGGGACAGGTATATTTTATAGGTGTTGGATGTAGAGTGAGATCGCAATTTCTCAGGAAATGTTACGTCATTCTACTGGTCTCGGTGGAAAATCATCGAAACATGAGTAACGATGCTATTTATTTTTTTTGGTAATTAGTAATCTTACTTTATTCCATTATGATAGATTTGAAGGATAGAATTAATACATGTCGAAGTTTTCCAAATTCCACCAAAGTAGGATCATAAGCCTATGTCGGGCTTTGACCGTTTGAAAAAAATGAATATCCTATATTTGAATATATACCAACATTGACATCTAAACTGCCACTGCATATTATATATATGTATTACTACTATAATACTCATTTTTTTATTGTAAATACATTTAAATAACTATCTTATTATGAAAAATTAGCAATGTTTGGTGTTGTTGCCGATACGCGGGCTTGATAACATCCCTTGGTCCCATATTTGAATGTATACCAACATTGGCATCTAAACTGCCACCGCATATCATATATAAGCATTACTATTATAAAACTTAATCTTTATTGTAAAAACATTTAAACAAATATTTTAATAGGAAAAATGCTTAATGTTTGGTGTTGTTTGGTGTTGACAACATCCCTTTGCCCTGGGGGGAAAGTGAGCTTATTTTTAAATATTACTTGCACGAATTTCTTAATAATCAGTGAAAATTTTGTTTTACTTACGTCATAAAAATAGGTATATGTTAATTATTTTTACTAGATAAAATAATTAAAATTTAATTTATATATAATAATAAAAGAGCAAAGCATTTAAAAAAAAAGACTTCGCGAGTCCTCTTAAAATTTTGCTTAACTTATATCATAAAAATAGATAAATATAATTTTTTTTTACTAAATAAAATTATTAGAATTTAATTTATATATAATCATAAAAGAACAAAGCATTTTTTTTAAAAAGACTTCGCGAGTCCTCTTAAGAAATTCAAGCAGTTTAGGTCCAGCAGTCCTAGAGGCTGATATCGGCGGACCTCATATATCTTGTTTTTAATATTATTCGCAAGTGTTAAGGATGATATCCTGAAAATGCTACGTTCTAAGAAGGATGTGGACCGCCACGTGCGGGATATTCTCAATAAAGTGCGCACAGAGGACGAGGTAAGTTTAAAATACCGGGGGGAAACCATCATTGTTCTCGTGTTGCATGTAACACCAGCTCTCTTGGTTAAGCAATGTTACGTTACATGTTGATGGCTGTGATTTGATGATTTCTGGACTCATTTACCCTTTTAAATTACTTTTTACCTGTCATTTTTACTTCTAAATAGTATTTTATTATTATATCGAGTCTTTCAACCGTTAATGGCTTGGCCTAAATATTAATTTTTAGTTTTCTCTCTTCATTTCCCGCAAATTTATTTTTTGATTTCTGGACTCATTTTCCATTTCAAATTACCTTTTACCTGTTCATTTTTACTTCTAAATAGTATTTTATTATTATATCAAGTCTTTCAACCGTTAATGGCTTGGCCTAAATATCAATTTTTAGTTTTCTAAGCAATGTTACGTTACATGTTGATGGCTGTGATTTGATGATTTCTGGACTCATTTACCCTTTTAAAATACTTTTCACCTGTTCATTTTTACTTCTAAATAGTATTTTATTATTATATCAAGTCTTTCAACCGTTAATGGCTTGGCCTAAATACCAATTTTTAGTTTTCTCTTCATTTCCCGCAAATTTATTTTTTTTCGCCATTTACCCTTTTAAAATACTTTTCACCTGTTCATTTTTACTATTAAATAGTATTTTATTATTATATCAAGTCTTTCAACCGTTAATGGCTTGGCCTAAATATCAATTTTTAGTTTTCCCTGATCATTTCCCGCAAATTTATTTTTTTCGCCATTTGAAAGGAATGAATGTCATGGCCATCTCTTATTTAATAGATTTCAATCTTAAAAAGCTTCTTTTAAGCATTTAATAAGCTTCTCAGGTACATGATAGTCTTAGGCTAACGTGTGATATGAAAATGGCCACTTGGCGAATACAAATTTGATGTTGATTGAACAGTAAATGATTTATCAAAATTGGATAGATAAAACAACAAATTGTACTGTTTTACTGAACAATTTATATTTATATTTATATTTACTTGTTTTAGAATGATTTATTGTTAATTTGTTCTCTTCATTTATTTATTTCCTTATTTCCTTTCCTCACTGGGCTATTTTTCCCTGTTGGAGCCCCTGGGCTTATAGCATCTTGCTTTTCCAACTAGGGTTGTAGCTTGGATAGTAATAATAATAATAATAATATATACTTGAGCAAGTTTAAGGTAACCTACGAAATTGCAATTTTAATTTGACTTCACTTAAACATAAGTCTAGGTTAGCCAAATAAATTGCAAATTAGCTTCGATGCTTAGTAGTTTAATATAGACTAATCTTAACTATCTTATTTATGTTTTAGGACAGGACTACTTTGCAGTTTAGAAATCATATCTTTCTCTTTTAAATTCAAAAGCAACATCTGAGTATTCGGGAGCCTTTGTATTACAACAGACCAAGTTTTGCCTTTTCCCATTGAAAAAAAAGGAATTTCGATTATCTTTGTAATCCGTAGTTTTGTCATAATTCAAAATCCCTTGTATTTAATTAGGCCGCTGAATATAATCCCATATTGGTCTTTGCTCTGCCATAGCTTGCGTCTCACAATTTAGAATCTAATTTTTTGTCTGGTCTGGCAAGGGCGTCAATTTTAATTAGGGGGGGGCCTTTGTATATCGGCGGCCAGTTCCAACTAACCTAAAGTTCCCCATCTAGCCTAACCTACAAGCATTGTCCTTCAGGTTCAGGTTCAGTTCGAGGGCTCACCTTTGCATCGGCGGCTCTTGTGTCCTTAACTACTTACCTTACGGGACCCCCCTTAGAATGCCGTATTCTTAGTTGGGTGTCATCTTATATACAGGTGGCCGTTATCATACATACACCCCTAGAATTGTTTTAGTTACCTAAGTAATCACATTTAAATTAGTCTTTACTTTTTCGTGGCTTGCTATGTTCTAATTTTACAAATATATCATTGCTTCTTTGTTCTGGCAAGCGGTAGATGTTGCACTACGCACATTATGCCCTTGGGGAAAATTTGGCGTTGCTTTGCTTATCTGGTGACGCTCTGTTGTGACCTGATCGCTAACGTCTCTGCCTGGTGTTTGCCAGACGAGGGTTTGAGTCCTGCATAGACTCATTCGTGCCTTTAGCGTCTGCAACCTTACCATCCTTGCGAGTTAAGGTTTGGAGGGTTTGGGGGAGCCTATAGTTCTATCTGCCAAGTCATTGGCAGTCATTGCCTGGCCCTCCCTGATCATATATATATATGGCAAGTCTCTAGGGCATTGTCCTGCTTGCTAGGGCTGTGTCACCGTCCCTTGCCTCTGCCATTCATGGAGGACCTTTAAGCCTTTAAATATATGGGTGTGCTTTATTTAAAGTCACTGAAGTTAGAACATTCTGGAACAACTTCCTCTGTTATTGCCGTGGACAATATGAAGGTGGATTGTGTCAAAGAAGGATTGAGGTTGAGACGGATTAGGATGTGTTGGGGGAGGGGGTGTGGTTGAATAATGTGCTCCCGCATCAGTCGATTAGTTTGGAGGTGATCAGAACGTCATCAGGTAATTCTAGTAACCACATGAGCGAGAAAATTATTTTCAGATATGAAATTTTAGGGAAATTTTGTCCTTCCTTTTAAGTACATATCTTGAGATTTAAGAACACACTAAATCTTTTATTTTTGATACATGATTGTGATTGGGTAGAAGGTCTGAGTCATGGTCTGTCGATCTACAAATGCAATATTCTCTGGTTAGGTTAGGGAGGAGAAGCCTGCCAGTTGGGAAAGAACCTTGCGGTCAAGAAAACTTATTTAGATTAGGGTACACCTGTGTATTACACTTTATTTTTTTCATTCCAATCTCAAAAGCCTTGATACCCTTTGTCTTGGGTAGTTCTGTTTCTATAAAAGTACTCATTTCTCTTGAAATGAAAGTGAAAATCTTTTGAAACTATATATCACCCTGATTGGAAAATTGACAATAGATCTGTCTACCTAATGAACACTACATTTGATAATTTTCTTTTGAAATTTTCAAGTGGTCAGTTATTGTTTATGAAACAGCACTTTCCATCAGTTAGCTATACAGTGGAAGTATACTGCCTATTGCTTTAGTCATAACTGTCAAATGAAACCTATTTGTTGGCAAACTTGTTCAATTTTTGTCACTTGCCCTTTAACCCCCAAAGGACGTACTGGTACGTTTCACAAAACTCATCCCTTTAGCCCCTTGGCCATACCAGTACGTCCTTGCAAAAAACTGCCTTGTACATTTTTGTTTGCATATTTTTGGTATCCTTATGAGAAACTTCAGGCATTTTCCAAAAGAATGAGACCAACCTGACCTCTCTATGATGTAAATTAAGGCTGTTAGAGCAATTTAAAAAAAAATGTTGCAAAATGTGCTTGAAAAAAAAAATGCCTGGGGGTTAAGGGATGGAAAGTTCCAAATAACTTAGGGGTAAAAAGATTAAGTTTTGATGATTATCCAAAGGAAACCTGGGTAAATGTGTTGTACATTAATTTTTAGTCAAATGCGTGACCCATATATTTTTTATTTTAACTGTTGTGACCATGAGTAGTGTGGCAAACCACCTGTTCCTATGTTTTTCTATCCCGCAAATAAAAACAATTGTAGATCTCTGTGGGAAACAAAAAGGAGTGATATGCAGCAATAGTAATGGTCAGGAGTGCATAAGAATAAATAACCACTTGGAAAAGTATATGGTTCATGTAGTGGATGTGAAATTAAAGTATCTTAATTGCCAGTAGTTTGTATCATAATCCTTAAATGGTCTCAACTTCACCTTGGCTTGCTTCTTTCACAAGTAAACATCATCTCCTTACAACCTATGTACAGTACTGGCAAGCGGTTCTGTACATGAATATGTTGTGGGTAACCAGGTGGGACATTTCAATATTATGGACTTTCATATTAGCAGTGATAGCTATATAATGGACAGTGCATTTTAATATATAGTAATCAATTACCCAGATTAAATTACACTAAATTGTGCTGGAAATGAAGCAGGGGAAAAAAGGGCTGTTAAAAGAAAAATCGAGAAAATTAAGCTTAAATATAAGGAGGCTGTTAATTGATCCAAAAAGCCAGGTAATGATTAATTCATGCAAAGAAAACAAAAGCTGGCAGAAGCGATTGCAAACAGTGTAAGGCAGTAATCTCTCATCAACCTCCCAAAAGTTAATAATGGTTAAAATGGTGTTCACATTCAAATCAATCGATAACTAAGGTATGTCGTACCCTCATTAATCATACATTGCCAAAATAGCTGGGACTCTTCTTGAGATTAAAAGTAACCTATGTTACCTGAAACCTGACAAAATGCAGTACTGAACTGAATGTTGGAAACATGTTACCTCAAGAAGAAATGGAGTAACAAAATAACATTAATGTAAATGTAATTTTTAGCATAGTGTAATGTATTGTGTGTGATGTCATTATCATTCATATACAGTATCAGACTTTCCTTCAATGGGAGCAGATGTGAAATATGTATGTCTATCTCCCCTCGTTCCCTTTTTACTTGCATTTACATCTACACTTTCGCATTTTCCATGTCGTCTTTGACCTTCCTCGGGTTCTCATCCTGTTGTTTCATATGTTTTGCTTTTCATTTAGTATTGTAGATTTAATGTTTGTGTTCAACCCGTGGACTTGTCCTTCCATGAATTCCATTTAGAAGATTTAATCTTTTGCACTCTGACTGTAAAACTTGGTTTTATAAAGTTACGTCCTTTCAAAATCCACCCATCCTTTGTCAGTTTATCTCGCCTGTGTATAGTACAGTATTAGGCTGTGTGTGTTTATTTATTGAAATTTACCAGTACTGTACTGTGGTGTTGTCCAGCAATTGTTTTTCTATATTACTCAGTCATATTATAGCAAATAAGTAGAATTCTAGATATTCTATTTTGCGGTAGTTATGTAGCTAATGCAGAGTATATAGCTTTTTTTCTATTACTATGCTATACCATACTGTAGGGTATATATTCTATACTGTATGGTACATATTCTATACTGTATGGTACATATACTGTACTTTATGGCATATACACTGTACTGTACAGTATATGATTGTTTGTAAGATTTTGTTTTGGTTTGAGCCTGTTCATATTTTTAATTTAAATCTTTCTTTACTTACAGCGAAAAGTACGAGGTTACAACATAGCTCGTATGTACTACAATGTCGGGGAATATGAAAGCGCTCGTCGTTACTTGTCAGAGTTTCTCTCGGTGCGCCCAAAGGCCAACGATGCACATCGCCTGTTGGGACAGATTTTGGAATCTCTGAACTTGAAGGAAAAAGCTGTTCAAGCGTACAAGACGGCCTATGAATTAGGCGAGGGGCAAAGGGATCTTGTTTTAAAGAGTAAGTTTTTCATCTTGTTGGAGAGGTTGTAGCAAAGGCAAACTAAGTTTCTAGGGAGTAAGTTTTTCATGTTGTTGGAGAAGTTGTAACAAAAGCAAATGTAAGTTTTGAGAGTAAGTTTTCCATGTTGTTGGAGAGGTTGTAGCAAAGGAAAATCAAGTTTCTAGAGAGTAAGTTTTTCATCTTTTTGGAGAGGTTGTAGCAAAGGAAAACCACGTTTCTAGAGAGTAAGTTTTTCATCTTTTTGGAGAGGTTGTAGCAAATGAAAATAGAGTTTCTAGAGAGTAAGTTTTTCATCTTGTTGGAGAGGTTATAGCAAAGGAAAACTACCTTTCTAGTGAGTAAGTTTTTCATCTTGTTAGAGAGGTTGTAGCAAAGGCAAACTAAGTTTCTAGAGTAAGTTTTTCATCTTGTTGGAGGGGTTGTAGCAAAAGCAAATGCAAGTTTCTAGAGAGTAAGTTTTTCATGTTGTTGGAGAGGTTGTAGCAAAGGAAAACTGTTTATAGAGAGTAAGTTTTTCATCTTTTTGGAGAGGTTGTAGCAAAGGAAAACTACGTTTCTAGAGAGTAAGTTTTTCCTCTTGTTGGAGAGGTTATAGTTAAGGAAATCTGAGTTTCTATACAGTAAATTTTTCAATTTTCTGGAGAGGTTATAGCAAAGGGAAACCAGTCTCTAAAGAGTGAGTTTTTCAACTGTTTGGAGAGGAGGTAGCAAAGGAAAACTACGTTTCTATAGAGGGAAAGTCGTGGGATGGGGAAGTTTTAATCACAGGTATCCTTACAGGTAATCCAAAGTTATTGGTGTTTCTGGTTTTCTATTTCCCAAATTGGCTTAGCAGGGGATGTTAGATTATTGTTCCATCATCATCATCTACGCTTATTGACGCAAAGGGCCTCTGTTTAGATTTCGCCAGTTGTCTCTTATCGTGAGGTTTTAAATTGATACTTCTCCATTCATTATCTCCTACTTCATGCTTCATAGTCCTCAGCCATGTATGCCTGGGTCTTTCAACTCTTCTAGTGCCTTGTGGAGCCCAGTTGAAAGTTTGGTGAATTAATCTTTCATCAGGTTGCTATGAGTAATTACATATACCTATTCATTTAAGTGTGAATTAATTTGCATTGTGGGTAATGAAATTATTTATAGTACATGGGTTACTATAGTGTTAATACCAAATTGCAGTTTATTGAAAAACAGCGATACCGTGAAAAGTAATGGGGTAGGAAATTTTTTAGGCTTTTATTTAATTCAATCTTCTGTAATGTAAAATTTAAATAAATGACATTAAAAATTAAAGGCAATTTAGTTTAAAAGCTTCCAACTCCAAATCAGGTCATCCTTGTTTTTTCTATTTTTGATCCGTTTCTTTCAGTTTGTGAATTATACTGTGATGTTCCATGTGATGCCTCAGTTCGGTTATACTGGGCTGACGAAGGGGATCGCCTCTTTCCCCATCACGAAAATGTCATCAGATTACGCGAGGCTGTCATCACCAGTTCAAGTGGCAGCTCGCGGGAAGAACTGGAGAAGCTTTATTTTGGTACGTACTTCAGTTTGTTTGTTCCCATACGTAATACAAACCAGCAACCTTTAATAGTGGCGTGACTTCAGGTAATCTTGAGGTTGATGTTAAACTTTTTACAGGGTAAACAGTGGTAAGAGCAAACCTCACTTCGTTGCGTCTTTGATCTGGCAAATTATTGGTCACTATCTTGAAAACATTCTGAGATACAAACACAAATCCACCTGAAAATAACAGATAACATAAAGAAATACTATAATGAAGCAATATATTTAATACATGCATATACCAAGGCACTTCCCCCAATTTTGGGGAGTTGCTGACATCAAACAAATGAAAGAAAGGGGACCTTTCCTCTCTACGTTCCTCCCAGCCTGACAAGGGACTCGACCGAGTTCGGCTGGTACTGCTAGGGTGCCACAGCCCACCCTCCCCCTTTATCCACCACAGATGAATATTTATAACGCTGAATCCCCTACTGCTGCTACCTCCGCGGTCATCCAAGGCGACCGGAGGAAGCAGCAAAACATTTGTAATAACCTGATATCTATTTTTTATGAAACCAGACTTTTTGTTGACTTTTGTAACTGGAAATCATACTATAGGCATTGGATTCAAGTTAGACCTACCCTAGTCTAAAATTTAAAAAATCGACATAAACAATTTGATTAACAGCTTCTAGTAACCTAATAAGTTTGTAAGTTCAGGACCTTCTATATAAACTTTTTCTTTTCTCTTATGAGTGAGTATCTTTATTTTTGACTGACTACCAGTAGGTTGTTTCAAAATAGGGGTTCTAAATTCTAATTGACACTTAACATACAAGTTCTTCTTTATTCAAGTTTATTCATAAAAAAACTTGTCAGGTGGTATCTCATTTTTTAGAATGAAGGTAAATTTTTTTACTCAACAGAAAGGGAGGATCCCCACAGTCTCTGTGAATGCATCTCTCATTTTATAGATTTTACATTTGAACTGAAATAAATGATAAAACAAATAAAAATTTTAATATAAGTATCAAACATGGATAATATGATTGCAGAAAGGTAGGATATGGCAAGAATATGATACAATCGCAATGAGCAATCAACCAATTTTAATTTTCATTACTTCTTACTGTATATCGTTTTATTTCCTTTCCTCACTGGGCTATTTTTCCTTGTTGGAGCCCTTGGGCTTGCAGCATCTTGCTTTTCCAACTAGGGTTATAGCTTAACTAGTAATACTAATAATAAGAATAAATAGCTATGTAAAAATATACAAAGCATCTTTACCCGTTACCTCCAGAACACACTAATTCAATAATGAATTTCTTTAGAGAACTCTCGTACATTGGCATTCAAAATATGAATCAATTCTAGGGATTAATGACTTATGAATGTTTAAAACGCTAATCTAAACAACAATCTATGCTTCTAAGATGTTAAACGCTTCTTGAGACTGGAGGAAAGAAGTTAACTTGCCTAATGCTCAAGGTTGACTGAGCAGAAACCGGGAAAAGGAGTGGCAACATTCATTACAGCATCCCACAACACAGAAATATCAGAGAATACAAAAGATACAAATTATCTATCATATATTACTACATAAATTATTTAATACAGATTGGTATAAATATAGTGCAGTATTATCCATTTTAAGTTAGTAGGCAAATCATATTACTTCTGTTGATTTTCTGAAGTAATTTGTATTTTTCCTAAATACTGAACTAAACCGAGACATTTTAAGTTAGATTACAACCACCTTTCAAGTGCTAGTTTAAAGGTCAATGTGAGATTTGCTCTACCTGTCCGGTGGGTGGGGCCTACCTCCCACCCGACTTAAGGTTGCTCGTGAATGGCAGACGCAAAGGACAATGTAACGTGGACTAGAGACTCCATACATGGATAGTATCGGCACTCGAGGCCCCTCTCCATCAAGCTAAGACTAAGGAAGGCCAGGCAGTTGCTGCTGCTGATGCGGTAGGTAGACCCAGAGGCATCTTCAAACCCCCCAACTTAATCACAAGGATGGGGAGTTTGCATTCACTACTAGAAACCATCGAGCAGGGACGTCTTTAGTAAGCTACCAAAACCTTGTTGAAAGTAAAACAGGAAGTCTCCTATTAAAGATATCAGGTTTGTTTAGTTAGGAAAAATACATATTATTTAAAATATTTATGATTTTATAAACAATACCGTACAGGAGATTTATTTTTATTAGTAAAATAAAGGTACAGTCAGAGGAAAGATAATTTCTTGTACTTACGGCAATCAGATCCTATTGATATGCCTCCTACAATCATTAGGCAGGAGGTGATTTAGTTGATATATCCTGAAAATGTGGCAATAGCTATTGCTATTAATGGGAAATGTATAATTTAATGTTGTTAGAATTATCTAACTCAAATCAATAATTAGGCGTCTTTATTTTTCAACTTAAATTCACTAAATTCCAGGAACGGACGTCTTGGTTTTTTCGAACGTTTTGAGTTCACTTTTGAAAGGCAGAAAGAACACCCGTTCTAAAGACCTGGCCGGTACTGTAATTCAGCAGTGTGTGACTCCAAGTCGGACTCAAACGTATTATCAACTCCGTTTTCTTTTCCCTTGTCCGAAACTCTCGAACAACCGTTGAAAAATAAAGACGGGAAAACAAAACTATTTCCTTATAAGGAATACATTTAATATTAAATTAATTAATTCAATTAGAATACAAAAAGGGGAAAGTTAAAAATTTACATTTAATATTAACAAATGGCAATCATTCAGTTTACTTTCCATCCATAAACAAACACCAAAAATAAGAACAAAAAGTAAGAACGAACTAACTAGTCAAGTTGACTATTTTCCCACGAATGCAATTAACATTCTCAAATCAACTATTTCTACAATGTTGATGGCACATTTTAACATTCCTTTGTTTTATTAAATTTCATAGTAATTTACTTTATCTTTTTTTCAGATGAAATTAAGGCTAATCCTCTAAGGGTCAAATTATACACAAGCCTATTGCAGATATATAAAGACTGGGACGGCAAAGAAAAGGAGGCTTATAAATATGGATTCCAAATTGAAGCCAGGAAAGCCTTTCCTGATTCCTTAGAGTGGTATCAAGCTCTTTGTGATACTAGTGAGGTAAGGAAATAAGTTTTTTGGTTTACCATGTTCTTTTTTTTTTGTTTTATTAACTTCAAGTAGTTATCAATTTCAATTTCTCTCCAAATATTGAAATTTAAGCTGGTTTGTCAAAGGTATGATATGCAATTGGATGCTTTGGAAATGGCTGGTAGAGGGTCTAATATTATCGGGGAATAATGGATAAATCAGTGTTTTGCTCTTCTAATATTGTGTTTAGTTTGGTAATTTTCATTATTATTATAGGTCTGATATTTGTAAGCTGTAGTGATGAACCCTTTGCCGAGTTGGAATTTTTTTGTTTTTTTAACTTCCAGTAAGAAATAAGTAGTGATTACTTTCTGTAAAAAGAAAATATCGATTACTTCCAGTTAAAAGGAAAATAATATTGATTACTTAGATGTCTTGACTTAGTTGGGAATTAGACATAGTTTGTATTTCATCGCAGGTTTATAGAAATGTAGCGGAAGTCGACGACGATGTTGAATTCCATCGTAACTATTTATCTGTGTTAGAGCGTCTTGTTTACCTCACGTTGGCTTCTAGCAGCAGCACAGCGCTCCTGTCACAGCATACTCACATGGATGTATCAACGCTGTTACACAAGTAAGTGGTGTCGGTTTTACTCTATTTTCAGGGCTGCTTTTCTGGTCTTATACTGCAGGGGAAGCCTACTCTTCAGAACCTTTCATGATTCATTGTATCGTTCACATTCTAAGGCTTCCCCTACTCTTCAGAACCTTCCATGATTCATTGTATCGTTCACATTCTAAGGCTTCCCCTACTCTACAGAACCTTCCATGATTCATTGTATCGTTCACATTCTAAGGCTTCCCCTACTCTACAGAACCTTCCATGATTCATTGTATCGTTCACATTCTAAGGCTTCCCCTACTCTACAGAACCTTTCATGATTCATTGTATCATATACATTCTAAGGCATTCATCACTTCACACTGCATATTACTCATTTGTCAAATCCACATTATCGAAGCATTTAGAAAACACGAAAGTCTTCAGTTTCCTCTTGAAAGCCTTAATATCTTCAGTATTTTGGATGGCTAGTGGGAGTTTATTGCATAGTCTTGGGGCTGTATGTTTGAAAACTAGAACTTACAGTATACGTATATCTTACATACACACATACATATACCAAGGCACTTCCCCCAATTTTGGGGGTAGCCGACATCAACAAATGAAACAAAAACAAAAAAGGGGACCTCTACTCTCTACGAATATCTTGGTTCCAATAATTTGAAACTCTCTGTAGATATTTCTGTGTCAACACTATTTGTTGGCTGCTCCTTACGTAGAAATTCTTATAGATGTTTTGGAAGGCTGGTTCTGATAACTTCATGGGTTGTACATATTTTAAACTCGATTCTTACTCTACTCGGAAAATAGTCTTTCACTTGGAAGTTATAAGGGCTTTTTATTTTACATTATATTTCTGCTGTTTATAATATGGTAATTGGATAGTTAGCCAGTTGTAAAACAAATTTTGTTTACATTATATGCATTTTGATATATTATACGTAAGATTTAGCTTATATTTTATTTTATAATTAATTTACCTCTCATGTAGCTTGTGATTTGTCAGGAATATTTTAATGTGCCCTATTTGGCATACTGTAGGAGATACCAAAGTTTTGTTTCTACCCCTGGTTCAATCTTTGCAACCTTATATAATTTGTACTGACTTCTCGTGTAACTTTAGTCTTAATAATTTTTCCTTTCTTTCTGGGTGTAATTATAGTTCCCTGGATGACTTCCCAGGGTGGTACTCTATTAGGTTTGATTTATACTTTGCTTAGGGCCCTTCACACTTTTCCTCCCTAACTGTGGGATGTCTTTAACTCTGGCTGATGCCAAATTTCGCATAAATTAATAATATACAGTAATTTTGTAAATTTCTTGCCTATTTCAAAGAAAGTCTAATTTTATGTAATGGATTGGATGAATTCCTTCCTAATAGTAATTTATCCTTTCCATCCAAACTATTTTGACTGATTAAACATGTTAATTTTACCCGCAGGTTCGATCAGACATTAATGACATCGTTGCAAATAATTGGTCAAGAAAACACTTTTGGGAAGTTGATGGTGGGACAGCTGTACATGCATATGGCTAGCATCCTGTTACACAGCTCAAAGAAGGTAAGCAATTATTAGTCTGAGAGATATTGCAAATATTCAGGTTCCTGGAAATTTTCATCTTAAAGGAATAAATTTTAAATTCAAAAGAGGTAATCAATGACAATTCTTTTTATTCGATACTGATCAAACTGCCATTTCAGGGTTAACCTTTTTGGTTTTTGATACCTGTTAACTGATGTACAGTTGAACATCATATTATAGGTGGTTTGATGTGAAATAGGTTGACAATGTTGAAATCTCAAAATGGGTCAAACTCTTTTAAAAGAGCCTTGCCTATGTAAATGTTTTCTGTATCTTTAGGTTTACTAGATGTTTGGTAGAACAATTTGCCATCTTGTCTTTTTTTTTTATTTCAGGAAAGTCTATTACAAACCAATACAAGTGCAGGGGCTCTCCTGTTTCATGCCTGTCGCTTCCTGCCCTCCGAAGGTGGGCACCCCTCCAAAAATCAAACCTCTCAAGAACAGTTCTGGTACAAGTTGGCCTGCCACAGGTTGTCTCAGGCTTACCATGTGTTGCATCACATGGCCAAAACAGAAGGGGAGAAATCACAGTTTCTAGAGACCGTAAAGCAGAAAATTAGCAACACGGAAGCTCAGGCGAACATCTTCACGACCATTTATGGTAATTCCTACAGTAATACTATGGAGAGCAGTTTCTTCATAAACGATGACAAATTTTGCACCGCTGTGCTGGCGTATCCAGAACTGCGGCAAGTTGAGAAGTGGGATTGTGGTAAGTACAGTATATTTTTTTTTTTTCCTTTGGAAATATAAATACTTTCCTTGCTAGACATTTCCCTCATTTGAAATGGTACTGAATTACAATTTTTTCATGATAATATGAAATGTATGATTATATTTTATTAGTTGGTGAATGGTTTAACTAATCAAGATGTTGTAAATCTTGCTGAATGTGATTTCTCTTTTTCAAATTTTGAAAATGGACTAGGACGTCAGTTGGTTACTATAACATACAATGAAGTTAAAAATAGAATGAAAGGATTTTTGCTTCATTGTATTTTTTGTTGATTTGTAATATTGTATCAATAAAGAAAATTGTACGTTACTCAAATTGTTTATGAAACACTTTAAAGTTTCGACCTAGAATAAGCAAAAGAGTACTGTACGTATTGAAATAACGAAGTCGAAAAGTACTTAATTGTGCCAGTCTCTCAATCAAGATTGATAAGAAACAATATTAATAGTTTGGAAATATGATAAAACTAGAAAAATATGTATAATCACTACTGTATTTTTTCTTTTTAACAGTTGTAGGAAGCATGTACTGCTCAAGTTTGAGAGATATGGTATGGTTATGCATGCAGCAAGCACCAACTAACCTCAAGGAACCACAGCCTTACTACTCCTTTACGCTCTTCGAGGGCCTCCAGTTTTCGTCCAACAAGGTCAACACAGGAGCTGCAGAGACATTGTGCCACCTGGATCTCTTGGCGTTTTTGGTGGCTACGGTCTTCTGTCAGAAAGCGGCTTCAAAGGATGCTCACGGTAAGTTTACCTACTCGGTAATACCGTTCTTTACGTCGGTTAAGTGTAAGGTTTGTTCTGACTTGGGCTGCTCTCCTTTATTACTTACAAAAATGAGATTCAACTTGAGTTGTTTTGTAATCGTATAGATTTATTTTCCTTCACTTGGACTAAGCCGAATATATTTTTAGTCGTATGAATTTATTTTCATTCACTTGGACTAAGCCGAGTATATTTTTAGTCGTATGAATTTATTTTCATTCACTTGGACTAAGCCGAGTATATTTTTAGTCGTATGAATTTATTTTCATTCACTTGGACTAAGCCGAGTATATTTTTAGTCGTATGAATTTATTTTCATTCACTTGGACTAAGCCGAGTATATTTTTAGTCGTATGAATTTATTTTCATTCACTTGGACTAAGCCGAGTATATTTTTAGTCGTATGAATTTATTTTCATTCACTTGGACTAAGCCGAGTATATTTTTAGTCGTATGAATTTATTTTCATTCACTTGGACTAAGCCAAGTATATTTTTAGTCGTATGAATTTATTTTCATTCACTTGGACTAAGCCAAGTATATTTTTAGGTTTTGAGAATTGTAGCATTTCATCCCTTTCAACCTCATTTTTGTATATATAATTTAGAATAACAGAGAGGACTGTATGGTGATAACCAAAGTTTTAGGAAATCTTTTCGTGGGTAGCATTCAACAAGTTATATTATTTTCTTATGAGAAACATTTAATAGAATAGTTATTATTCTAGAAGTTTTTTAAAGCTTTTTGTTATTTATAAGTTTGTATTTTTTATTAAGTGTAGAATTAAATATTAAATTTTCTTTCTCTTCCCAGGTCCACCTCCTGCATCCCTACCCACAGTTGTAACGTCTGTTTTGAACACGAGCGAACAAGCGGAATGGTGGAATGCAGCGTACACCCTCTTCACCAACCGTGCTCATCACAGATTAAACAAATTACGCATGATTCTACAAAGGGGCTTGGAAGTAATCCGTGCCATAGGGAATCATGGGATTGATCTGATTCTGATGGCACATCTAGCTCAGTCTTTCACCAAATGGGTAAGGGTCTTTATGTAAAGAGCTGAGCTAATATTTTCTTTTAACCCTTTTACCCCCAAGCTATTTGGAACTTTCCAACCCTTAACCCCCAGGCGTTTTCTTTTTCAAGCACATTTTGCAATTATTTTTTTTAAAAATGCTCTAACAGCCTTAATTTTCGTCATAGAGAGGTCAGGTTGGTCTCATTCTTTTGGAAAATGCCTGAATTTTCTCAAAAAGTTATCAAAAACATGCAAAAAAAATGTAATTAGCCGTTTTTTGCAAGGACGTACCGGTACGTCCATGGGAGTAAAGGGTTGAGTTTTGTGAAACGTACCTGTACGTCCATTGGGGGTAAAAGGGTTAATAGCATGGAAGATATCATCATGTTCAAAAATTATTTTTACGCTAAGTATGTATAGAAAATATTTGATTGAAATAAGGTTGGTTACCTTCTAATATGCTGTGTGTGGAATGCAACAGATTTTGATGAATAATTTTCAGCAGCGAATTTTAGTCCCTCACCCCGTATTACTATTTGTCTTTACCCTATTTTATTATTGATAAAGCTTGATTCTGATATTTACTTAAATAAAATCTACTGTATAAGGGCCATGCCAAGACAAGGCAAAATAGCTATTAATTTTTTCAAACTTTTACATTAATGTCCTTCTAACTAGCATAGTAAGAATTTAACATTATGGTGCTGTCCACAGGCACAAGTAGCCAAGAATGACGGCAGTTGTCGCAGTGAGGTGGAAGCTTTGGAGGAGAGAGCTAAACACTACTGGGACTGCGTGTTGAGTCTTTGTCAAAAAGTTGGCCGGAATACCAACACTATAGTTCTCAGAAATAGACTGTTTGTTGTACAAAGGTAACTAAAAGCTACAAGTGGCCTATATTTTTTTTCTAATGTGAATATGATTTTATAATTTACATTATCTGCCAAAATTCCTTTGAGGTTTAGTGCTTTGTGGTTGTGTGGCTTCGAGTCGCAAAGCTGTTTCATGACTAGTAGAATTAGTGATAATTTAATTACAGTTAGTTATACGAAGGTTTTTCTTTATCTTTCAGTGAAAGTTTGAGTGCCAGTGAAATTGAAAAAGTTCAAGAGGAGGGAAAGTATTTCCTAGCCATGCGATTGGTTCACGCAGGCAAGAAACAGGAAGCCATACAAGCATTGGGGAATCTGAAGAGCCCAGAAGCTTCTTACGAAAGGGCAATGGTAAGGCGATCCCTTCTTGTTTTTGTTTTCTCCATTATTTTGGAAAATAGGTTATAATGTTCTTTTCATTATGTTGGAAAATAGGTTATAATGTTCTTTTCATTATGTTGGAAAATAGGTTATAATGTTCTTTTCATTATGTTGGAAAATAGGCTATAACGTTCTTTTCATTATGTTGGAAAATAGGTTATAATGTTCTTTTCATTATGTTGGAAAATAGGTTATAACGTTCTTTTCATTATGTTGGAAAATAGGTTATAATGTTCTTTTCATTATGTTGGAAAATAGGTTATAATGTTCTTTTCATTATGTTGGAAAATAGGTTATAATGTTCTTTTCATTATGTTGGAAAATAGGTTATAATGTTATCTTGGCGATTGAATAATGCAAGTGACTAGTAGTGGATCCACTTAATCTTTTCTTCTCTTCAAAAATGTTTCAGCTCTACAAAGAACAGGCTCAGGGACTGTTAACTGAAAGTTGTGCCGAGTCTTTAACACCAGAAATGCGATCGCAGTACACAAGTCTCCTACGGCAAGCCCGGGATACGCTCTACCTCACACTCGACAGACTGCGTATGCCAGGTGCGCATTTTATGTTTTTGCCGAGAGTTAAGATCAGTGCAGATTGACTACCTAAAGAAAAATAAAGATTCTTGTTAATTTTAGTTAGGGTGATGCGGTTTCTGTAATTTGTTTAAAATTGCGTTAGACCGAACAATAGCACATGTACACTGAATATTCCATAGTGACTCAATTAGACTCCTGAATAATTCTCTGAGAAACTTTAATTTAAATTATTTTTAGACCTGCAACATCCTTTACATTTGAATTTTGGGATATTGTCGATGACGACAGTCCTGAATCGTCACGAACCACGTTGACAGATTTTACTAGACTTTGATTAGATCATTCTGTTTAACCAACCTTAGTTTAGCTGGTAATGATCTGACAGTTGAAATTCATAATGTATTAACACACATTGTTTTCAATTCCAGACATCGATCGTTGTCATCCCCTGAACACAAAACTAGGCCAACAACTTGAGGATGTCGAGAAACGATTATCTCACATCACCCTGAATGCAGATATGTCTGTTCAGAGGGAAGATGACACGGAATCCCTCTCTGACGATTCTCATTCTCGTCTTGATCTCACCAACGGACATGTGAATAACGGGTCCCAGGCCCTGCACACGTTCAGCACTCCCATTAGGGACAACCGGAATGGTTCTAGAATCGCCAGACAGGTGAGTGAAGTAAATGGTTTCATTTACATGTGTTTTGAATTTATGTATATGCGTAGGTAACGAAAAGAGATAGAACTTTCTGATAAGTCCTTAACCCTTTTACCCCCAGGCTATTTGGAACTTTCCAATTCTTAACCTCCAGGGGTTATTTTTTTCAAGCACATTTTGCTCTAACAGCCTTAATTTTCATCATAGAGAGGTCAGGTTTGTCTCATTCTCTTGGAAAATGCCTGAAGTTTCTAAAAAAATTTATCAAAATTACGCAAAAAAATGTAAATAGCAGTTTTTTGCAAGGACCTACCGGTACGTCCATGGGGGTAAAGGGATGAGTTTTGTGAAACGTACCAGTACGTCCTTTGGGGGTAAAAGGGTTAAGGGATCTTTAACACACTACTGTAAACCTACTATCATGGTGACATTGAATAATGATAACCTTTTAGTGTCATTAGTATTTTACAGCAAAACGAATCCAGGAACTGGACAGTATGGGAAAGGTATCCAATTTTAAGCATCAAACTTAAGAGAATTAAAAGCTGAATCAAAGTCAAGTCAAGTACTATGCATTTTTGTTTGTTTGAATAGATGGATTTTCATTTAACAATCTAAGATCGGTAATGGCACCCCATTAATTTTACAAATTCCTTATAGAAGCAGAGAGGTTTAGAGAAAGCTAGGGTTTGGCTTAATCGTTTGTGGTTCAAATTATCTTTTAGAGAAATGATATGCCACAAGTATTTTGTTTTAAGTTAAATTACAATATTTATAGGCATTAAAGTATTCATTGACTACTTTCATAATGACATCTTTGCTTTTATTGTTTATTGATTATTCTGTTATTTATTTATAGTAAATATTGGCATCAATGACCGTAGATATCAGGATGCCATAAAAACCTGAAATCAATCAATCTTCATAGACTAAATAGTGCGTTTCTCTGGCCACATTTTCTTCAAATGTTTAATTTTTAAAAATTGTTTCCCTTTGCAGGAAGCCCGACCAAGTCCAGAACGTTTAGATGCTCAAGTAAGGGCGTTGACTGAAGTTCAGGAGCATAGCTTGAGAAACCTAGAAGAACAGAATGCCGCCCTACGATCTCAGAATGAAGAATTAAGAAAACTCTGTGCTACCATAAGCAAAGAGTCTAACCACAGCGCTTCAATGTACCGTGAGATGTTGGAGCAGAATAAGACTTGCTCTCAAGAAGCATTGAATTCCATATTGACAGCCATTCATAATTTACAGGTAAGGTGAAAATGCAGTGTAGTAGTAAAACCTTTAGTTTTTTCATATAATCTGAAATTTTCTACTTAATGGTTTACAGTGTTATGACATCAGTCTTCAGTTTATTTTCATGACATTTATTTTGATTTTTTAATATTGTATTTCAGTTTTTCTTCTTGACTAAATGCTCTATAGTCCATTTCTTTTATCGAGGCATATTTGCACCGACTCGCAGAGGTGCCCTTTTAGCTCGGAAAAGTTTCCTGATCGCTGATTGGTTAGAATTATCTTGTCCAACCAATCAGCGATCAGGAAACTTTTCCCAGCTAAAAGGGCACCCCTGCGAGTCGGTGCAAATATGCCTCGATAAAAGAAATGGACTATAGTTAATGGTTTACAGTGTTTTGACATCAGTTTCCAGTTTATTTTCATGACATTTAGTTGATGCTTTTAGAATACTGTATTTATATTAATGAATTTTCAAATTTTTATTTTGCAGACCCATGTTCTATCCATAGCAGAGGACTTATCTGAAGTTGTTAAGGGAATGAAAACGGGGCAGAAGGTGAGTCAGATGCATGATAGAAATATAAGGTTGATTTTAAGCTTTAGTATAGAGAATTTTTCCATGAAACTTTGTCAATACTGTCTATAAAGTAAACGGGTAATAAAACTTGTCATACTTGTTACACTGAACCTTTTATTTGTAATTCTGGAACTTAAATCGAGTCTTGTATATTCAGTACCTTTATGACTTGATTGTTATTTTATTATTCAAGAAGGTTGCAAAGTTTTTTGATTTCTGAATTGTTTCATCTCTTCTTAATAAACCTTTGTTGGACTTATTCTTCCATTGATCTCATATGTTGCTTTTCCAATTATCCCTTTCAGAATGATTGAAGCTATAACTGCAGTTTGATTCTAAATAACTTTTTCTTTTGGTTTTTCTTTTTAGTTGATAGAGAAACCAGAAGCCAAAATTGAAGAACCGGTTCCTGTCGAACTTCCTCCAGCTGCTGGTAAGATTTTGAGTTTGTGTGTTAATTTTTAGTATGTGCTATAGGACATAGAATATGGTCTAACTGTAATCTGTATTTAACATTTTGTGTTTTCTGACGACTGTGTTACTCAGAAGTTGAAAATTTTTGCAATATTACTTTTAAATTCCTGTGGTTCTTACCTGAAGTTTTGTTCTTTCAGCTGCAGTGGTCCCTCCTGGGTTGAACAACTATTACGTCAACTACTACGACCAACAAGTACCATATTACAGGCCATCGCCAGGTTTCTTGCGATTCCCACCCTTCTCGCCGCCATCAACTCTAGCGGAGCAGCCATACAGGTGAGCTGTCTTGATATATTTGCAAAGTATAAACCAAGGAGGGAAATCGGAAAATTAATCAAACGTTTTTCAAGATTTAACTACTAATGAGTAATAAAGTTAGTGGGCCCAGAAATTTTAACATATGTAATGTTTAACTTTGGTTTATGTCGGTACAAATAGATTTTTTGTATTTAGTTTTGTTACCCCATGGTGGTATAAACATATTAGCAAGGAGAGATCTCATAAGGGTGAATGCACCAATTACATCATTAATAAAAGTATGTTTAATATACATATTTTATCCCACAGTATAACTACTAGTGGTGGCCAAGCCCCAGGAGTAACCACTATAGCACAAGCTAGTGCTGCAATTGTAACCCCAACGCCTAGCTCCCCAGCCACCATCATTTCAAAGGAGCCAGTGCCATCTTCACCAGCTGCTACTGGTCTTTCCCTCGCCCAGGTTTGTAGACATTTTACCTTTTGACACTTTTAGGGTTCTGTACTTTTTTAACCTCTCACAATGAAGGACAAGCCTAAAGGCGGGTTTACACGGTGGAACGATTAGTTGAACGCGGTTTGACAGACAAGAGTTTAAAGTGATGTTCAAATGTGTGAACTGGGTATTTGGTTGTCGAACGATTTGAAGAAAGTCTGTTCTCGCCTGACTTTTGTAGGTGGGCTTCACTGTCCACAAACCTTATGCATTTGTGACGGCCTCCACCTCTTCGAACTGTGACAAGCAGGTTTGACGAACCGTTCTACTGAATATCTAACTCTGTGTGATTGACGATAATTTTGTATCGTTAGAAATATTATTAGTAACAAAACATCGTACTATACACACAAATGAGGAGAAAACTATTCATATTAAGGGATACTTGCATAACATTTTAAAAAATTCAGTTTGTATTGTTAAGAAGTAAGAGTTCAGGAGGAATCCAAAGTATGGTATTCACATACATGTCAAAATTACATGACAAAAGAAAGTTATCTTCCACAATGTCAAAAAAAAAAAAAAAAAAAAAAAAAAAAAAAAAAAAAAAAAAAAAACAGCTAAAGAATGAGAGTTTTCTCGCCAAATTTTCCTCATGTTCCCTTCATAAGCATTTTTATAATAACTGTGAGCATAGCTTCTGTAATTAATTGTTTTGTCCTTCATTATTACAGACATGTTCACATGGGTGGGTGAAGAGTTTTAAAGTAAATCTATTATTATTACTAGCTAAGCTACAACCCCAGTTGGAAAAGCAGGATGCTTTAAGCCCAAGGTCTCTATTAGGGAAAATTAGTCCAGTCAGGAAAGTAAATAATTAAATGATATAAGAAGTCATGAACTATTAAAATAAAGACTTGTGTCAGCTTGTTCAATATGAAAACATTTGCTACAAGTTTGAACTTTTGAAGTTTACTGATTCAACTAGCCGATTAGGAAAATCCTTCCACAACTTGGTCATATCTGGAATAAGACTTCTAGAATACTTTGTAGGAGACGCCTGACTATTAGAATTAACTGCATGCATAGTATTACGAATAGGATGGAAATGTCCGGAAAGATGGTTCGAATTATGAAAATCTTATGCAACCTGCATAATGAACTAATTGAATTAATTATTAAATTTCAGGGTATGTCCCATTCCAACTTCAGCAGTCTCAGCTGGACCATGGCAACAACCACGCTGAGCACCAAGAATATTTCTGGGTCTGCGGAGACAACCACGAGTGCCCCAGCTCACAACTACCAGATTGCCATGCCAGCTACCTGCACCGCTCTCACACCTCCTCCGGGATCCACCCCAGGTAAGAGAGCTTTTTATTCCCTGCACCTTTGTTTGCATCTGTAATTGTGCTTGGGAAGGTCAGGTGGATTGCTTTTTTTTAATTGTCAACCAGTACCCTGAAATAGATAACACGTCACCCGACATATTTTCGAGAACTTCGTCGTTTGGGTTTCTTTTTTCTTACATATTCAGTGTTTGATGGAGTCATTAAGATTAAAAGGGATTATTGTTTTAACATTTAATTGGGAGTTAATGCGCATACATTATTTACTTTGTTGTTGATCATCTTGCATGGTGATTATTGTTTCTATCCAAATTTTTTTTATTGGCACAACATTTCTTGATTGAATATTTTCTCATTTTTTTACATTTTACATACGTGTCATTTACTGTTGTATCCAAGCTATGATATTTTTATGGTTTTATGCACTTTTATTTTTTAAATCCTTCATTCAGCTGGACTTTTGTATTTTTGAGGCCCGCAAGTGTTTGCATAAATTTTTGTAATGGTAGGAGTCTTTTGCATGGAAAATATCGTGTTAGGAAATGTTTTGATATTCATACTCCTGTAGATTCAGTTTTTAGAAGAGTAGGCTGGTAGTTATGATACTAGGCACTTGAAGCTAAAGTAAAACCTATTCATCCTGATGAATTTTATGAATATTCAGTTACTGTTGTCTGTTGTGATGAAATTGAGTGTCGTTTGATCATGCAAATAACTTGTGAAAATGTCAGACCGTATTTTGATTTAAGATAGGTATAATTTACTCTAGTTAAATTGTGTAGGGAATTCAAGAGTAAATGTTTATAAATAAAGTAGATTTAACATAAAGGAATTGAAGTTTCACATGCTTAAGGGGTTAAAGTGGAGATATTGAACCCTCTGTGATAGAGCACTGTATGCTGTAAAACTGTACAAATGTAAGAGCACGTGGGGAAGCAAACCCAAAATCATATGTAATTTGCAAGGAAATTAAAACTAAAAAAAGAGTGGTATTAATAAGAATATACATAAAAGGTTAAGATGCTTTTATGTTGGTACTCGTAATGTTGAAGGCCAAACAGTCGAGAGAATTTTGAGGATAGAGCACTTCACATTAATGGTAAGAGAGAGAGACTCCTGAAGTAGAGGAGCATATACCCTCCTATCATTTCTTCATGTTAGAAGGTTCCTTTGATTTTATTGGTGACACACATGAACTCTATCTAACTATTGACTAATAGCCGGGACACTTAGAAAATGTAACCATCGCTTAATATGGGAAATGTGCTGGCCATAGAAATGCACGTAAACATTTAATAAGCTGTATTCTTTAACTAAATCAATCGCGAAAGTTATTACAGATAACTTTTGTTTAATTCAGTGTAATAATATTTAACATCACAGGATTACAATATTAGTATTATTGTTATTATCTTTATTATTACTTGCTAAGCTACAACCCTAGTTGTAAAAGCAGGATGTTATAAGCTCAAGGGCTCCAACAGGAAAATAGCCCAATGAGGAAAGGAAATAAACTACAAGAGATATTTAAGAATAACATTAAGGTCTTTTTTGTGTTCCTCTCATGTGTATGTATAAATAATGATGAAAAGGTGGAGTTGTGTTATGTTAGAAGAATTTACAAGATTAGTGAGAAAAAAAAAAATCCTGGATGAATAGGTGAACGATTATAATTTTTCTCACATATAAAGGAATCCAATTACCAAATGGCTGAAATCTGTGTATCAGGCTTTTTATTTCTAATTTAGGAATTTTGAAATTACTGCAGTAGTGATTGTGTGGCTACTAAATGCTAAGATCCAATAAAAGGGGATCGCCCCTTTATAATAAAGATCAAGCATCTGGCTATGTATAAGTATATACTGTGTGTATGTATATACATACTGTGTACGTGTATGTATTTGTATCGTCAGTCATGCTAAGCTCTCCCTGTCCCTTGGGTGGGGGAAGGTAGTAGTCCTACCCTGGTGAGAGGGGGTTGCATATGCGTGCATAAATATAAATATTTAGCGGCCATTTTTGACGGGTTGTGTCAGAAAGTATGTAGATGTGTAAATGGCAAGATGAGAAAGTGAGTAGAGATTCTTGGCTAGACAAAAGGGGTTACACGGAAACTAGGCCCTGGTTGAAGTTCCTCAGGGGGAAAGTAGAAAAATGCAACCATGTTTTGTGAAGTGACTGGTCATTCTCTTGAAAAGAAAAGTTTTTTCTCTAAACTGTAATTGATAGCATCTGACAAATTTATTTACAGAACCTTAAGCTATCATTAGAATTGTTCTTAAAAGAAAGAACAGAAGTAACTTTATTTTTAAGGATTCTTGGTCATGTTGCTTCCGCCTTTGTGTATTTTCAAGCTGCTGAATATATGCATACCTTTTTCATGTAACAATATTGAGCTTTTATTTAATTCACAACGAAGAGTGCTGCTTGGTTTTAAGCTTGCACCCCTAAGATATTTCATGTACTGCTGTGGAGCCATGTGTTGATACATTGCTAACTGTCATTTCCATGTCAGGTACCTTGTTTCCTTTAAATTTACTGCAAGCGGGAATGGGTATTTGCTTCCATGTTAGGGTGGTTTAGTTTTCTAAAGCTTTATTGAAAGAAATTCGCCTGTACTCTTGTACATGTAAAAATGTGGTATATCGGATTCCATTTATTCTCTGACCTTCATCCTGATTATCCTCAATTGAACAACAAAATTAGTTTATTTCACCCGACGTTTTTATTAATGGTCTTCAAATGTCCCCAGGCCCTGCAAACTGGTGTTCCAGAGATAGTAGTAGAAGTAGTCGTAGTATCGTCTAGTAGAACTTTCTGGTACAGTATTCTTAATTCATGGTCTGCTGCAGAATTATCACCAGTTTGCTTTCCAGTATTTTGACATTTCCTTTTACCTAATTACTAATTCGTATAGCAAGTAGTGGAAGGCACTATCTATGTCCATAAAGGCCTACACGTATTTTCATTAGATATATGTATAGAAGAATCTAATAGGATAAATTAAAAACTAAACCAGAAGTCAAACATTTCATTTAAAATAAAAATCCAGGAGAATTTCATTAAATAAGTTAAATAATCCTAAGGTAATAAGGAAAACAGTTAGCTAGGAAGGAAGCCACCACAGGAACGAGTAGGGAATTGGTCTCTTGTATTACCCCATGTATTTTATTATTAGTAATACAGTTAATTTTGGGAGAAGTTGAAGGCAGAATGAATTTAACTGCCATGGCATACTTGCAGTGTCAGCGAGGCACAGGGTCCTCGTCACGATAGGTTATATGATCTCGTACTGATCTTATCACAAGGAATGGGGCTCTCTTCTTTCAAGCCCCAACTTTTACGTCAGTGTAAACATAAATAAGGTTTTTCCAGTTGCACTTTGGTGCTGAATAGCCTCACCGGCTCCAGATCCGGGGCTATATATTCCATCAAATTCATCGATCCAGTCTAATATCCTCCAAATTCATAGATCCAGTCTAATATCTTCTAGCCCCTCAAGTCTTGGATCTTGTGTTGGTCCAAATTGCACAAGTTAGATCCCAAGACTTATTGGCTGCTTGCACTGGTATGAATATTGTCTATCCTAATAAAAGGCCGCAGTGTCTTTGAACATTTGTAAGACGTGTGGAATATTTGATTATCTGCAAAAGCCAATTTCACTATTTTTAGTCTAAAATGCATGTTACAGAGTTCTCTTCCTTGAGGGTACACTCGGGCACACTGTTTTGTCTAATTTCTCTTCCTCTTGTTTTGTTAAAGTATTTATAGTTTATATAGGAAATATTTATTCTAATGTTACTGTTTTTAAAATATTTAATTTTTCCTTGTTTCCTTTCCTTATGGGGCTATTTTCTCTGATGGGGCCCCTGGGCTTATAGCATCTTGCTTTTCCAACTAGGGTTGTAGCTTAGCAATTAATAATAATAATAATAATAGGGACATGGCTAGTTCAGTGACAGTGATTGATCTTCAGTTTTACCCGTTTACTTTGTAACGATAGAAATTTTTTTCATTTTATAGGCTTGATGTAAGGGATGATATTGCTAGGAGTTTATAAATATGATAAAGATAAGGGATTTAAATGCAGTAATCAAATAGAAACTTGGGAAGGTAAGATTAAAGTTTGTTGGTGTTGCATTCATGATGGCTATTACCTAAATAACGGTTTCTTGTGACCTAATTTTCACACGTCTAGTGTTCCTCCATTGCGCATGATTTGATTGACATGAAAAAATACCTAATGGTTTCTCTTTGGTTATAGAATAATAGTTGCTTTATTTTGTGCTCTAAATAGGTATAGAAGGCATTCTTCTTATCAGTAGAAAGACTTTATTTGGGTAGATTAATAAGTTGAGAACATTTTCATTTTTTAGTCGTCTTCAATTCTTTTCTGCACTGAGCTGCTTTCTATATTTGGGTTCTTTTGGCTTGTATCATTCTGATTTTCTAAGTAGGGTTGCGGATTGGCTTGTCGCAATAATACCAACTTCCTTCTTTGGTGCTAAATAGTTGGTTATATTTTATGAAAATTTTTTCACAATTTTTGAAGTAGTGTGTGTATTTTTCACCATCTGGATTTTTAAAAAACGTATTATACAGTACGTTATATATATGTATATATATATATATATATATATATATATATATATATATATATATATATATATATTAAAATTATCTTTTAGAATTAAATTTATATCCTTTTATTACAAGTTAAACAACTGCACCGTGTTAGGGTCTTCTGCAAGTATGCCTTAATAGGCCATTTGAAAAATGTTTAAACATTCGTCCTAGGTATGTTACTGTATTATCTAACTCGGTAGTGGGTCAATTCTAGCATCAATGTAGGCTCTTGTGAATGTCGAAAGTTGTTTGTAATGTAGTCCATTTAACCTCAAGATTTCCCCGACTAACATTTCTTAAAAATATCTCTCACTAGGTTAATAGGAGTATAAGCTCAAAAAGCATGGATATAAAACTTAGAGAATTTGTTACAATTGGTCCTTAAGTAGGGATGTGCCAGATTATTCATTGTCTGTGTAGGTACAAAAAAGATAAAAAATAGAACTTCATGATAATTCCTTAGGGGATATTTAACGCTACTGTAAACCAACTATCATGTTGACATTGAATAACAATAACCTTTTAGTGTGTCAATAATATTTTACAGCAAAACAAATCTAGTAGCTGTACAGTATGGGAAAGGTATCCATTTTTAGGCATCAAACTAAAGAGAAGTAAAAGCTGAATTAAGTCTGGTATAGCAGTTTATATCTTTAGAGAACACAAAAAAAGGTATATTTTGCATAAAAGTTAAGTATTATCCAAATGGTGTAAAGCAAAAATAATGGAAGTGGAATTTCCAAGTGATATTCTAAATTTGTCACTAAAATGTTCCAACAAGATTAGTAACATATAAAGGGTTTAAGAACAGAGCCAATTTTTTTTCTCTAGGTAGTTAGTTCATTGGCTATGGTAAATGTTTCTGTGTTGCTCATAGAAGAGTTTACTTTAAGTTTGTGTTGCAATAGCTTGTAAGTGGGCTGTTCTTTTAGATATTTTTGTGTTTGTATATCTATTCTTTCTTTTTTCGGTAGGCTGGTGTAAAGTTTTAAGATTCTAACAGTTTTATTAGTTACCTAGTTTAGTGTGCTTATTAGCTCTTCTTGTGTTTAGATATCTCTGTATAAATGTCTGAGAGTATCTTGCGTCAATTTCAGTACTAGTTTATGTTGCTCTTGAATGACTTTTTCAAGATAAGATTGGTTTCTATGCACTGAAGTGTGTGGATTTAGTAGTGGTAAGATTAAGACCTTGAAGATGGCCCAGGAAATTTGCGAAAGGATGCTTAGACTTAATGGAAGTTCAGAAAGATAGAATTTTAGACGAGAAGGTAGTGCACAGAACTCCTTTTACGTTTAACCCCGTAGAGGGGTTAGCTGAAGTTTAATGTTTGCGATGTTGATTATTGGGAATTTATTGGTTAAATATACGTTATTTGATTGTGTTAGAAACTAGGAGATGCAGAACACAATGATCAAAAAGGCCATAATTGAAGTTAGTACAGTAGTAACACAAAGTGATAACAAGAATGTACATCATTGAAGTAAAGTATTACAGTAGTTACTCATGCCAAGTAAGGTATGGGAAAGTTATAATTATTGGACTAAATTACCTGAAAAAATACTGAAATTCATGGCTGAAGTATAAAGCAGAAGGTCATGTCCTTATGAAGTACTGCATTAGAGATCTTAAAGTGACCATAGGCTTTAATGATTTATTTATATAATTAACAAAGATGTACTCAAGGTGGAAGGGGACCACATGTGAAAATAAGATGACCTGCTAAGATAGGAAATCGAATCACATGGAAAATGCAGTAGAAGCCTTTTGTGGTAGCTAATGTGGTAATGTCCCTGACTGGAGTTCGAGTCCCGCTCAAACTCGTTAGTTCCTTTGGTCACGGCAACCTCAGCATCCATGTTAGCTAAGGATGGCGGGTTTTGGGGAAGCTTATAGGTCTATCTCATTGCCTGGCTCTCCTTGGTCCTAGCTTGGGTGGATAGGGTGATTGGGCGCTGATCATATGTATATATAGGTCAGTCTCTTTAGGGCAATGTCACTGTCCCTTGCCTCTGCCATTCATGAGTGGCCTTTAAACCTTTAAACTTATAAATGTATCATAGGTGGATCTTATACTGATTTGCATCAAGGATAATGATAATTATTTGATACCAAGTGCTTTTCTAGGTAAATTGAAGTGGCATAGACTTTTATGACCTGAATACAATATTTTCCATGGCACACTTAAATTGATATTAAGTCCCTGGTGTGTGTTATAGTGATTTTTAATTTTATTTGTTACTGGATACAATTTGATAGTATACAGTAGATAAAAGATACAATAGAATTCAGCAGTACTGTATATGAGTGTGCTTTCTCTTGCTTATCTAAAAGTAAATGGGAGCATGGTAGTCTTGTATTCCTAATGGTAATTAGTGGTAAAGATGTTTGATGCTTAAAATAGCCTTTCCTCTGTAACAGGACTTGCCCGTCCTACGAGCATCTGTTTAAACTACCTAATTTTAATTGTACGTAATTATAATAACTGGGAAAGTATTTTATTTAATGTGAATGAATTGACAATTTTTATGACTTGCAGTAATTTTTGTCCTAAATTTGGTTAACTTTAAAATGCGATTGTGATCATTGTCGAAACTTATCGAAAAAGCCATGAAAATATCTGCAGAAAATCGCCAAAAAAAGGCAACAAAAATAACCGCAAAAACCTAAAAAAAAAGATTCACAAAAACTACCGCTAAAAATATACAAATAAACAAGAAAGTAATTGTAGAATATTGGTTAATTAATTTATTACAAAGCAATCGATAAGAATAGCTATACGATGAAATTTTTTTCAAATACATAATGCCCTTAGCACATAAATGGATATGTAGGAACAAAATAGGATTCTTCAGAAAAAAGTCCGCAGACTTAGTTTTGGTGATAATTTTAAATAAAGGTCTTGCGACCATACGGTAGATTAAGGATAATGCTAAAGCCTAGCGAGTACAGTAAATAGATCTTGCCGTGGCATTTTTAGCTTCAAAAGTAGAATTGCCTTAATGTTGATTTGGTATTTTTCTGTTACACAAATAGAAAGCATCGTGTTAATAGATAGCGAATCCTAGTGATAATTTTGAATAATTTTGATAAGTTGGAAAATGCAGCGTATGCGGGTAGTAGTTCCCCAAATTTTCATTTTTCTTGTGAAAGAACCTGTTTGAAGGTAGTTTAGGTGTGAAAAAGAAAAGTGAATCTACCCTAGATTACTGGTTGTATGTGGTTTTCCTACTGTTTATGAAAAACTATCGTAGTGTTGTATTTACTCGGGCCAGGTTTACGTCATGGTTGCAGATGAAAGTTGTTAGTATTAGGGGTGTAAACTTTTATGGTGTTTTGTTGAACAATGTAAAGTAACCTACAATGGCATGCAGTAGCTTTCGTTAGGCTAACAGTAGACAAGTACACAAAAATGGACTTAACTAATTTTAATCAGCATCGTATGAAAGTTCCATGTAATTCAATATTCCTCCTAACATGGCCAAACAAATATCTAAAATACACGAAAACCCATCTTATACATTACAGATAAGTAAAGTTGTACTGACAGCTCCCACCACTTAACTGAAAAGATGTAAGGGAAAATTATTTTGAAAGCATTCATTGTATGGAATGGTAATAGTGTCGTGAGGACAGATGAAAGTACACCATGAATACGTGTATCAAATATGGAGTCATATTTATGTAAATCTAATTTCTGCACCTTAGAAATATTTTGGTAGTTGTACATTTGTGATGCATAGAACATGAGTGATAGTTACGGCAAGTGCTGAATTAGAGTAAATTATTACAAAAAAGAGAGGACATCTTGTAAGATAAGACTAAAATATGAAACCTTTTCTCGCTTAACTATCTCCCTTTTTCCCCTTTTGTGTGTGTTTGCATTCAGAAGGTTGGATCAAGAACAGGATTGTATACATGAAAAGTGCTGTATGTGGTGATGACATTATTCAGTATTTCAAAGTTGATACGGTAGTTTAAATCTTGGCAATGATTATCAAGGCTAGAAAAATTATTGACTGTTAAAAAAAAGATTGTCTAGATGAAAATTTAACGTTTAATATTCTAGCAATGTTGGATTTACTATTTAGAATTAGTTTTACTCAGATACAAAATTGATACATTCAAGTCACTTTTAGAGATGAACATTGATATTTCTATCTTTTTCATAGATTAGGGTTTTCATACTATATTTAACACTTGAATTAGGTTTAGACACTAAACTTAGATTTTTTTTTTCTCTTGCTACTTGCTATACCATCCCCTCTTGATATAGGGGAGCCGCTGTCCCTCTCACTCCCCTGCTCCACTACGGGTCTCCTGGCCAATGTGCCACCCCCTCTGTACTCGGCGGTCACCCCAGACTCCTCACCCCTGCGAGGCCAATCAAAGGTCCAATCGCTGTCTACCGTCTTACCGCCTGAAGGTTTAACCCATGCAACAGGCAGTGTAGAAGCCACATCTACTTCGCCTAATAAGGATGGCTCCTTCAGTATGTTTTGTTTCAAAAGTTATATTTTTTTTTTGTTTTCCTGTGGCTTGCTTTTTTAGTTTTGGTTGATGATGCATGGCTGATTTCTTGCTTGTAACATCTTTTTTGAATTACATTGTACTGTCTGCTGCTGTAGAATACTGCTTTTATTATCACAAGGCTGAGATTAATTGCTTTCAAAATTTAAAATCTAAACTTTATCATGATGCTATCACAAAGTACGAGCTGCAGCTTGGACAATAATGACTTTAAACTTATGGTATTTATTTTTAATCACTATAAATGAATGTAATTTAGTTCACATATGTCTGCTGAAGGTAGGTGCATCATGTGTGGTTGCTATTATTGTAGTAAACATGTTATGTTTGTAATTTTAAGAGAATAAGGTAAGGCTATTGAAATTCCTTCTAAGGAATATTTGTTTGTCCGGTAGGCACTTGGCATCTGTAATGTGTATCTTTCATGATTAGTATGCGTACTGCATTTACATAAGTATAATAAGTAAAATTGGTATGCTTCGAGGTATTGCATATAAGGGTGAAGTGTATATTTTTCTGTAGTGTTTGTTTTGTCAACTGATTAGGAAATAAGTTCACGTTTAAAGACTTTTAAAGGTTGAAATTTTTAAGACTTCTCGTGCAAGATTTACAGGCCGGAAGTCCTCTGGTGAACTCTCGTGAAAGACTTGAAATTGCCATGAAATATTATCCTTCTGAAATAGATACAGTACATTGTGTATTTGTATGTATATGGACTAAATATTCTGAATGTTGTGGAATAGCTTCTGTCTTTAAGTATGGTGGCTTTTGGAATTACCATTAGATAGATTATACAAGTGTCATAAATTTTGTGCACCTGGGCTTAACCCTTCTACCCCCAACGCTATTTGGAACTTTCCAACCCTTAACCCCAAGGCGTTTTTTTTTTTTTTTTTTTCAAGCACATTTAGAAATATATTTTTTTTTAATTTCTCTAAGCCTTAATTTTCATCATAGGGAGGTCAGGTTGGTCTGATTATTTTGGAAAATGCCTGACGTTTCTCAAAAAGTTATCAAAAATATTCAAAAACAATGTAAATAGCATTTTTTTGCAAGGACGTACCGGTACGTCCATGGGGGTAAAGGGATGAGTTTTGTGAAACGTACCAGTACGTCCGTTGGGGGTAAAAGGGTTAAGGATGTGATAAAGTTAAGGTTTGAAAATTGTCGAGGTTCGTTGGTATCGTGATTGCTATCGGGTAGAAAATAAAGCAATTTCTACAAATGACTATTAGAATTGTGGGAGCAATATCTGGAGAAAGTAAAGAAAAGTATTGGAAATGTTGACAAACTTTGGAAAGGTGTACTTTAGGTAAGGCGCACGTAAGGAATCCGAAGCAAATGCCATTGATATAGAGACAAGATGAAATGTAGTAGACTTGCTAGTTGAGAATGTAATGGCTAAAGATGGAATAAATTAAAGCATAAGATATACAGCCTAAGTAAAGATGGTAATTTATATGCTCTTGGTTGAGTCCCCCAATCTGTAGGACCAGAAGATGAAATGGAGTAATTTGGTTAAAACTATAGGAAGCAGTGAAAAGTACTGTACTTCGTATGAAAATGATTCTCTTCTGGAAGTGTTTTCAAGAGGCCCAGAAGCTAGAAATTGAGTATGGTGTAATGAAAAGTACAGATGGCACCAAAAAGAAAAAAAGTAAACCGTTGTCAGGTGATGTTTGGTACAGTATATTGAAGTTTGTGGGTTTGATACTTATAAATGGAAAGATGATATAAAAGCCTTTTGAAATTGCATAGCCTTGGATATAAGAAAATGTTTAAGTTAAAATGAAATATCCAGGAAATGCTGGTGCTGTTATGATTGCCTGGCATTTTGGAATTGTCTGTAAATACAGAATTAATACGAGGTGGAGTTGCTGTTTTTAAGGAACATAGAGATTACAGAGAAGAAATTTTCCGAAGGTTGGTAAAGGCGAGGAGGATGATAACTATTGATAGAGGGAAGGAGCTAGTTTGATTAGTGTTAGCAATGTAAAAGTTGACTAAATATAAAGAATATTAAGGTGAAATGACAGTCTAAAATGCCCTTCAAGAGAAACTATGTTTTACATATCCTCTGTTCCCACTGCCTTCCATTTTATTTCATAGTTTAACTGGGAGGTTTTTACCCTTTAGCATATGGCTAAAATTCTATAAATGAAAGTGGCAATATTTTTTGTAAACCTAATTAAAAAGAATAAGAATTCCCAATGGATGTATATTATAGTAAGGAATACAGTATAACTGCTAATAACATCAAAGGAACTAAAGGAAGTTTCAAAATGAAAGTACCTGAACTATTCAGAAAAGCATGGTCTAAATATAAATAAAGGGTGTTTACATAAAGTGCTGTTGTATTGGTGAAGTAGAAAGAGCCATAGAGGTTAATATAAAACTCCTTAATAAAGGATGCAAAGACTTAACCTTGTGCTACTGTGTGCAACAGAAACTTGGGTAAAAAGAAAGAAAAGGTACAATAGTATATTGTCATGATTCAGTTAGGTAGTGACAGAAAAGTCAAGAAATCTCAATATCTTTAGTCCTGTAAAGGTGGTAAAGGTTATGATCTTGAAGGAAGTATTAAAGTGTTTATTTAGGATGTACACTTAATGAAAAATTGGATTTCTAATAAAGGTGTCATCTGTGATGAGTATCTTTCACTGTCTTGTGTAGAAGCATTTGCACTTTTTCCTCCTTTGTTCTGTCCTCTTTCATTCCCCACCTTTTTGTGTTTTGTTAATACAGGGCTTGGGAGACACGATAAATTTTGCACATTTAGACGCGTTTTTCATATTCAAGTAAGCCATATACTGTAATACAGTACATTATTGTCTGGATTCTCTTATCGAGCCCAGGATCCCCCTTCCAAGGCTGCTGATCTCTGGATCAATAACAGAATCCAGACATTACATAACACTTGGAATTTAAGCAAATATATTTAGTTCTATCCAGTGTTAGTTTTCCTTTGCAAGAATGTTAATAGAACGTTTATGAATAGGTTTACCAAGGTTATGAATGCTTTGTTCTTAGGACAGTGTCTCGTTACTTTAAATTTGTTGAAAGTTAATTGTCATATTTCTTCAAATACTCTTGAAATGTAATCCAAGGTACCCCCAAGGTTTTTTTGGTTATTTAAACCCAAGTTGTTATGGTAAACCTATGTTTAAGGTCTTGAAGTCTCGGAAATGGCCGATGAAGGCTATGCAACCATTCTAATACTGTGTCTGTTGTAATCCTCTGTCTTTAAAAAGGGAAGGAGAATTAAACATTATTTGTACTCTTATATTTTGTATTTTGTTAAGTGATGAAAGTCAACTGTATAAGATTGGATTATGTGGAGACCATAACATCAATACATATACGAGAAGTAAAGGTGAAGTGTAAGGAATATTGTTTATTAAGTATGCTTATAATTTGCCATAGTTTTAAGTCTTGTGGATTAATTGTTCGTCTTTAGTGCGTCACGGTGGGATCGTGAAATTGCATATGTCAAAAGTAGGTACTTTGTCTTGTCCTTTTCCTAATTTACGATATTCTAAACCTGGTGCGATCGGTTGCGAGCCCACACGATTAATAACACTTGCTTCTACATTTGAGTATTTTTTTTCATGGAAATATGAAAGATATTAAGAAATTTACTTAGGTGTATCATCTTGCAGAACTAGTAATTTTTTGGCAAAACTAGAATGTAGTTGCCTTAATTTCTGAATGTTTTTTTAAATTTACCAATAATACTTTTATAGTTTGAGATTCTAACTGTTGCTTTTTAAAGTGATTTAAACTTAGTTTTTTTAAGTTGATGAAAACTGCTAGTAAAGTTAAATACAAAGTGGGTTTCCTGAAGAAACAAAACCTTACTATAGTCCATTTTTTTTAGCGAGTCATATTTGCACCGACTCGCAGCGGTACCCTTTTAGCTCGGAAAAGTTTCCTGATTGCTGATTGGTTGGACAAGATAATTCTAACCAATCAGCGACCAGGAAACTTTTCCGAGCTAAAAGGGCACCGTTGCGAGTTGGTGCAAATATGGCTCTCTAAAAGAAATGGACTACAGTGAACCCTCGCTACTTCGCGGTTCGACCATCGCGGATTCACCACTTCGCGGATTTTTTCCATAACCCATATATATACAGTAATATATATATATATATATATATATATATATATATACAGTAATATATATATATATATATATATATATATATATATATATATATATATATGTATGCATGTATTTATGTATATATGTAGGTATGTATGTGTATATATATATATATATATATATATATATATATATATATATATATATATATATATATATATACACACACACATATATATATATATATATATATATATATATATATATACATATACATATACATATATATATATATATATATATATATATATATATATATATATATATATATATATATCTAAAGTAGGAAGATGTGATGTAGTTCTAAGGGAAAAGTATGGGAAATATGTCTGGGTAATAAGCAAAGCTCTACCTCCAGTTTGTTTCTTCATTATAATCAGAGATAAATGTAAACAAAACATTGGTTGCCATTTTTTATCGTGCATTTTAGCATGTTTAGGAAATGCATGATATAAAATCACCTTTAATATTTGTGCCTGTTTTAGTTTAGGGTACTGTAGTACATGCATTATGTGTTCTGTACATTAAAGGGTAGTTTGTTAACAGTACTACGTACAAGGGAAGGTTTTAAAAGTCTGAATATACATGTTGAATAAATAGGTAAATATGGTGTCACTACTTCGCGGATTTTCACCTATCGCGGCCGCGACTGGAACCTATCTACCGCGATAAACGAGGGTTCACTGTATAGTTATCGTATTAGAGAAAGATAGAACAATTGCTAAACAAAAATTCCTCCCCAATTTTTTTTTTAATTTGAATTACCTTTTTCTTTTTAAACTTAATGCTAATTTCTGTATAAGCCTTGACCTCTTGCACTTTTTATCCAGTCTGTACTGTATATCCTCATGTTTTCAAGAAGTTATGTTGCAGGTGAGACTCATAGCATGTTTCTTGCATGAAAAGTTAAACAAGACTTTAGTTATTGGGTATGATTATATAAGTTCATTTTGATGTAAGAAATTGTTTGTGAAGTAAGTTTATCGTGGAAGTTTTTTTTGTGTGTTCTGGTCCTGAAAGTCTCCATGATGATGTGATACTGTACAGGTGCTAATGTTATATTGTATCGGCTTGGTTTTCAGACCGTAAATGTGTATGCTAAGGGATGATCAATTGTTTTGGAGAGAGAAGTAGATTTGCATCAAAGTACGTAGTAGAACTATCCCCCCCACCTTTTTTTTTCACGGGTGAAGCTAATTGAGATTTTCCGCTTTTAATTTTACAGTTGATAACTCTGAGTCAGCCCAAACGTCACCCACTAAAGGGAAAGACACGGATGAGGAGGAGCATGACCCATGTCCCGATTATAAACCTCTTATTCCCTTGCCCGAGAAGGTGGAAGTTCGTACGGGAGAGGAAGATGAACAAGTATGTTTTATGTATTGTTTGTAGTGTGAATTGTGATTGTTTAAAACTTGTATATATATGTGTATGATAAAGAGTTTTGCAGGATTTTGTGAAGATCAATGTGTTCATATGATAAATGTATAGTTTGTGTGATTATACGGAAAGAAACAGATTGTAGACTGGTTTAGGAATAAGTACAAATTAACTTTTGACTATCACTATCACTATGCAAGAATAAGTTTTATGCTAATATCAAATTAGGCCAAATACTTAGGAAGTAGCGTATAATTATTTTTATAATGACCAAAACTAATACATGGTAATATCCTATCTTTTTAGGTGCTGTTCGAAGACCGTGCCAAGCTGTTCAGGTTTGTTGATAAAGAGTGGCGTGAAAGAGGTACCGGTGTTATGAAGATTCTTCACAATTCCTCGCAAGGAACTGCTCGAGTACTTATGAGGAGGGATCAGGTATAGTGACTAAAATTATACATTTTCTCTGAATAACATTCACTATTTACAACTGCTAGAGACCTTATACTTGAGTACTAGCTGTGCTTTTATTTACCCACAAATAGTCATGACATACTCCTTACACATTTTTCTTTCTCACATCTGATAACACTTAGCGCACTACACTTTAAAATTTCACTTGAATGGTAGCTCAAGAGGTGCACTACAATACTTACATTGAGGGTCTTTGTAGTATCCCTTCAACTGTGAGCTGCTCAACCTTTTTAGCCTCTTATTTCAAGCTTTACTATACACTATACTGTACCTCCATTCAAGCTTCCTTTCTTCCATCATATTTGGTGTACACATTGGCACTGAATGACCGCTCTGTCCCAAGCGCTGGCCCTTGTGGTCTAAATTCATTAATACAATTTACTTAGGTTGTGGCTACCTTTATTGTTCAGTGGCTATATCCCCATATGATAAGGGTAGAAGAGACTAACTATGGTTAGCAGCCCCCTTAGGGAAGGCCACTTCAAAATCAAGCCTGTCTTCTCTGGCTTGGGGTATTGTTGCAGCCTCTTGTGCTGTGGCCTTTAAATCTGATCTTCATTAACAAAATCACTACTGTAATTCTTTCTTTATATGTTGTCATGTTCTTGTTAGTGTGGTTTATTCTCTCAAAATTTGTTCATTACTTTTTTTTTCCCCATATGGGATGGTATCCCTATTTGGCACTAGGGTTTGTAAAAATATGCCTTTGCCAATTGCAGCTTTTCTGGTTATAGTAATAAAGTAATAATAAAAAGTCATAACAATTACCTTTACTTTATATTTGACTTTGAATTTCTGAACCAGTCTGTTTGAATTTACAAATAGTTTTACCAAAGGCTTTAATCAGCCATTAATTTTTTTTTTTTATAGTACTGTAAAGTAAAAGAATAAAAACTTCTTATTATTACTAGCCAAGCTACAACACTAATTGGAAAAGCAAGATGCTATGAGCCCAAGGGCTCCAATAGGGAAAAATAGCCCAGTGAGGAAAGAAAATAAGGAAATAAATGATGAGACCATATTAACAATGAATCATTCTAAAAAGAATAACGTCAAAATAGATATGTCATATATAAACTATTAACGTCAAAAACAGTTATATCATATACAAACTATAAAGACTCCTGTCAGCCTGGTCAACATAAAAACATTTGCTCCAACTTTTAACTTTTGAAGTTCTACTGATTCAACTACCCAATTAGGAAGATCATTCCACAACTTGGTAACAGCTGGAATAAAACTTCTAGAATACTGTGTAGTATTGAGCCTCATGATGTTATAGTTAATTGTACGTATAGTGCTATAATGTTTGATGGGACCATAGATGTGAAGTTAGTTTATTGACATCATTGCAATTAATCATTTTCATGCATTGTATCTTTCTTCTACAGACACACAAAGTTTGTGCAAACCACCTTATAAATTCAAAGACAGACATACAGCCAATGAAGAATAATGACAAAGCCTGGATTTGGGGAGCCCAGGTAAGTTTTCTTTCGTGTTTTATTTTAAGTCCTCTCTGGTTCTCCCTTTAGATTATATACTGTACTAATAAGTATCTTGTATAAATGTCTTAAAACATATTTTCACTTTATTAATATAGTGCAACTGGAAGTCCTGGAATTTCTTTTATGCATGAAATCCAATTTTTTACCCAAATTTCTTACTTAGCTGATCTTTCGAGATATTATATCAAGATGGTGAAATTTTTAGCAGCTTAATCCATGTTCAAGCTCTGAAAGAAAGTACAGGTATTAGTGACAGCCAAAATCTGCTATTAATACTGTACTTGGTATATTTATATATGATAATTTTTCATCAAATAAATCTAGGTGTTGAGAATCAAAGTGATTGGAATTCACAGTTATCTTGCTTACTGTATATAACCGTGTAAAGGGCGAACCGCAAAGTTTCCTTTAAAAAAAAGTTTATCGTATATTCCATGTAATGGGTGATCGACAATTTCAAGGCCAGTCTAATGTTACTACAGTATACTTATTCTAAATATTTTACCACACATATAATCTTTATTTATAATAACAACTTTACTAAAAGCTCTTACCGGTAAACATTCCCATTTTACTTAAACGTAAAACTATATACAGTGGAACCTCTACATACGAATTTAATCCGTTCCAGAACCAACTTCGGATGTAGAAAATGTTCGGTTGTCGAAACGAATTTTCCCATAAGAATACATTGAAATAGGATTAATCCGTGGTTGAGCCCAAAAACCTATAACTTCTTAATAAACTACTACACATAATTTTCCCATGAGAATAATGAACACTAAATTAGATAATAGACATGTAAATAAGAAGAATAGACATGTAAATAAGAAGAATTAGCAAAAAATTATAAATAAGAAACGGGTTTTTAGCGTCACTTTACCTTAGAAACTCCAGCGCAGGTGTTGTTAGTCTTGCTACGCAGAGAGGAGACGGACGGGCGGCGAGGAGGTAGAGAGGTTAACTACGATAAACGTACACTACCGTAACTTATTCTAACTTACACTAAGTGAACTTTAACATAACTTAGCTTTTTTTTTTTATAATTTATATTTTTTTTTTTACATTTTTTTTTTTTCTTTTTGATGATTAATTTTAATCACTTTCACTCTCTACACTTCAAATTGATTGAATTTTTTTCTCTTCACTCTTTGCTGTTTTCTTTGAACCACTTCCTTCCTCTTCATCACGAGTTCGCTTCGTAGTTTTTTTAAAGAAGCTATCGATAGAAAGTTGCTTGGTACAGCTTTTCAGAATGTTTCGAAAATAAGTTAGGGAAACATCATCAAACTGCGCAGCTACACGACAAACCTGCAATTTCTTTGGATGGTATTTGTCGATGAAGTCGACCACGTCTTGATATTTTCCTAACACCTCTTTTATTTGCGCGGAACTTATTGCAAGTTCACTCATACGGACGCCACGCTCATGCTTTTCAATAATTCCTTGCTTTACTTCTAAAGAAAGCATTCCCTTATTCCTTTTCTCACCACTACCACTACCACTTGCGAAACTAAGCCTTTTAGGACCCATGATTTTCGTAAAATACCGTAAAAGGATGAATGTAAAAAATCACGATTAAAACACAATTAATAGCAGAACGCACAGGGCACAACCACATAAAGCCAACGAGAACAGAGGACTGACCCAAGCCACGCTAATTGAGGGTCCCTCCGAGGTTGAAGTGCTGCCTTCTATTGGCGGAAATAAAAAACACATCAGGCGCTATGAGCACCGACTACGCATACGAGTATTGTTTACTTCGGGTGTCGAAAAAAAAATTCGGGTGTAGAGTAGGAACGTGTTCGAATTGTACTTCGCGTGTCGAAAAATTCGGATACAACCGGTACGACGAAAATTGCTACTTCGTGTGTCGAAATAAAATTCGGGTGTAGTCAAAAATTTGCTCGAATTTTACTTCGGATGTTGGAAAATTCGGATGTAGATACGTTCGTGTGTAGAGGTTCCACTGTACTGTAATTAAAATTGAGTATATTATATGATTTTAAGTCAATCCTTCCAAACTACTAGCCTATGCAATTAGAATAACTTAACAATACAACAGAGATCGAGAAAATAAATATTTTCATATTCCAAAAGTATCTCTCGTATAATGGACGAAGCCTGTCTTTTTTCATCCAAAACTGGTCTTAAAATTTTGCCCTTTACACGGTAATATACGGTAGATGCCTTTTTATGATTAATCTCCAGTGACCAGGTTTATGGAATGGTGAAGTAGAATTAAGTAAATGATAATTGTTCACACCGTGTCATGCAATCTTGGAATATAAACGGTAATACAATATAATTATTGGATTATTATGATCTTGACCTTTTTTTCATTAAATTAGTAATACAGTGGTATAAATTTTATAACATACCATTCAGTTTAAAAAACAAATTACTGATGGTTGAAGTATTACACTACATGGGTTTTGTAGAATGGATATTCATTACTTTTTTATTACTACTACTGCTGCTGCTACTACTATTATTACTACTTTTCAACAGGACTATGCAGATGAAGAAATGAGGATAGAGAAGTTCTGCTGTCGTTTTAAGACTCCTGAAATTGCTTCCTCATTCCAAGAGGCATTTTTGAAAGCCAAGGAGATCGCACAGAAGAGAGAGGCATCAGGAGAATGTAGAGTGGTAAGAAAGATGTTCAGGGTTGTTATGTTGGTTTACCATTGTTCTTGAGTTCACTTTGTCATATTAATGCAATTTCTTTGGATGAAGAGCTCCAGGAAAGTGTTCTTGGTGTTCTGAAGGGTGACATTGCAAAATGTATTTGATTCAACTATTTAATTAAGAGGCATTTTTGAAGACATAAAGTAATATTCAATAATTTTATGAATTTCCCATTATGTTCATAAAGTAATATTTAGTTTTTGCATGAAGTTACCCTGATGGTTATAAAGTAATATTTAATATTTATATGAATTTACTCTGATGTTCACATTTATTACGTCTCTGGAAACTTGGTGCAGCTTGTGAATGTTGCTCCCTGAAAACCTGAAGAAATAACCGATTTCTTTCCTAGTAACGCTTCTAGTAAAGCACTGAGAACAAGGGCGTCTACCAACAGTATCATGCTGCATGTTGTAGAATTTTTAGTCTTAAATTGAATCGGCTGTATGCAGATGTGTGCTCCAGATTATCAAGTTTTTTAGAGGGGCTTAAAGATTACTAGATTTGTTATCAATTGCAAGGGAATTTGTTTTGGCCAGTTATGATCTCTATTTTCTTAGTGTCTTGTGCTTGAGATAATTTTGAGTGTTTGAGAATGGTTGTGAGGGGTACGAAGCCCTTGCTGATAAAATTCAAAGCGTACTTTTTGTTCAAGAGGAAACCTAGAGAAAACTAGGCTAGTTGATTATAGTGTGGAGGATGTCGATAATGCTACTCCAGCCTTTGACTCTGGTACAGTCCTAACGAGTCTTAGACTTGATTCGTGAGTTTATAAAGCTTTCAATATCACTAGCATCTTTTGTGGAAGCTCATACAGCACTTGCCAATCTAAGATTTCATGCTTTTTGGGGATGTGATCTGATAACATTGTGAATTTAATTTGTCAGTTTAGTAGATATATGCTTTGGGGTTATGGTTTAGTAACCTTTCACATTTAATTTTTGTAAGCTGTAAGTGTCTTCCCATCGTAAGAAGTTCATTTTATCTGAGTAATTAGTAGTATTTATAACTTTATATCTGGAGTTGAGTACCCAGAAAGCTAGTCTTCAACTAAGTCTAGGACAATTTTTTAATAGAATATGGTAAGCTGAATGTCCTGTCTTTCCTTTACTGGCTACCTACCTCCATTAGGGTGTAGGAATCTGGAATATGGTTATTGGAGGAGGTTCACAAATGGAATTTTAATAATAAAAGCTATTTTCATACTCGCCCAAGGAGTGTATATACATGCCCCCACATCTGGCTAAATTGGGAATTCTTTTAGCTCGAAGACTGAAGACGATGATATGACGTGCGCTGTGTATTATTTGAAGGCGGAGACTTTTGTCTCATTGCTTTTGTAGTCATTAGTATATAGGAAGGAAAGAAAACTATTAATGTTTCCATTTTTAATGAGGTAATGTCGACATGCCAAGCATCCAAGAGACGAAAGCAATAGGAACATCAGGTGAATACAGAAATAAGTTCTATCATTAGAATTTTTTCTTTTTAATTAAACAATAAGGTTACAGGGGAACAATTGTCCTGTATTCTAAGTGAAGAATTGATTGCTACATTATTTCTAACCTCACAGCAAACTGAGAGAGAAAAGCCTACCCCCACTGGTGCTGCAGCCACAGGACAGAAGTCTCTGTCCGATATGTTCAAGGTACCAGAGGGCTCTTGGAATTGTGATACTTGTCTAGTAAACAACAAAGCTGAGAGCACTAAATGCGTTGCCTGTCAGACGCCAAATCCAAATGCTCCGAAGGGCAGTGAAGCCCCGACAGAAGTTCTGAAGCCGTTTTGTGAGTCCATTTTTATTGTTTTTCCTTTCCAATGTTAACCCTTTTACCCCCAAAGGACGTACTGGTACGTTTCACAAAACTCATCCCTCTACCCCCATGGACGTACCGGTACGTCCTTGCAAAAAAATGCTATAAAAATTTTTTTTTTTCATATTTTTTATAATTTTTTTGAGAAAATTCAGGCATTTTCCAAGAGAATGAGACCAACCTGACACCTCTATGACAAAAATTAAGGCTGTTAGAGCAATTTAAAAAAAAATATACTGCAAAATGTGCTGGGGAAAAAGGGGTTAAGGGTTGGAAATTTCCAAAGAGCCTGGGGCTAAAAGGGTTAATAACATGCACTTGCTCATGTAGATATTTTATACCAATTTGTTCTGTCATTTTGTTAGGTACAAAGTTGATAGTGTCTAAAGTAGGAGGTCATCACTACAGGGAATGTTATGGTCATTGTGATTCTGATTTTAGTTATTTTTTAATTTTTTTGATGAGAAAGGAAGACTTGAAAATGTCTAAGAATTGACAAAATGATATAACAAACTTGGAGAATAATGCGTTGTTATATGGCATGCATGAATTAGAAATTTACGGCTTGTGACATTTTTCATTGATTTAACAGTTTGAGGGTAAAAGTATGATGCTTCAGCTTAGTTCTGGAATTAGTTTTGGTTTAATTTTATATAAAAGTTGTAATAGTCATCATCAGGAAAATAGCTAGGTTTCTGCTTCTGATTCTTAAGAAAAAAAGATATAAACTTTAAATGGTAATCAAAGGTTATTCTGCCAAGTCACATTTTTATTCAGGTATTCAAAATCTATATTCCAGCTACATTCAAGTTTGCAGCTACGGAACCCTCATCATCTACCGCTTCACCTGTGTCCTTCAAGATAATCACAGGTTCTGCAGTGTCATCCACTCCAACCAGTAGTGTTGCAACGACTAATATTGGAGGTAAGTTATTGTGCATTTTTTTCATTTTAACTTGGACCTGAAACAACTTGGTGTACTGGGCTATTAATTACCTCTGCCAAAGAATTTGGAAGGAGGTTATGTTTTTGCCCTCTTTTGTATGTGTGTGTGTTTGTTTGTAAACAGCTTCCTGGTCACAATTTTAATCGTAGAGTAATGAAACTTACTTGGATTAGCTTTATGTAATAAGCTAGAAATTACTCAATTTTTGAAGGTCAAGGTCACAGTCAAGCAAATTGTGCAATTCACATAATCAGCTAAAAGGTTGGACATCGTTATCACATGGACTTCAAACTTGGTTCTTATTTGAGTGTATGAAAATCAACGCCAATTAATAAATGTTAAGGTCAAGGTTGGGCAAAATGTCGAGAAATAAGCTGCTGCGGCGGAGGTCTATGCTCGTTTACCGAGTGCCCCTCTAGTTGTAGATGTGATCATGCTCAGATTTTTTTACAAGACTTCATATTGATTATTTCTGAAATTAAAACATCAGTAAGATGCATATTTCTTATAAACTAAGAATCTTCACTATCTTTATCTGGTCATTGGAGGGATATGGTTTTAAACTTATGGATATTATTTTGATTAGAAAAATTTATTCAACAGGTACATCAGGCTTCAATCTGAGTGCCTTTGGTTCAAGCACAACATCAACCCCTACCACTACGGCAGCAGCAGCGTCAGGTTTAGTAACATCCACCACGACGCCATCAGCAGACACTAGCAAAGATAAGTTTACGTTGAGTGGATTTTCTTTCTTCACGCCACCGGCTGCCGTACAAGAGAAGGCAGATGAAAAGCAGACAAAACCACAAGAAGAAAAGAAGAAGGAATCTGTATTTGCCAATTTCACCTTTGGGAGTATGGAGACGAAGACCCCAAGTGCTTCATTCAGTTTCACAGCAACTGTACCAGAGAATAAGACAGGGACTGTTACATGTGAGTTCTTCTTTTACCTTTCTTTTTTATTTTATAAGACGAGCTTTCCGAGATATTTTTGTTGTATGTTATGAAAAGTAACAAATAATCTTGATTGAAAGGATGTTGTATCTTATGAAAAGTAACAAATAATCTTGATTGAAAGGATGTTGTATGTTATGAAAAGTAACAAATAATCTTGATTGAAAGGATGTTGTATGTTATGAAAAGGAACAAATAATCTTGATTGAAAGGATGTTGTATGTTATGAAAAGTAACAATTAATCTTGATTGAAAGGATGTTGTATGTTATGAAAAGTAACAAATAATATTGATTGAAAGGATGTTGTATGTTATGAAAAGTAACAAATAATCTTGATTGAAAGGATGTTGTATGTTATGAAAAAGTAACAAATAATCTTGATTGAAAGGATGTTGTTTGTTATGAAAAGTAACAAATAATCTTGATTGAAAGGACAAAGTCCTTTTGTAGGTTGCATTTGAAGGGGGCACTGAAGTCATTTTCATATTTACATACTTGTAAACTTCCCCAATTGTATCTCGTTAAGCTATATTAATGATAGTAAACCTTCAAATATCCACATCGGTTACTATCATTTTTACAGATCCTGTTCTAATTTCATTTTTTAATAATATTGTTGCAATATGTACATGTTCCGGCACTACACAGACCTGGAGGTCTTTACATGAGTATTATTTCTACGTAAAGAGCCAGGTTTTTGTAGTTAGGAAAAAATGCAAATTATTCCATATTTCTCATATTAATTAATTTTTTTTATTTGGTATTGGTATAGTATCCTTCCTGAAAGGTTTTAGTCATGATTATTTTTCATTCTATCGCAGCAAGCCCAGGATTGTTTTCTGGGGACAACAATACTGGAAATCTGGCTTCCTTTGCAAGTTTGGCCTCAGACACTGTCGAAGCACAATCAACAGAGGTGTTCAAGATAACAGATAGCAAAGCTGTAAGTGCATGTTGAGTAGTTATTGTGAAATATGTGCTTATAAGACTTTTCTTACATCTTTTTAACTAAATAGTATGGCACAATATAGAAAATCAGCAGGGTTTTAAAAGAAAGGCTTATCTTTTCAAAACACTGGTTAGTACCTAGGTAGCCCGTTGGCCTTAATTTTACATGGTTGGCAGATAGTCCTGCTTTGGGCCCATGAGCAGTTTATTGGGAAAGTTTACTTTGTGATTTAGGTTGCCTGGCTGACATTGTGGAGGAGTTGCTATTAACCATTTTACCCCCAGTGGACGTATGGGTACGTTTCACAAAACTCATCCCTTTACCCCCAAGGACGTACCGGTACGTCCTTGCAAAAAAACTGTTTCTTACATTTTTTTTTGCATATTTTTGATAACTTATGAGAAACTTCAGGCATTTTCCAAAATAATGAGACCAACCTGACCTCTCTATGATGAAAATTAAGGCTGTTAGAGCAATTTTAAAAAAAAAATATTGCAAAATGTGCTTAAAAAAAAAAAAAAAACCTGGTGGTTAAGGGTTGGAAAGTTCCAAATAGCGTTGGGGGTAAAAGGGTTAACTTGAAGGCGGCCATCTCTTTTTTTGGTTTCATTAAATGGAAATTAGGCATAAATACTCTTACTGATGGTGCCAATGGTCATCACAGGGTAATTTTTATACACACTAGTGTAACTTAAGCATTCTTCTCTTGATAGAACAAATTTAAGACAACTGAGATATCTCTGGTACTGACACTTTATGATTACTAGTCTTGTACCAAGAAATTATTTCACTTGGTTAATTTTGCCTAATTTACTGATTGTGTGTTACACACGTAAATTGAATCTGATTGGTAAATTTTGTAATAAATCTTCAAGTAAATTCTTATAATTATTATTATTATTATTATTATTACTTGCTAAGCTACAACCCTAATTGGAAAAGCAGGATGCCATAAGCCCAAGGGCTGCAACAGGAAAAATAGCTCTGCGAGGAAAGGAAATAAGGAAATGTACTACAAGATAAGTTTAGGAATATTAAAATAAATCCTATATATATATATAACCTTTAAAAACTTCAAAATTTCAAGAGGAAGAGAAATAAGATAGAATAGTGTCCTCGAGTGTTATCCTCAAGCAAGAGAACTCTATCCCAAGACTATAGAAGACCAAGATGGGTTTACTAAGTAAAATTATGAATTGGTAGCATTGAGTAGTGTTTTTTTTTTTTTTTTTTTTTTTTTTTTTTTTTTTTTTTTTTTTCCCCCGAGTGTACATGGATATGAAATAGTCAAAATTGGCAATAAAATCTATGAAAATATGAATATTGGTTACTTCCTTCATATTTATATAATATAGTGTGAGGATAATTCATTTTAATTCATATTTGCAGTTTCAACCAAAACCCTTGTTTGGGGCTTCATCGGCAAAGTCTCCAACCAAAGAGGATGGCGATGACAAAGTTGATGAATATGAACCTCAAGTTGACTTTGCTCCTGTTGTGCCATTGCCGGATTTGATAGAGGTTAAGACAGGTATGAAATCTAAATCATCTCGTTTATGAATCCTTTTCAACAAGATTTTTTACGAAACTTACGTATGGTAGTATTTTTTGTAATTGATAACCTTTTAGGTTGACACTGGTATTTAAGAATTTTATCTCTGATATGATCACAATACCTTAAAGTAATTATATTGCTTTGCTTCTCTAGTTTATTGGATATATATATATATATATATATATATATATATATATATATATATATATATATGTATTATATATATATATATATTTATATTTATATTTATATATATATATTTATATTTATATATATATATTTATATATATATATTTATATATATATATTTATATATATTTATATTTATATATAATATATTTATATATATTTATATTTATATATAATATATTTATTTATTTTATTTTATTTTTTATATTTGTTCTTTGTTCTTTTGTATTTTTTATTTTTTGTATTTTATTTCATTTCTTTTGTAGAATTATATTTACCTGTGTACGTTCTTTAAAAAAAAGTTAATGAATGCAAATTATTCGTTGAAATTGGTAAAAAAAATTTTTAATGGTTCACTCTTTAAAGTTGATGATATTTAGCTTGACCATTAGAAAAGTAGAGAAACGATGATGGCGAGACAATAATATTGGTTTGGTGGGGAAAAATATCTGAATATTATAGGCCCCATTGCTTTTATTATAACTGATTATACAAGGCCTTATCAATTTGAATACAGGGATTAAGTGCCTGCATCTTGTAGGCAAATTAAAGTATTTAAGTTTTAAACTTTCAAATTTGCAATCTTGTGTGACTAGGTTTGACATTATTATTATTGTTATTATTTTTATTATTATTATTAAGAGCTAAGCTTCAACCCTAGTTGGAAAAGCAAGATGCTATAAGCCCAAGACCTCCAATAGGGAAAAATAGCCCAGTGAGGAAAGGAAATAAGGAAATAAAAGATATGCAAAATAATTAAAAAATTTTATTTTACAGGTGAAGAGGAGGAGGTAACCCTCTTCTGTGAACGCTGCAAGTTGTTCAGATATGACGTTGAGAACAAAGAATGGAAGGAACGTGGTGTTGGAGGATTAAAGATTTTGAAAAACAACACTTCTGGGAAGGTAATAATTCATCTTTTACAGCAGTGTTTCCCAACCCTGGGATAAATTACCCCAGTGGGGTAATGGACCCGTATTTTTGGGGTAATCAAGATGTTCTGAAATTGAGTTATTCACATTCCCATAATTAATATTGTTATATTGAATATTCTGCACTGATGATGGTTAATTTTAATACTGTATCCATTAAAATGGAAAAGTTTGTTTTGGATCCTTAACTATAAGCAGCCAATAGCGGGCTACATGATCCATACAGTTCATCAGGTGGCTGCAAAAAAACAGCCGATGTTACCGGGTAAATGTTCAATGGGGTAATTGATTAGTTGGAAATAAAATTTTGGGGTAATCATTTAAAAAAGGTTGGGAAACACTGTTTTACAGCATTTTCAAAATTATGAATACAATACTATTTTCATCATCTGGGGGTGCTTTGTACATATGTAGACTGTTTTTCCTTTTTATTATTTGATGCTTACATTTTGTTAAATAAATTGTTGTGTATTTCCTTAATTGATATATGAAAAAAAAAATTTTACTTGCAAAACTATTCTCGAGATGACTGTTTCTAGTGATGTGATGATTGTGACCCCTAACCTTAAGTGAAATTCAAAATTTTTTAATTGCTAAATTATTGTTTTACAGGAGACTTTAAATTTATAATTGAAATAAAAAAAAAAAAACTGTGAAGTTGTCTATTTGCATTAAAATATAGTTGAAAACTAGTTAGAGTACAAGGTTAACTAGAATGAATTTGGAAAATATCTGGTTGTCTTGTTGATATAAAATCAAACAATTCCGTTTGCGAGTAGACTTACGTTCACTTGTTTGAGATTGAAGGAATTTTATCCTACTGTAGCCTCCATACAGCCCTAGTGTTTGTCTTAAGGAATTGCATACCTTAAACCCATACCTCCTTTAAAATTTTTTACTGTTGGCTATTTACATGTATCTTACACCTCCCTTGTGTTAGGTTGTCTTCTCCCTCTTACAGGAAGTAATTTGATGCAACATATTACCAGATGTTATGGTAAACTTTTGGGGTTGTAGTTTTTGTCGTAACTCCATTAAATCTTTGATCACCATTGCTATTTCTACTTCCTTTGGCCCCATTGGACTTATATAATGTCCAGTTGTTACCATTTATTTCTTTTATTTTCATGTATGAAAATTTTACAAAATATGACATATGGCAATAAAAGGGTAATTTATTTAGCTGTACGAAGAAAAATATTGTCAAATGTTGCCAAAAAATTGGATGGCGCTCAGGTACTAAAATTTTTATCAAGTGGTTGGCATTCAAAGGGTTAATCTTTGCTTCTTATTTGGTTAATGATGAAGGTCCAGTCACACTGACTTGTATTATACGAGATTTAACCTTACGTTTTATACGTGCCTCAGTTTTATAGTATTACCGTATATTTCTTACCATTGCAGGTGCGCATTTTAATGCGTCGAGAACAAGTTCATAAAGTATGTGCCAATCATTTTATTACCGCTGACATCAAATTAACTCAAATGGCAACCTCGGAGAAAGCATGGATTTGGGCTGCTCAAGATTTTGCCGATGAAGAGATGAAATATGAAAAGTTTGCTGCCCGCTTCAAGAATCAGGAATTAGTAAGTAAAAGGCATCGGTTGCTTGTTGTATCCCCTCCAATGTCTATCAAAGGCATCCTCTTCCACCAAACTTCTTCTCTTCATATCATTCTTCACCTTAACCCTTTCACCCCCAATGAACGTACTGGTACGTTTCACAAAACTCATCCCTTTACCCCCATGGACGAACTGGTACGTCCTTGCAAAAAACTGCTATTTACTTTTTTTTTTTTTTTTTTTTTTTTGAGAACTTTGAGAAACTTCAGGCATTTTCCAAAATAATGAGACCCACCTGACCTCTTTATGATGAAAATTAAGGCTGTAAGAGCAATTTAAAAAAAAATATATTGCAAAATGTGCTTAGGAAAAAAAAAAAAAAAAAAAGGCCGGGGGGTTAAGGGTTTGAAAGTTCCAAATAGTGTTGGGGGTAAAAGGGTTAACTCGCAGTCTAGTTCTCTACCTCCCCCTCAATCTTTTCCCCCTAACATGTTCCTCCCAAGCCCTCCTCACTCCCTCCCCACTATTTATCCTCGGCACATGCCCACACCATCTCAGTCGCAACACTCTTTTATCACCTCTGTAATATTCACTACGCCTGCCACCCTTCTTATTTCATAACTTTCCAATCTTTCGAGCAGTGATTTTCCCATAATCTACCTCTGCATTCTCATCTCTGTTCTCTCAAGCTTTGTTTCGTCTTATTGTCTTAGAGCCCACGTTTAAAATTTATACATTAACACTGTTCTTATTACTGTGCTATAGATCTTGACTTTTAGTCACTATATATGTCATTGGATAAATTGTATAATTTTTAACGTTTTTATCTTACAGGCAGTAAGCTTTAAAACAGCTTTTGAAAGCGCTCAGAAGTCGCTGGATGATGCACCACAAGGCAGTACCACGAGTGTTCCATCTAGCACAACAGAAAACACTGGACAACAAACTTTAGCTGAAAAGTTCAAGCCAAAAGCTGGTTCATGGGAGTGTGGATCTTGTTTAGTACGAAATACTGCAGAAGCTAATGTCTGTGTTGCCTGCACTAGTAAAAAACCAGGAAGTGAAGGCATTAAAGATGCACCAGCAGCTGTTGTTCCCCAGGATAAGCCTGTTGACCCTAAAACGTCTACTTTGGCGTCCCTCTTCAAGCCTCCTGCTGGCTCATGGGAATGCAACAGTTGTTTGGTTCGGAATAAAGCTGAAAGTTCTGTTTGCGTTGCATGCGGAGCAGGTGGGTCAGGTATGGCCGTTTCTGGGTCTGGTATGGCCGTTTCTTCTTCCAGTGAAGCTAAGCCAGCTTTCAGCTTTGGTATAAAAGATAGTTCAGCTACTGGTTCAACCACCCAAACGTCTAGTGGAGTGTTCTCCTTCGTTGATTCCGAGAAGAAACCAGCTTTCTCCTTTGGTACTCCAAGTTCAACCACAACTGCAACCACCCAACCTTCCTTCTCTTTTGGTGTGCCTTCTCAACAAACTAAAAGTGACAGTACCACAACAAGTGGAAAATCAACATTCTCCTTTGGTATTTCACAAACTCCAGCTAGTCAACCTTTCACATTTTCTGCTGTCACTGCCCCAGCTTCGTCAACCTTTTCTACGACAACTACTTCGACTACAGCCGACACTTCGGCAACCGCTAAAGATTCAAAATCCAGTTTTGTCTTTGGTAGTCCTGGTAAATATGATTTTTCCTTCAGTGGTGTCAAAGCCAAGTCCCCACGTTCTCGTGACATTAGTGTTTGCGAGTCAGAGGATGGAGTGGTTGAGGAAGATGATGGTGACCACCTTTACTTTGAAGTAAGTTATGTCGAATTTAATATTTTAGTATATTTATTTTCATGAAAGATATCTGATCCTCATATGATGATAATACAATAGATGCCTAAATTTTTAGTGTACTCTGGAATATTTATGAAGTAAGAAGTAGTTTTCATGTACTGCATACTTTTGATTTTTTTTCAGAATTTTCTTTCTCTGATGTTTCTAAATTTTTTGCATTTCAGCCTGTGATTCCTCTGCCAGAAAAAGTGGAGGTGGTAACTGGAGAGGAAGACGAGATTGTACTATATTGCAGTCGAGCGAAATTGCACAGGCTTGTTTCAGGAGAATGGAAGGAGAGAGGTCTCGGTGATATAAAACTCTTAGAACACAAAAAGGTAAGGTTTTAGTTTTGATAATGATTGTCTGTTTATTATAATAAGGGTGAGGATAATAGGAAGATATAGATTATATGAGTGACAAGATTCATGACCAGAGTACAGTGAGGAGATGGTATTATGATAGAAGTATTGCCAGATAGGTATATTATCTAGAGGCATGACAATATATAAATTTATGCAAAGAGGGGGTTGCCTTAAGACTGAACTGGTACATTTTGAGAGAGCACAGAAGAGAGAAGTATATTTATTTACATCTAACCCCATAAATAAAAATCCCCATGAAAATGTATGTTTATTTTTTAGTTATTTACAAAATCACACTCTGGTGATACTCTTAAAATTTTCTTGATTTCACAAGACTTCAACAGGGGGGAATGCTTGATCTGTAAACACAATGAAATGGTTTTTGTTTTATATACTGTATTAGCCTACTTGACTAGTATTTATATCCTGTTTTGTAACAAACATGACTACAGTACATACTGTAATGTAATCATTGATATTTTTATATGAAGTAATTTAATATTTTAGTTAAAGAGTTTACCCTAAAATTCTTTTCCCCAGACTGGCAAGATCCGTTTGCTGATGAGGAGAGAACAAGTTCACAAAATCTGTCTGAATCACAACATAGAAAAGACAGTGGATTTCCGCAAGAAGGACGATAAGACTTTCTACTGGGCTGCCATGGACTATTCTGAAAATGTACCCAGAAGCGAGACCTTTGCTATTCGTTTCAAGACTCCTGAGATTGCTGTTGACTTCTTCAAAGCAGTCGATAGTGCAAAGGTATGACGGCATTTATATTTCAAGTATGTTCTAAACTGAACAACATCCAGTTTCTGGAGAAAACGAATTTGTCATAGTTTGTCTGACCTTGTAGACAAGTTTACATTTACTGTTTGGTAATTTTAATAAGTAATAATAGAAGTGATGAAAAGACATTTTTTTAATGATATACAGGTCCTCAACTTACAATTGTTTGGCTTGCAAACATTGAGATACAAAATTGAAATTGTAAATCTCATTGTATCAAATGTTGATACAGTGTAATAAGATACAGTACAGTCAGCCCACCTTCTTCGCGGTACTTAGGTTACAGACACAGCGCCGAAAAGCGATTTTCACGAATAAATGCTATACAGTACTAGGGTGGGCTAACTCCTAATCTAATAAGTAATAAAATAAAGATAAAGAAATAAGGTAATAAATCTAGGGTGGGCTAATTCCTAACCTAAAAAGTAATAAAATAAAGATATAGAAATATGGTAATAAATCTAGGGTGGGCTAATTCCTAACCTAAAAAGTAATAAAATAAAGATATAGAAATATGGTAATAAATCTAGGGTGGGCTAATTCCTAACTTAAAAAGTAATAAAATAAAGATAAAGAAATACATACATATACCAAGGCACTTCCCTCAATTTTGGGGGGTAGCCGACATCAAACAAATGAAACCGAAAAGGGGACCTCTCCTCTCTACGTAATAAGAATATATTTAATACTGTATGCTAAACATTTGCAATAACCTAATAGTTGTTTCCTATGAAACAGGAATATTTGTTGACTTTAGAGCTGGAAAATGTTGACACGAGTCAGGTTAGGCTTACCCTAGGCCAAAATTTAACAAAATTAGACTTACAAAGAGCTTCTTGGAACCAATGAAGTGTGTAAGTTGATGACCTGTTATGTCCACTTATAGAAATTATCCTTTTGCTGTACTTAAGTTGTGTGGGAAAAGCTCAGACTCTGAGGAAAAATTGAATTTTGTTAAGATTTAAGTTGATGGGAGAAGTACAAGAGGAAGGCCAAGGTTTGGGTGGATGGATGGAGTGAAGGAAGCTCTGGGTGATAGGAGGATATATGTGAGAGAGGCAAGTGAGCGTGCTAGAAATAGGAATGAATGGCGAGCGATTGTGACACAGTTCCGGTAGGCCCTGCTGCTGCCTTCGATGCCTTAGATGACCGCGGAGGTAGCAACAGTAGGGGATTCAGCATTATGAAGCTTCATCTGTGGTGGATAACGGGGGAGGGTGGGCTGTGGCACCCCTAGCAGTACCAGCCGAACTCGGTTGAGTACCTTGTCAGGCTGGGAGGAACTTAGAGAGGAGAGGTCCCCCTTTTCTGTTTCATTTATTTGATGTCGGCTACCCCCCAAAATTGGGGGAAGTGCCTTGGTATATGTATGTATGTATATCTAAACTCGCCTGATGTTCATATTGCTTTTTTGGTTATATCTACTTTTACCCCTAAAACGATAGACAGACACTTCTATTAAGATAATGGGACAAAGTATAGGTTAATGGCAATAACAATGGCTTGAGTAAGCCATACTGCCTTTGTCTGGAGTCTTGAAGTCGAAACTATTTTATATCGTCTTGACACCACTAGTCACTGTGGAGGAGGGTGTGCATGTTTTATGAAAATCAGTTCAGTATAGAAATAGATTTTATTAAAATTCCATTAATTTATGATCTCCACACACTGATGCTGGTCATTTATGACATATTTTTCAAGTTATGAAAGTAATTATTCTAGACTTTTTATGCCATCTCAAATTGAATTTTGAAAAGCAAAACTACATTGTTTTTATAAATTTTACTTATCCCCTAATTACCTATTACAAGTATATAAACCCCAACACTTTATTGTACTTAAAACCAGAATTATTTGATACGGAAATTAAAGAATAATTAAATCCAAAATTATATTAGACCACATCACCACCAAAAGGAAGCTTACTTTGATTCTTAGAAATTTTAATTTGGTCAATAACCCTAGAAACACATTTTTCTATAAGACGATTAGTGAGATTTACACACACACAACCGTTATCTAAATCCCAACACTGTCCTTGGCATGAGAGACAGTTGATCGGATCATTATTGCTCAGAAACAATTCCAGGAGACATCTGTAAAAGCACTTAAAACCTAAATAATCAATCGGGAGTATGAAGCCTGCTATTTAAACCGAGGATGATGCAGAGACTGAAGACAATGGCAGTATGGCTTGGCCAAGCCATTTTTATTACCATTACTTAAAGGCTCTCGTCATGCTAGAGGCTCAGGTTGTGGAAGGAAAGAAAACGGAAATCTTAGGGTAAACGTAGATATAGCCAAGCTTCCAGAAAAGCGATGTGAATTTCAGAATTTTATAGAAATTAATATATTTTATATAAGAAGGAAATTTTGTTTTACATTGTTTGCAAGCTTAAAATTCTTTTATTTAGATGTTAATTCTTCATACAAGAACATTAGGCTTTGTAATTTACAAATCCATAAATGCTTCTCTTGGAAGTCCCTAGTTTCCATATTGAATTCCTACAGTGATATAACCAAAAATGTTAAAAAGTGGCCAAGGTTATTGAACCATCCACAAGATTAATTTCATTTTAAATTTTTGTATGGTTAAACTAACAAGGCCCCTTGCAGCATTGTGTAGTGATTTGTGTTCAAACACAACTAACAATTGAAGATCTTTCATATATTAACCCTGTGTTCTATTACCTTTTCCTTGTTAAAGGTCAAGCTAGGAGGGCAGGCCACGGAAGTGCCCATAATATTGAAGACTCCAAAGAAGGAGGAGGAGACAGGTTCTGAAAAAACAAGCCAAAGTGTTGCATTGTCAACGCCGAAGAAAACTTTTGCAACAGCCGACTCCACAACACCTAGCTCTGGTGCCATTGGCAGTACTCCTAAGGGATCTCTCTTTGGAGGTGTTACGGGAAAATCCTTGTTTGGCAGTTCTCTAGGTAATAAGGAAGTTTAAGCCTGTATTTTACAGTTACTGTTATGGAAGTTTTTTGACAATATATTGAACGTCAATGTAACCGGGGAGGTTTTATGTTTTCATTTTATTTCCCAGGTACATCTGGTTCCTTGTTTGGAGGTCAGTCATTAGGCGAGGGAATAACCGGTGCTGCTAAGCCTGATGAACCTAACTTCACTGTAAATGTTTCCAGTAGCTTCTCCTTGAAGACTCCAACCACAAGCACTCCTTATATAACGGGTGGCAATCAAGTTTTTGGGAAACCTTCGCGTAAGTTTATTACCTTTCTTAGTTTGCATTTTGATGTATTAAGCTGTTTTTATCTGTTGAAAATTTTTGTGGCTTTGGATCATGAATCTGTTTTTGTATTTAGTTGGATATATAATCAGGTTTCAATTTTAGCGGACCTTCCATGTGTTAATTGTTAGTATTGCCGCATAGTGCACTGCATGAAATAAAATTAACACAAAACATTTTGGGGAACACTGTAAATACCCAATAAGAAAGGGTATAAGGAATAAACATTGCCTGAAATGAACGATAGAAATATGTGAAGAACAAATGAAAATCAAACTAAACAACATGAAGAATGAAAGATTTATAATAAATTATTACAATGAGTTATGTCATTTCAGCATACTGTAATTTATGCCTTAATGTTTTCTATGTCTCCTTTCTTTTGTTCTTTTCTCATAGTGTTCGGTGGAATGGCAGCAGCTACAACACCACAGACTTCACTATTTAGCTTTGGTGATAAGTTTTCATCCAGTGACAGCCCTGGTAAGAGAAAACTCTTTTTATTGTGAATTTCATGTAGGATAAGGCCGGGAGCACACTAGTGACTCTGTGGCGCCACAAAGCCACAGCATCGTATGGCGGGGATGTGGTTTCCCATAGGTTTCCATTGTTTTCAAGTTTTGCCACGCAAACCAGCGACTGTGGCTCTGTCGCTCATCCCCGCCACAGGCGTGGCGTGGCTTTGAAAACAATGGAAACCTATGGGAGACCACATCCCCGCCACACGATGCTGTGGCTTTGTGGCGCCAGAGTCGCTAGTGTGCTCCCGGCTTAAGGCACCTTGTATGGATTTTGTATTCTAAAAGTTATTTTGTATAAAAGGAATTTTTATTTGTATCATTAAGTGACAGAAGTCCATTGCCTACACTTTAGTCTAGTAATATAGTAATGTGATTATAAAGTTAGGGAATTCATGCATACATATCACATCGCATCTCATGTTTTTCTGTAAGCAATTTTATATTTATTTTTACATCGCTTATTTTTCTTTAAGCAATTTTATATTTATTTTTCAGTTGAAGTTTTATATGAAAAGAAGGCAACCCCAGAGCAGATAGAACGAGCTAGGAGTTTGCAATTGCCGGATAATTTTTTCTTGTATGAAGACGCACCACCATGCCCTGGTTGTAGGGGTTGCACCGAGGATGACAACCAGTCTGCCAAGGTATAGTAGTACACTTTACCGTTTGTTAACCCTTTTACCCCCAAAGGACGTACTGGTACGTTTCACAAAAGCCATCCCTTTACCCCCATGGACGTACTGGTACGTCCTTGCAAAAAAATGCTATAAAATTTTTTTTTTTCAGATTTTTGATAATTTTTTTGAGAAAATTCAGGCATTTTCCAAGAGAATGAGACCAACCTGACCTCTCTATGACAAAAATTAAGGCTGTTAGAGCAATTTAAAAAAAATATACTGCAAAATGTGCTGGGAAAAAAATAACCCCCTGGGGGTTAAGGGTTGGAAATTTCCATATAGCCTGGGGGTAAAAGGGTTAAGTAAAACTTTAATTTCTCCTCTATAAAATGGGAAATTTAAGATTAGGTTAGTCTATTCAATCATACCATACCATTGATATTTTCTGATACAAATTTTTTCTTTTAGGGCAGCAAAGAATCCTCACCAGTTGAAAGCAAGACACAATCTGTGCCATCAGGTTCTCTATTTGGAAACTTGGGAACTACCACAAGCTTATTTGGAGGGTCAGCAAAATCTGGAAGTGTGTTTGGTGGTTCAACCCCTTCGTCACAAGGTATATTTGGAGGGGCTTCTCCCACTTTGCCAAAGTTATTTGGAGGAGCTGTAACAACTACATCGAGCATTTTTGGAGGAACAACTACCACTACTTCAGGGAGCCTTTTTGGAACTTCATCTACTACAGGAAGCATTTTTGGAGGAACAACTACAACTGCTAGCATTTTTGGAGGAACCTCAACATCAACTACGACGTCAAATATACTGGGCGGTGCAACTACTATTCCCTCAGGAATTTTTAGTAAGACTACTACACCGAGTATCTTTGGTGGAACGGCAACCACCACGGGAAGTATTTTTGGAGGTGCATCCAATTCGAGCATTTTTGGAGGAGCCTCTTCGGCATCAACAACAACAACGGCTGTTACTCCTTCTACACCAAGCCTATTTGGAACGGCTACCTCCACAACAACCAATGCCTTTGGAAGCTCCACGCCTACCACCACTTCCAGTCTGTTTGGAGGAACTGCCTCAACAAAACCAAAGTTTTTTGATTCCTCCTCATCCGGTGGAATGTTCTCATCCTCGGAGACTGGTGGTCTTGCATCAAATAAATCTTCAGCATCCCCTTCATTATTTGGAGGGAATACCATATCCTTTGGTAACATAAGTAAGGACTCCACACCATCATCAGATGCTAGCCAAAAGGGTAAGTACAGTATTTCAGAAACCTAAAGAGATTATTAATGTGGGTTAAAGTGAAAGTAAAAAATGTTGAATGTATATGCCGCATTATGTTCAGATACCTGGTCCACGATGTGTTTTTATATGTGAAGAATAAAGTAGTATTTTAACTCGCTGTTGATGTGTATGAATTACCTTTCATATGAGGAATCATTTTGAATTTATAAATGTTTGTTTCTGATGATAATAGTTTACGTTGAGGTTCCTAGAATTTAGGAAACTTTTTCAGTAATTAATTTGGATACTTGGAAACTCAGTCCCAGGAACTTGAGACCATTACACAATTATTAAAAATGAGGAAGGAAATTATGATAAGTGCTCTTAAACCAAAGCAGCATATTAATTTGATATTATAATTAATTTCGGACGAAAACTATTTGAATGAAAGGGCAATTTGTGGGTTGCTTGGTTGAAAAATAGTTTGAATGGTATGATAAAAAAATTTTGTTATATATCTTGGATATTTTATGAGTCCTGAAAAAAATAGAACTATGACTTATTTGCCAGAGTAACTTTTGTCTTCTTATGTCAAATATTTATTGCAAAGTAATATTTTTCATATTTTTCTTTAAAGATCCTGCAAATTCTGATGCTTGGCGTAAGAAGGGCCAATCTGTATTTAGTAGGCTGTCACCCAGGAAAGGTGATGGGGATGGAAGTGTGCAAGGATCGGGTGGTCCCACACATGACCTGGCTAAGGTATGTTAAACATTAATTGACAATAGGTACAGGTAGGCGTCGACTTACGGCATATGCGACTTAGGACTGTTCGACTTTACGACAACATTTTCACTGTGATGTGACAAGTCTGTCAGAAATAGTACACTAATAGGACAACTATTTCGATAAAAATAATCTATTTTCATGTATAAAAATAAATCAATTTATCTTGTCAAGTTATTTTCTTTTATTAATAATATGCAGTATCCATTTTAAAAAAAGTATATATTAAGAAAAGTTTTAATTTCTATTGTTCATACTGCATCACGTGTCTGGCGACGTCATATTTCTGGCGAAGCTGTGGAAAACGAGTGGGTAAATAGTTATTTGCTTTCAATAGGCTATCGATTAAATATTAGTACGGTATTCCCGTAATCGAAATATATCAAATAACGATAAAAAGTATTTCATGGGTCTGTATCGGTTGTTGATTCTTATCATGGGGCACACGTGGTGACATATTTCGGGTGGAAGGCGAGTGGCAAATCCAGTGATGTCCTATTGATTCGTTAGCGAGTAATTTTATTATTCCCATAACTGAAACATCTAGTAACAATGCCAAGTATTTCAGTGGTTAGTATCAGTTTTTATTAGTACCCTACTGTACTATTTACCATAAATTTATGAAAAGAATTACTGCATTTCTGGTGACGTTTTATTTCTGGCGGAAGGCAAGCCGGCAAATTGAGTGGTTTCCTTTCGATAGTTTACTGAATAATATTAGTATTCCCATTATCAAAACATCGTATATGTAATAATTTCTAAGGAAATATCCCCTACTGAGTTTAAGAGTGAGAGACGCGCACGAATAAACATCTTCGTATGATAACTGATAACAATTATGATAAACGAACAATGAAAACTATATCCTATAACATATTGGGGCTGATTTAATATTATTCATTATGGAGATATTTTGTATAAGTAAGAAAATATATAAATGATACTCCTAGTTATTTATATGTGCGCATACTGTAATTGCAGTACGGTAGCGTGACCTTGATCAGCTGAAGTCTACCAAAAGTAAAACAAAAGTAAATGTTGATTATTGAAATGCTCAAATTTGAGAAGTGGAATACAAATGTTTTAATAAATCACAAACATGTTTAAAGAAATATTAACTCAATAATTAACTAAAAATTAATTACTGTATGAAGCTTTAAAAATTAACTACCTGTACACACACACACACAACGTAATACTTATTTGTATAACTAATAATAATGGCTATAAACGAACAGTATGAAAACTGTGTCCTATAACATATTGGTGCTGATGTTGATATTCATCATGAAGATATTTCGAATGAATTAAAAAGTTATTCGTATGCGGCATTCTCTCGATACGATAGCGGGTCCTTGAGATCAGCTGATCATAACCAAGGGTAAAAAAAAAAGCCAGGATTTGTGATGGTTAAAATTCTTCTGAAATGGAAAAATAGAATACTGTACAAAAAAACTTTATTAAATAATGATATAAAGTAAAAAAATATTGATAAAATATGCCTTACCTGATTACAGTATCATGACGCAGCTTAAAACTACGGAAATTAACTATTTAAGTCAGACATACCTTCAGTTATGACGCGTGTCTCGGTCATAAATTGACGACTACCTGTATAATTTTATGTTAAAACCTAAGGTATATTTATGCTTGAGACTATGGAACAAGTATTTAAGTAATTGTTTTTTTCTTATTAATTGCACTGAAAAAAAAATCTGCCTTTGAATTTATACATGTTTGTGTCAATTTGATAACTTTGAGATTTTAAGACATTTTATCTGTTCTAGTTGAAAACTCCAGATGAAGACTGGGAAGCAATGTTCTGTAATCGTGGAAAACTCTTCACCTATGATGTTCCATCGAAACAGTGGAAGGAAAGGGGCATAGGCGACTTCAAGATTTTAACGGACTCTGCAAAGGGATGTTACAGACTCACTCAAAAGCTTGAGCAGGTATAGTGAAGTTTCAAGTATATTACTGTGAGTTCAGGATCTTATGACGAATTAACTGTGTATATGAGTTTTCTATGGTATATATTTTTTTTTTCATAGTGAAAACAGACCAAATTGAAATTAATATTACGAATGTATCCTCATAGGATTCCAAAGAAATTTGCAACCACTACCTGACTTCGCAAATGAAACTTACCCCCATGATGTCGTCGGAAACTGCTTGGTGTTGGAATGCAGTAGATTATGCAGGAAATTCAGAGGGCAAGGAAGGAAAAATTGCAATCAAGTTTAAGGTAAATGACTCATTTTGATGTTGCTATAGATATTATGTAAATTTATATTTCGGTGTGGTGAGTTTTAGAATAAGAGAGACTAATTTTAAGTGTATGCAGGGGATCTAGGCTGTTATGAGTCCTACATCATATGAGTAACTATACATATCTATCGCAACTTCAATTACTTCTATTAACCCTTTTACCCGCAGGCTATTTGGAAATTTCCAACCCTCAACACCCAGGGGGTTATTTTTTTCCCAGCACATTTTGCAGTATATTATTTTTAAACTGCTCTTAACAGCCTTAATTTTTGTCATAGAGAGTTCAGGTTGGTCTCATTCTCTTGGAAAATGCCTGAATTTTCTCAAAAAATTATCAAAAATATGAATAAAAAATAATTTTTATAGCATTTTTTTTGCAAGGACGTACCGGTACGTTCATGGGGGTAAAGGGATGGCTTTTGTGAAACGTACCAGTACGTCCTTTGGGGGTAAAAGGGTTATGAAAAAAAATAAATTTTTGTTAGTGGTAGAATTATAATTTGAATATTTTACTACCAATTTTTCTTGTAAGCATTTATTCAATTCGTTTCTCATTTACAGACCAAAGAGATAGCAGCAGAGTTTAAAAGCAAGTTTGCAGAATGCCAAGAAAAGTTAGGTCAGTCACCCGAAAACTCGTCTAGTACTGCTTCAGCTACTATAGTTTTGCCCCGGTCAACTTTGAGCCTAAAAAAGAAGACTGAAGATGAAGAGGATGAGGAAGATGACGAAGAGGAGGATGAAGAGGAGGAAGAGGAAGATGACGATGACGACGACGATGATGATGATGACGACGACGATGATGACGATGAAGATGATGAGGAGGAGGACGCAGAAAATCCACCAATATTTTTGAAGCGATGTACATTACTGAAAAAGGAGAATGGAGACTGGAAAGTAAGAATTTTTCTTTTGCATGAGTAAATGACATCTTGTAGGAAGGTAGACAAAATTACGCCTATACTGTACTGCAAATGGAAAAATTTCTTATAGCAACTATACTGTAAATGGAAAAATTTCTTATAGCAACTATACTGTAAATGGAAAAATTTCTTATAGCAACTCTACTGTAAATGGAAAAATTTCTTATAGCAACTATACTGTAAATGGAAAAATTTCTTATAGCAACTATACTGTATATGGAAAAATTTCTTATAGCAACTATACTGTAAATGGAAAAATTTCTTATAGCAACTATACTGTAAATGGAAAAATTTCTTATAGCAACTCTACTGTAAATGGAAAAATTTCTTATAGCAACTATACTGTAAATGGAAAAATTTCTTATAGCAACTATACTGTATATGGAAAAATTTCTTATAGCAACTATACTGTATATGGAAAAATTTCTTATAGCAACTATACTGTATATGGAAAAATTTCTTATAGCAACTATACTGTAAATGGAAAAATTTCTTATAGCAACTATACTGTAAATGGAAAAATTTCTCTAACACTCATAATGTAAATGGAAAAATTTCTCGTATTGAAAAGATGGGACGTGAAGAAATTTGTTCGTGTGTAAAGCATACTACATGCCGAAATAAAAGCTACCAATGCTTGCATGTCTAAAACCTGTAACTAATATTTTCTTTGATGCATAGGTACTAGGGTAACTGGCCCTTCACGTTATGCACGGGGCCTCCTTGGTAATTTAGTCAGTTCACATGTTATTTGGGAGTTATCATTTGTTCTTCAGATTACTTTGTTGAATGTATCACACTGCTACTAACAAAGGTTTATCTTGCTGATAAAGCTATGATTATTCTGAGGCTTTTATATGTAATTACATTTGTAGACAGTCGTGGGTCCTTTGTACAGTAGACCAGAATTGTGACACAACATAGTTAGATATAATCTATAGTACTGAAATTTGAGATTAGGGAGCTAATTAGTATTGGTGGGGGTGGGGGAAGAGAGATTTAAAAGCAGTACTTTCTGACTACTTACTGCTTAATGACATATACCAGAAATATTATATTTAGGTATTAGTTAATATAGTAATATACATAATAAGTTGGTAGTAGTTTCTGACTGGAAATCCACCTGTAAGATTGTTTGCTGGGAGATTTATCATATTAAATGTGAAATAGTTATGTAAACCAATATTGTAACGCTAATTATGCCTTTACTTGATCTAATTGACGAATGAAATTTTAAATGTACCATATCAAGTTTTTGACTATAGTGGTCTTTTTTTTGTTATTTAGACGTTAGGGGCCGGTGACCTGCGGATTGTGTATGATGACGAATTCTTTGGTGCAAGAATAGTAATGGTGGCAGATGGTGGTGATACACTTGCTGAGCACATTATAGCCATCCAGACAACAATGCACAAAGAAGATAATTGCGCCACATGGACAGTATTGAACCTTAAACCTTCCCCCGAGAGCACAGTAACTTTCAAAGCCCAATTTTCATCATCTCAAGCTTTAGAAGAATTCGCATCGGCTTTCAGCGAGGTAACAAATGTTTAAAATTTTCTTGTACTGTATTTGATAGTGCATATAAAATAAGCTATGGAATAACCAGTTTAGTTTTGCACAAGTTAATTGCTTTGTCAAAAAGAAATGATTTATAATTGGCTTACATTTGTGGTCATTGAATAGCCCGGACACTTCGGACATTTATTTAATATAGAAAGGAAGATTGGTGTTAGCGTTTCAAACAGATTCTGAACCAGACATTTATAAGGGTCCACTTAATTTCAATGAATCCTTCGAAGATTAATTGTCTTCCATGACCTGGAGGTGACAGTTGCCCTTTATAGTGGTCCCTACTCCTTTGTAGCCACTGCCTAAACATTAATAGGCCCTTGTTTTCATCTGTCTACCAACACTTAACCCAAGTTCCTCTTCCATTTTGTGTGTTTTACAGTGTGCTAGTAGTTTGTTCTAGTGCTTTTTTTGAGGGATGTCTTCCAAGTTTGAAGTCTGTATTTTAGTAATAGGAGCTATTCGTAGTAAGCAATGCCTCAATTACGGTTCCTTGTTTACTTATAATGTTACCCAGTACCTCATCTTCGGTAAGCTCGGTTTGCTCATGCCCTCCTTTTATAATAGATGCTCACTTTACAGATGAGGAACAAGATATATAAAGGATGTTTTATCATTAAAGAAAAAATTAGATCCCCTTGATGAAGACATGGCTTCTGCTTTTTGCCCTTCATTGTTTAGTCAGAATGAACCTCCTCAATTTCAAAGACAGGCATTTGGTTTCTGTAGAGCTACTGAACTGAGTAAGGGACACTGTGACCTTTGGACTGCTGGATGAAACATGTATGGTAATAAACTTGTAAATGTACAAACCTTGACCTTCATGGACTTCTGGATAAAGCACGCATGAGAGTAAGCTTGTAAGTGTAGACTTTGACCCTCGCTGACATTTCACTCTGTGACCCAGCAATGTGTTAGGGGACCCTTGCAGATTTCAGAGGGTCCCATTATCCAGAACTGTGAAGTCTTGTTTCAGAGACCTTCAACTTTATCCGATGAAAAGCCAACATGAACCAAGAGAGAGGGGTCTATGCAGCAGAACTCTGGCAGATCTGAGAGCACCTGACTTGCCCGCCCTTTCATTTGATCATCTCCTGCCCAATGCCACATCTGGTAACATGTGGCAAAAAGGACTGTTCATAGGACCTGTTTTCTATTAAAGATTTGCCTTCATTCCCTCTTGAACATGCATTATGATACGTCAATATAAATACACAAGTGCTTAGAGCTGTGAAGCTGTTTACACGAATTACTTGAATGTGTCAACCTATTTCAGTGTTTAGCCCTGATATCAATTTAAAAGTTAGCTTCATGCATTTGTTTTTTTGAGCCTGATCCTAAAAATAAGTAGTTTGTAGGGTGATTTTATTGTATTGTGAAAGATCTAAAGCAATAGGATCAAAACCCCTACCTGAAAATACTAATAAAGTTTTGAGAAAATGAATTTAACATGGGAATATTGCATGTCTTTTACATTGGTGGAGGCTATAAATTCTCCCTGTTATGTGAACTGTAGGATGTAAGTTGTCATCCATGTTTGTAATCACTGTAATTTTCACATGCCTGTACTTTGGCACTTACTGTATTTTATTCTCGTTTTGAAATTACGTTAGTTGTTGGAAATTTGAAGTACAGAAGGTCCCCAAATTACAAACGTTCAGATACAAACACAAATCCAACGAAAAATAACAAAGATTAAGAAACACTGTAATTAAACAATATATGATTTAATACTTTAAGCAAAATTACATTTGTAGTAACCTGTCATCTATTTCATATGTAACCTGACTATTTGGTGACCTTTGTAGCTGGAAATCATATTCATGGGATTAAGGTTAGCGAAATTCAACTTACAAACAGCATCTTGGAACGAAAGTTATAATTTGAGGACCCTCTGTATATATTTTAGCCGAATTACTATTTTGTCAAAATTCTAAAATCTTGTGAAGGTCATAAACATGGAAGGTTACTAAAGCCATTTCTGAGGTTTGATCTGTGAAAGGGAGCTTACCACTGTTGTCTAGTTGTCCTGTAAAGATAAAACTTCTGAAAATACCAGTTATAAATGGAATCTGTATGATCGAGAATTAATTGAAATTTTTTGCAGGGCAAAGAATATGCAGAGAGCTCTGGCATTGTGGAACAGCCTAGTGGTGGAGGTTGTGAAGCTCCACCAGAACAGTTATATTATGGTCAAGGTGCGGATGGCCAAGGTAAGGATCGGCTTTTTCATTCTGCATGGTGATCAGTTTCTTGACTAGCAAAAGTGGTCTTACACTAATACAGGTTTTTTGAGGTGTAACTAGTAAAAAATTTTTAATTATTTTGATATTTGTAAAGTCTCTTTAATTTAACATTTTGGTGGTAGTCATGCTTCTCTTCCCAGTGGACCTCCTTGTTTAATTTGGTAGCAATTGATGTATTTGGGATTTAATTTTTTTTTTCTTATTTTTCTTTTGCAATGTTAAAATGTGCCAAGGTTCATGTTTGTTGAATGCATCCTGAAATAGTTCTGCACGAGGAAACCCAAATATTTTTTGTTTTTGTTTTACCATGGTGCGGTAGCAATGAAGGAGTGTACCATTAAGCACCTGTCTCAATTTTGAAATGGTATCCTGTATTTAATTCATTTTACATCTGAATACGAATTAATACAGCGACTATTACAAAATGTCCTTATTCTTAATGATGAGTACTATACAGATGAGATTTTTCTTTCATAACTAGTTTTCTTTATATATTTTTTTCTATTTGTTTTAGCAAAGGTGTGAATGTGTGTGTGATCCCAAGTTCAAAATATCTTCCTTCTGCCTACATATTTTACAGGTCGTAGCTTAATAAGTATTGACAATGCCAAGACTCTGATATTTAGTTATTTAAGTTAAGATCTATTTTACTGTCTCGCATTAAACCTTCAACTCTTTAAAGGAGTATTTACCAGGAGTCGAACTAGGTCATTAAAAATTTATTCATGGAAATATCACATGCGAAAGTCAGGTCTTCAAACAAAAGCATTTTTTATATTATTAGATTAGTTTTCTGTATAAGAGATTGAGATAGTATGAGAGACATTGATTCCATAGTTATGTATTGAAGAATCATTGGTAGTATTTTAAAATATGATACCCAAAGAAATTCTACCAATTACTATATAAAATTAAGAATTGATTACCACCCAAAAATATTGATTAATTTCTAAATTTTCTAAAAAATTTAAGATTAAAACTTATGAAAATATATGCACAACACACTGATCAAATTTTTCATATTTTTAAAAGTTTATAGTAACAAAAATAATTTGGCCCCTTATTTTAAGTTGCAACATTTTTTTAGGGGCAGTACAACAGAATTTCGGATCAGTGTCATACAGCATGCTGGGGAAGAATAAAGTTCCATTTAGCTTTGGTCAGATTGTGACATGTGATCCTAATTTAACCAAAGAATTTGCTGCTGCCATTGAAGAGTACCTCCCCAAGGAAATTTCCGACTCAGAGTCAGGTGTGTTTAGATACTGTATTGCATTTTGGGGGGATTGGGATTCTGGAGGTGGCTGATGATGTGTGTAAAAGTTCTTTTGTTCCGTAACCGAAATAAAAACCACGCTATTTACATTGGGTTTACCTTTTAGCCAAACCCAATGTAAATAGCTAAGGTTTGTATGGTTAGGAAAATTACAAATTATCTTTGAATTTGTCATTTGTTCCGTAACCGAAATACAAACCACGCTATTTACATTGGGTTTACCTTTTAGCCAAACCCAATGTAAATAGCTAAGGTTTGTATGGTTAGGAAAATTACAAATTATCTTCGAATTTGTCATGTTTGGTTCAAGATGCAAACCATTGCTTTACTACTGCCACTATTACAGTGCTTTCAAGTGTCAGACTGACTTGGCCAACAAGTGATGCCTCTGAAGTTAGTTGTCTGTCTCTTTCAAGAAAGAGCAATCAAAATAGGGAAAGAAGTCCCAAATTTATGCGAATTGCAAAACAATTGCACAGCTGTGTAGGCCAGGTCACCTACAAAAAGTATAGCATGATGGCTTCATAGGTTCCATAGTAGTGATGGGGTAAGAAATGTGAAATCATCTGCTCATTTAAGAACCCAATGTTTTTTCATGCCTAAGGTTTCAAGACATGGAAGGATAAGCCTTATAGATCCTGGGAGGCATGCTATGGGTCATTTGATTAGGCCAGGCATTGTTAGTTGGTTGAAGATGATCAAGCTCTCGTGTCCTGGTGTGGTCTAGTGAATTTAACAGCCTGCATTGTGGCAAAGATAACTATTTATCAGTCTTTGTTTCAAGGAAAGAAAGCCTTGGATACTGTTATTTTGTTCAAGAATAGTTTAGTAAATTAAATACTGGAGGGGAAAGGTGAAAATTGTCCTCATAGATGGCATATTTGCATTTCTGGGTCTCTTTTTAATAGATATTTTTACCTCATTTCTACTGCTTCTGTATTAAGGTATAGTACAATGTCAAGACTATGCACAATTGCCTGGTCTTTATTACATCAAGAAAGCCATTCATGTGAATCTTAACTTGAGATTTTAAAAGGCTGATAGTCATTATGACCCACCAGAGGCATTAGTGGATCCTATTTCAATTAGTTGTTACATATACCTGATGACTATGAAGTGCAAAGTAAATTATGGTGAATGGAGAATTATTGAATTAAAAGCTTAGGATAGAGTTAACTTGTAAAATCTAACTCAGGCCATTTGCGTTAATAGGCGTAGGAGATGATGAGATACCAGTCACTGCCCTCATTGTTGGGTCTTATTTTCATGCTATAGTAACATCTAATGTTTTGTAATAACTATTTAATGCCATACGGTAGTAATTGTAGATAAAATTCTCAAGATTAAGTAATTATACAATGAAACAACACTATCAAATCTTGTTGTTACTGTATTACAGAAAAGTTATATTTTTTTTAGGTAGTGAAACTGATTAGGCGATTGGATATTTGCCTATTTGCTCATATTCCAGTAACATCATTCATAGAAAAGTTTTACCTCTACTTGAAAATGGCCTCTAGACTTGTCTCTTTTCCATTTTCTATAGTAACCACCGTAGTTAGAAGCCTAAAGCATCATGAATGAAAAAAATGGCTATTCATATACACAAATGTAGTTGGTATGAAACATTTGTCTTGTTTTATATATGCATCTTAATCATTCCAATATTCAAAAATGTTAAAATCTATTACAATGTTATTCAGGAAAAGCATTTGCCTTCTCAGACTGAATGAACGTAGCAAATATATCATAAGCTCATTGTTATCTATGTCTAATAGTCTAGCCTTCTCTGGATACTACCCTAAATTGAAATACCTTTACGTTTTGTCCACCCTAACCCATGTAAACACTTGCTCAACATATTCTTCTGTAAGATTATCTGGTAAATTAGCACGCTTCAAGTCTCATTGCTGTTCTCGACGTTACACAAGGAATGAGGGTCTTTATCCTTCACTAATAACTTGTCTGAAGATTCAGCATCTAAAAGCAGTGTTAAAGCTGTAGAAGGCAACCCTGAAACTAAGTAACACTAGAAAAAAAAAATGCAAATACATAATTGCAGAAAATGGTTTCAGCAAATGACAGATGTAGACTTTTCACAATGGACAAGAATACTAAAAGCATTCCTTGTCACATAAGTTGTCATGCAATGCCATTTACATGCAACAATATACTAAGGAGTAATGTAAAATTGTAACTAGGTAACTGTTAATGATGAAAGTTGATACAAGCAAGCTTTAAGGAGGAGGCTAAATGAACCAGAGGTTGGTATTGAAATAATTTTATTAATTTTCATTTTCTTAACTTTCAATTTGAAGCTTCCAATTTTCATCTGTGGCATACATATATGGTATGTGTGCCCCTCTTGGTACTTTGTACTTTAGAGGTGTTGTAGAATCAATTTGGATGGCATTTGTCCTTTATTCATACATTCGTTTTGATCTATTCTCATGTGGCTATCTAATTTCTTTATCGTTTATCTAGCATTCCCTTTTAACCCTTTTACCCCCGGGGTATTTGGAAATTTCCAACCCTTAACCCCCAAGGGGTTATTTTTTTCCCAGCACATTTTGCAGTATATTTTTTTCAAATTGTTCTAACAGCCTTAATTTTTGTCATAGAGAGGTCAGGTTGGTCTCATTCTCTTGGAAAATGCCTGAATTTTCTCAAAAAATTATCAAAAATTAGGAAAAACAAATTTTTATAGCATTTTTTTGCAAGGACGTACTGGTACGTCCATGGGGGTAAAGGGATGGCTTTTGTGAAACGTACCAGTACGTCCTTTGAGAGTAAAAGGGTTAAAGTACTTTTTCATTGTGAGCAGAGATTCTGATTTCAGGCCTCAATATTTTTCATTGTTCCTTCCTCTTGTCCTTATTCCTTTTCTTCCCTTTATACTCAAATTTTCTCTTCCTTGCTTTTGTCCTCCAATTGTACTTTGTATGCTCAAGTTACAAACTCATTCTCAAATTTATTCTATACTGTTTTAACTCTTAATTTAACACCTTGTTCCTTAGTTTTAGTCTCCAAAGGTTAAATTAATACACTACTTCTCATTTCACCGTGAAAATTAAACTTTTGGTGCTGTAAATTGAACCTAACAATAATTTCCATATTTTTTTTTCTTTACATATTAAAAGAAAACTTTGATAACTGCATATGGTTTGTGAAAAGGCAGAAAGGTGAAAGATAGTCATTGATATGGATTTATTGCTTATTCAAATTGCACAGATAAAGTGCATTCAAATACAATGGTTAGAGAATGGGGTTTCTCAAAATTGGTTTCCAAGTAGTATTTACCTGTTAGCTATAAATAATCTCACCAGACAATTACCTAGTATAGAAAATATACGCTTGAGACATAGCTGTATTTTACGATGCTTGAAACTACTTTGTGCTTTATGTATGTGGGCGCCACTCTGATAAAAGTCAATATGTATCCTTAAAAAAAAAAAAGATTCTTTGACACCTCCCTGTATGTTCATATTGCTTCTCTCTCTGAGCTTGCTTGTATCTATGCTAACTTCTAAAAAAAATGAATATTTCCTGCCTTTTATCCTTTCGGTAGGCTGAAGCTTCTAGTCCAGGGTGGATACAATCTAATGGCTGTTTATTTTGTTCTGGGGATAAGCATAAAGCCTAAAATGCTTGTATCCTAAAATAATTTTTCACTAAATGCATTCCACGTGTCCATAAATACACACAAGTAATTTATGGATGTTGTAATGATATATTCTAAAAATAATTATCCCTAACATTAGCAAAATTAACGGTGAATAGTGAAGTTGAAAATAATCAGCTGATTAACTATCACTTATCCTTGATGAGAATTAAGGCTGATCCGATGGATAATCTCCCTACATGAAAACTTCAGGAACAATATCAGGAGTTCTCTTTTAAGGACATTCAATATCACCAAGAGTATTACTTAATTTATGCATTTGGATGGTTTTGTAATTTTCTTCAGAATGCCATGAAATGCATTCATTATCCGGTAAACATTAATCTTTATCTTGTCCTAAATCAAGCATTTCCTAAATGTGACCTTGCAGTATTAAATAAATTGGCTGCTTGTCTTATTGATGCCAAAGTGGCAACTTAAAAAAATATTTGTTTCCCATATTAAAACTCCAAAATTTCACTAGGTTCCAGAGGTTTGGTCTTCTATCCTTCCTCCCCAGATTAGGTATCGTCTACAACTGCTTACTCCTGCTCCCTATAAAATTTTGTCAGCTCCCCAGTTTTAAGCTGCCTGTCTGCTCTGTTTCTCAAGCAAGCAGGCCATCGATGTCGTCGTTATTCACCTCCAGTGCCACCATCTTTCCCAAAGATAAAAGGTCATGATCAACTGCTTCCTCTGGGGTTTTCTGGTTGAAATCCCTCAAAATCTAATTCAGGAATGGATACAGGCCACAGTTTCCTTCAGGCAGAATTGAAGTTTCTCATGGTGTCCACTTTTCAGTGTTTTAGTGTATGTTTAGATGCAGTTGACTGGAAATGGTCTTTCTAAATCCGAGTGTGAATCCTTGGGTGACCTAGCGCTAGCAGCATTGCTGGAACATTTCCTTAGTTTAAATCCTGAAATTAGATTGCCTGTTGATCCATGAGCTAGATTAGTGTTAAGAGGAAAGAACTTCATCTTTCTGAACTTAAAATAATCCTGTCTGGTGTCTTCAAGGCATGGAATCAATAACATAGTTTATTCATTTGACGAACAAGCAGCGAGTCGCCTGAGCCTTGGCATTGGACACCACATGACATTCAGATGATTCTTATGTTCTTTCCGCTTCATAAAGGATTGTTGATTCTCATATTGGTACACTAGGAGTGGTTATATTTTTCGGAACCGGTTTCGGGTATTGGCACCAATCCAGTCTTTTTCTTGGGTCTGTGACTATTTTTCGATCTGTTCCTGGCATTGACAACAAACCTGAGTCTATCTTGGACATGTGACAGGGAGTTGCATTCTCTTCAGCATCTTTTTCTTAAACACCTGGGTCTTATCACAGTTGAAAACTTGCTATTATATGTAATATTTCGAATCCATAACCCTTCTAAAATAGCCAAGGTATACCTGTGCGGCCCTGACATTGGAGCTTCATAGCCTCACTGTGTGGCTCAACAATATGGGTGCCAGTTCTCCTAAAATTCTGGATCTTTAATGTTGTTTTCTCTTCTTGCTCTGCAGACGCACCTGGTAACTTCTTCACGATGTCAGCACACAAGGCCTTTTCCTTTTCACAAATAATTTTTTCAGTAATAGCATCACCTGCTAACTGCTTCTCATTTATCCAGATGAGAAGCAACGTCTTTCATCATTTAAGTCACAAGATTGTCATTTTGTTACTCTCGATACCCCTTTTTGCAACATCCATCATTTTGAGAGCTTTGTTTTTCAAGGTGTACAAATTGTTGAAATTATACTGTTGTACATTTGTGCAAGGTTTGCCACACTCACAACCTTTTCTACTCTTGATAGTTTTTTATTTCTACTGCAGTTTTGTCTTTTACCATTGTCATTATAGAATATATTCACTGCAATAAAAGTAACGACAATGCAAAATTGCTTCATGAAAGCATGCATGGTCATGATGCTTCATTGAGTACTGCTTGGCAAGTGGAATGTGAACACTGCCTGATTAGCATGTGAGCATGGTATGAATAGGCATCACGCATTACATGATCGTTGGACGTAAAAAATTTCCTCGCTGTCTGATACAAAATTTCATATAAATTATTTTCCTTCTAGTTTAGGTTATTTAAAGACCTATTTTTTGCTGTACCCATAAGTAAACCACTGTAGTCATTAGATTAATTTCTACACATTTCAACTGGAAAGTCCAAGCATTTGTGGCCCAAAAATAAAAATAAGTTTTTATAGTTTATATTTGAAATATCTGCTTTATTGTTATTGTTTTTAAAATATTTTAATTGTTCATCACTTACATCGTTTATTTATTTCCTTTCCTCACCGGGTTATTTTTCTCTGTTGGAGCCCTTGGGCTTATAGCATCTTGCTTTCCCAACTAGGGTTGTAGCTTAGCTTGTAATAATAATAATAATAATAATAATTGCATTTAATGTCAAAGGTATCTCGTTATTTTAGTTGCTGATTAATCAAATGCTCTTTTATCTGTATAAAGTAACTGTACTATGTAATTTAGTATTCGAGGTCAAACATATCTTCTTCCACATTGAACCATTGAATATTAACCATATGGAATCTTTATAAATTTCAGTTTTATAAGACTAAAAAGTAAATTTTTAAAGAAAAAATTAATATGGAAAGTATAAATTTTATCTGCTCTCAGAAACTAGCGATGTTCTGAGTGAGCGATAGAGATTATTGTGTATATTATGTGTATGCGTGTATATTTTGACTTACTGTTTGTTGTACATTGGAAAACATTACCTGAAAGGCATTGGGGAGCCTGGAATACAGGACACAAACCAATTCACATTTTGTTTTCCTTTGTGTAGCTTTTTATGTTTTGCTTGGTTTTAGTTAAATTCAGCTATATATTTTTTCTTACGTAGAACTGATCTATTGATTTTACTCCTAATAAAGATTAGAAATTCTTTTTCTAATTCTACCATCAGTTACAAATCTTTTCTTGAGCCCTTATGGAATTCCCTTCAATTCTTGAGGAAAGAATGAAAAATTTCCTATTTTTTATAAGCAACTGGTTTGATTTGTCACTAAAACATCTGATGATCCGATGACTCGCTTTGATGTCATTTGTTCATGTAACAAATGTGCCATCTAGAAAGTTTTAGCTTTCTAAAGTAATTTTCAGTTTGTTTCTATCTTTAGTCCTGTGTTAGTTACGCTGCGCAACATCAGCTTAAGTAGGTTGACACGTGACTTCGTTGCTCGGCATAAAAATAACATTGCCCCGGACCAAAAGTCATGAGCCTGGCAGAGATTTTGTCACGGCTGGAATAACCAGAGGGCTAAGTCCAGAAATTATACAATATCTGAATCTACTTTGAACAATGGAAAATCGCCTTTTTTATGAAAATATGATACAACTCCAAAACTTAATTTATAACCTCAAGTAGAGTTTCTCACATTCCTTAATATAAGGGAAATGTTTTGGGGAAGACGATGCTCTACTTAACCATGATTCAGCATACACAAGTCAAAACCATACCAGCATGTGATATCCTATAAGGTGACACAACACTAATGGTTTGCTGTAACCAAGGAAAACATACAATTGATATGTAATCATTCTACCTTCTTTGTCAAGAGGAATTCCACGTTAATCCCTTCTTTGATTTACAATAACCTCTCCTTGGTCATACCAAGTTCTTTTGAAAGATATGATCCAAGTTCCTCATCAAAATAGGGGCAAGAACCTTTCTTAATTGGTGGAAACCAATACATACTTTGTGAATAACTTAACTGGTAATACCTGTCCTCAGAAAAGAATGTCTGTAGAATGGAGCTGACTTGGCCTGATCCACTGAAGTATTTGGAACCTTAAAACTCCATGATCACAATAGAGACAAGATATTCTATATCTTATTTTGTGATAAACAACCACTACTATATATTACTATCATCTGGATAAAGTTGTTCTCTAGATCCATTGTATAAGTAAGGAGTTTATGATGAATAATACAAGTATACTGCATTTTGTCAAGTGTTTAGGACCACTATGGAAGCCCTTGAAAACTATTGATCTCTACATTCTTTTTATCAGAAATTAAGCTCTCCATAAACTAAATGGCGAGTTGAAATTTTACCTCTCGTATGGCTACGTAAAAGAAATGAAGGCACTAATAAAGCAGTTTACTTGTATCTACAGTTTTATTGGTTATTAGATCGAAGACTTCCTGTTGCTCTTGGCATTTTCCATAGGACCCCTGCCTATCCCAGTTTGTGTTCCTGTTTCTTAGACCTTGCCAATGTCTTTCTCCACCCAATTATCTTCTCCCTATGTTCCACCTTTCAGTAAGCCTCTTATTATTGTAGGCTTTATTTTCGCAGTTAAGTTCTTTGTATTCTCCACATAACTATAGATCCTGCGGGCATTCCATTTGGAATTAAGTGTTTCGTATGACCACATTACGAATTCAACATTTTCATTTGCTCTGGCTACTGGTGATTGATCATAGATTTTGGGTCATGTTGATGGTATTGCAGTTCAGTACACATCACTTAATGGGACATAGTCACCTGAATGTTACATAAATCCAGCCAATTTATGACCTTATGATTAGACATTTGGTTCCTTGTTTCAACCCTATACCTATTTGACTAAAAGTTATCTGCGTTGGATAGAGTTAAAATCCTCCAAATCCTGCTTGCTCAATACCTTGGAGTAATTTTGACCCATGAAAAATGAGGACAATTACTATGATTTTCTAATTATTAATGTTACACTTATATTTGCAGCTTTTTTATGTATGTTAACCCTTTTACCCCCGGGCTATTTGGAAATTTCCAACCCTTAACCCCCAAGGGGTTATTTTTTTCCCAGCACATTTTGCAGTATATTTTATTTAAATTGCTCTAACAGCCTTAGTTTTTGTCATAGAGAGGTCAGGTTGGTCTCATTCTTTTGGAAAATGCCTGATTTTTCTCAAAAAAATTATCAAAAATATGAAAAAAAAAATATTTTATAGCATTTTTTTGCAAGAACGTACCGGTACGTCCATGGGGGTAAAGGGATGGCTTTTGTGAAACGTACCAGCACGTCCTTTGGGGGTAAAAGGGTTAAGAATTATCCACACATGCACACCTTGGAAATGTTTTTATAGCTCTGAACCTTAGTTGATTTTTTGAGTTATTTTCTGTTTTTGTTATTATATCCTACCGTAGCGTGTTCAGGTTGTGTGTCTGTATATTAGCGTAGATATTTTAAATGGTTATTTCTTATATGTACTTGTATCTATGAATACTGTTGCTAATAATTTTAATATATTGTTGTATATTTTGTACTTTAGTTCATAGCTATCTCTTTCAATGTAAAAGTTAAAACTTATTTTTGCTTATTCTTTATGGAACAATACACAATTCCACAAACTCAGACATCCACAGTTTAATCTCCATATATATGAAAAAGTTTAGAGTTAAAATATCAAAAAATTAACATACTGATGTTCTATAAATCTTGAAATGTTTAGTTTTTTGTAGAGGAACTCATACCTATTCTAATAACCTTTTTATTTATTTTGGTTTTGTTTTCAATTTGCAATGGATTTTAGTTTGCATGGTTATTTATCTAGTAAAATGTAATATACAGTATGTCACTGTGCAAGTAAAAAGATTTATATTTAATAATCTGTACTTCTTTATTTTAAATCTTTAAAGTAATTCAATTGTAATTAAGTATGATAATTTTAAGCCTTATATTAATTTTACTTATAGTATATATTTTAATGGTTCTGTTTATATTGTGTCAAACCACTTACCTTAGTTTCCAAATCTGGTATTCCAAACATTATGTGGATTATCCATAAAAAGATTGCCTTATCAAAATGTAAGTGCACAGTAATATATTTTGACTGAGCCGTGGGATACCACGGAAGGGTCTCCTTTTAGATGATATTTTAGGGGCTCTACTCCCTGCAGACATGTCTGGCTTGCTTTGTTCACAGTATGTTTTGTTCCGTATCTCTCGTCAAGTTTTTTTCACTTCTCATTCAAGAATACAGCTTTTAAATGAGGTTTTTAGGAAAGTATGATTCAGTGGTATAATTAATGGTACTAAATCCAGTAATGTACTGTATTTGAAATTACAACTAGTATTAATTTTGACTAACCCTTTAAATAAAGAACTTGGATGGATAATTTTTTATAAAAATGCTAGTCAAACATTCAAAATTTATTGATTCAGTGTTAAGATTTATGAAAGCATTTTTTATTATGACTTCACTAAACTCTGTGATATTAAATGAATTGAAAATACGATGGGATGATGAAACAGAATAGGTAATTCCAGTGGATAAAACTTGTATGGTTATAAGTCATCATTACAAAATGATAAAAAAAGGGAACATAGAAGTGTTATCCCGTCTTAGAATTTAACCCTCCTATTACCCAGCTGTAGACAGATCCATGATGTATTAGATAAGTTCTTATTAATCATACTACTTTTGTTAAACTTCCCCATTCACAGTTGTAAGAGTTCATGTTTTTTCCCACTTGGCAATTTGGTTAAATATTTATTTCTAAAGCCCTGTCCACACGATCGAGCATGCCCGACGGGCAAGCAGTGATACCAGGCCACAATCGTTCGTTCGTAGAGTATTACAGCCAACACTTCTTGTTGGCACGGGCCTTTCCCTTGGTCGGCCCGTAGGCAGGCCACAATAGTTTGTGAAAATGAGGGTTGATTGAGTCAGAAGTGGGAAAACTAAAGGCAGGAATCTGGCAACACTGTATGATGCCAGATCCCCCTCTGTGGTTTTCCCCGCTTCTGACGTCATTAACCCTCATGCTTACTAACTATTGTGGTCTGGTATCACTGTTTGCCCGTCGGGCATGCTCAATCGTGTGGACAGGGCTTAACAGTGGCCTGTTCTGAAATTAACAGTATATTTATAGTTCCCATTCAAAATGAATCATGCTCTTGTACTAATGTTATTTTCTCTCTTTCAGATTAATCTAAGGACTGCTGCAAGAAAACCAATCAAACTAATAGGGATTGATTGGGATTGTTTTAATATTTTATTTTTTGCTTGATATTTATTTGCCGTGAATAGAGGATCTCGCATAATGTTTAGAATTTCAGACATTTTCTTTCCTTGAATGCTTTATAAGTTTTCAAAGTAGATACAAATTGGAGTTAACAAAGAAGTTTATTTTTTTTTAAAAACTGGATCCTTTTTGTATTTTTCTTTCATCGTATTGAAAAATTTGGTAGCAGTGATGCCTTGCATCTTTTTTTTTTTTTCAAATTTTCTTTTGATTTGCCTTCCATCTATGTGATCTTCAATGAGCTGTGATGCATGTGCTGTATTAAATAGGGTTTCCATTTGTGATAAATCCTTTGTTTTATTATTGTAAAAGGAATTGTATTAACATTAGAAAGGAAAAAAGAATTCATGGGTATATAACTAATTGTGTTGACTTACTTTAAGGTAAGGATTTTATTTCTAGTTTTATAAGTTGTGAATTTTGTCTTCTTTCATCTTTCATTTTGTAATTATTTTGTCCTCCTTTTTGGTACAAATATACTTTCTGACAAGCAACTGAGAGTTAGCTGTATATGAAACGTGTGATGTTTTTTATCTGTTGATTTGTGCTCAAGTTATTTTTTTAGCTTTTTCTTACAGCATACTTTACTTTATATTCACACAGAAGCAACTTGTGGATGTGTTTTTTGTGTGGTATTTTAAAAGCTGAATAGGATGCTACTTGCTGTCCCACAATAGATTCTTTGCACTTGGAGTGGAATCACTTCTAGAATGAAACTATTGATCTCAGAAGTTAGTGTGCTTTAAAGCTTATATAGAGTTTAAAAGTTGTGACCAGTATGATAAACCCATTTTATCTTCAGACCATTTGCTGTTGAGTCAACAGGAGATCAAGGCCTAGTTGTAAGTTATTTCCCTTTTTTCATCGCAAAATACCCGAAGCTTGCTCCCTGCTCGAAATCTAAATTTATATTTGGTTAATTATACTTCTCTAGACTACCTCCTGAGTTCTGTGATTATTATAATAGGGTTATTTAGATAGGTTAGTTTTAGGTCTTAGTGTAGGCAGTATTAGGGTAGTGTGATAGTTTAATCACTAACCTTCAGGAATCATTTAGTGAAATTATTTTAACATTTATAATAGACGAGAGTAGATGAGTGCAATATTTTTGTTCCATAGTCCACCACAGTATTTTGTAACCAGGAACCTGGTTTACATTGCATTATTCATTCAGTAGGTTTATAGTAAATTTTCTCTTAACACTGGCAAGCTTACCAACTACCTAGCCATATTGTCTTGATAATAATAGTTGTTGGAGCACTGTGGCAGCCGAGGATCAGTAGAGCTCCCCTGTTTTCATCTAATGGGGTGTGGTAGACCTTGTAAATATTATAGATTCTTTGTGTTATTTGGTGCTCTTTTCATCTTTTCCTTTGAGACAGTAGTAATGGTAAGAGTTTCTGGGAACTGCATATTTATAATAGTGCATATAGTAGATGTTCCAGTATATAAAACATTACCTTTGCCTTCCCTAAATTGTAACCCCATCTGATTCTGAGTATTACCTTCAAAATATGATGATGCTTCTCCTGATATCTAATGTATATTATTGAGAGGTAAAATTCAGACGATGGTCGACTTGTTTTTTTTCTCTTTGTGAGGGGCAAAGATTCCTACAACTCCATGTGATGCAGTTTTGATGTAAACTTTATTTCTCACTCCCATTGTGTTCAATTAATGAGAATTTTACTTCAGCAAATATTTGTTAAAAGTCAAGAAAAATATTTTGTGTTGAAAAATGGAAATTGGTAGAATTTTTATTAACCCATGATCTTTTCAGATTAAACCTTTAGAAAATTTAAGGTACCTAGTGTATATACTATACTTTAAGTGTTACAGGTTACTTTTTAAAGAACAGTTGATTAGTTTCCAGTATGAAAATAAGATGGAATACTTTTCACAGAAAAGACTGTGTGTTTGTAAGAAAATATTTACATTTCCAAAATAAGGATTTGAGTATTAAACTTCTCAATATTCTTGAAAATCTTTTTTTGTTTTGCTTTATTTATCACCATGCTTGTTTCCAACTAAGGTGTAACTCACAGTTGCTTGCCTAGATTTTTCTCTTAGGAAATGTTAATATACCCACCTACAGATTATTTTTGGTTTCATAAAGATTACAGGCTAAGTTTTGTTTTATTATCATGAATATCTTTTCCAATATGTACAATCAAGAAATTGTTTTACAAAATCGCTGCAAAAACTATTACCAAAATTGACTAAAATACGTTTGAGAGACTTAATACTAAATAAATGAAATTTAACTTATGAAAATAAAAAATTGTTTCAAGATACAATGTCAAGTAATTATAAATATAGTAACTTTGTTGCCTTTTAGTGATTTTTATTGGGTTATATCAAAGATTTGGGATACATGAGTTAAGGTCTACACAGTAGTATTATTATAAAAACAACTTGCCTCATCTCTCTTCCTCAGTTGTTCCGACACATACAAACCTTTTTTCTTTACCCATGAGATCGAGGCCAGAGCAAGCTGGCATACAGCTATAAAACGTGACGAGGTGTTACCAGTGGCAGCGGGAAGAAGCAAACCACCCCACCCCACACACCAGCTCACTTTGATTTTAGCTGTGATTAAAGACAGATGTTTCCTTCCATTTTTGCTGGTTTTGCCCAATGAAACTTTTACTCTTGGTTTTATTCCTGTTGACGTATTAGCGTCTCGGGAACATCCTCGAGTTAGAGACTTAACATAAAAGCTCTTAACTCCTCGGGGGTTAGAGGGGGAACAACATGTCAGGCCGGGGGCTCACCTTTACCTGCTTGGAGTTAAGTCTTCCCTGAACTTTTTTATTCCACTAGGGTCTCCTAATGTTGAGAGTTGGAGACTTGATTTTCATCATGGCTCCATTGACTTTTCGTTGGCTAAAAGTGAACTACTATCAGCCCAGGGGATCTCCTTTACCCCCCTTAGATTTCCCTGAAATCTAAGGATCAGAGAACCTCTATGGGGAACTCTTTCCGCTTGTGAATGGTAGTCTGTCAGCGGACACACGCAAACCAGCAAATGCTGTTGAATCAACTTTTTCGGACTCGCTTGTTGGAAGCGGTTACTTTGCGACCAATCACCTGACTTGGTCATGGAAGGTTCCCTTTATAACCTTCATAAGCTACTTCTTGCTCTTTAGTAACTCCTCTAGTTCCTCTCTCAATAGAGCTATACTAGATGTACATTCTTAATAGTGGCATGACAGTAAATGTTATCAAGTCTCGGTTCTTTGCTTAAGTGGTTGTGTAACTGAAGGCTCTCCTGTTCATTATTTGTCACTGGGCACCAATATAGTAATTGCACTTTGTCATATTTTCAGAATGGCCACTTCAGGTGTTCTTCTAGCCTTTGTCATATCCTTCGCTGGCTGACTTGGAGGCCTTGACCATGTTGCCTAACCTTGTTAGCCCATCTAAGTATGGAGACTGACTCTGGACCAAATGGAGTTAGGCTAACACTTCTGGCACCAACAGATCCCCTTCCATCCGAGGATCAACAGGATAGTGCTCGTGGAACTCGATGCAAGGATAAGCACCCTTATCCTCACCCCTCTGAGTTCACCGATCCTTCGGGGACCATTAGCAGATACCCAAGCAGGTTGCTCGTAAGCACCTGTGCGACTTGTAGGAGACTAATTGAATCTCCAGTTTCCTATACTGGCTCGCCTAGTTGGGTTAGAAGAGTGGAGCAACACCTACTTACTGTCTTGGCCCAACTATCTGAGTCGCATTCATGTATTGTCTCGTGAGGTAGAGAGCAAGTACCGATCATGAGCACACATCAGTGGCAAGTTGGGATCCTGATCTTTTACCCAGTATGACTTCTTGCCAGAGAGCTCTGGCTTTTCGGAGATCAAGTATTCCTGTGATCCTACTCCTACCCAGTGCTCCACCCATGTGGTTTCCCAGGACTCCTAGAGTCTCCAAGCTTGCTCGCCAAATAAGCTCGCTATCCATCTTCAAGGAAGTACCCATTTGGCTCGCTATCCATCTTCAAGGAAGTACCCAAGTTGACAATTTGCAGAGAGATAACATTTTGGGTGCTGTACATCGGTATGTTGACAGCCCAAATGCTCACTTGAAGGTTCACTTTAGTTCAGCTTGGCATTTGTCTTCTCACTATCTAGACAATTTGCTAATCCTGGCAGACTTGGTAGAGACCCAACATCAAGCCATGCTTCTCAGGTTTTGCTGCGATCTGGGGGTCATAATAAACTTGGAAAAGTCCTCTTTGGAACCTAAGTAGACCCTAGTATAGAAAAGTCCTCTTTGGAACCTAAGTACAGTAGACCCTAGTATAGAAAAGTCCTCTTTGGAACCTAAGTAGAACCTAGTATATGTTGGAATGCACATAGAAAATAAGAAAAGTCTTCTCGCAGGTAAGAATTGCAATATTCAAAGAAGTGGCTCTACAGTTACTGATGCAAACCTCTACAAGCCCATCCATGGCCTTGGCTGCTAGGTCACTAGGTTTCGTTAGAATCTTTAGTGACCTAAAGTAGCCTATGCATGTGGTCACTTCAGTGGCAGCCAAAGACCTTTGAGTCTCAAGGAAGGGTTCCTCTCTCATTCCACAGGGGTTGGGTGGAAAATAGGGTAGACCTAACATGTAGACAAGCATGGAGGTTCTATTACATGGCAACTTTGCCAATGATCCGTCAAAATCATGCGAGGAATACTAGATAATGCAATCTGTGTCAGTCTAGTTCATACCCAGCAAAAAAGAACTTCTTGGAAGCAGACATACTGAGTAGGAAGATTTGCATGGAAGGTTACAAAGCATTTAACAACTACTATACTTTGTGGAGTTCGCCAACAATAAACCCGATCTCGACATCCCTAAACCAGAAGTTTACGGTGTGCTGCTCGTCAGTATGAGACCCATAGGTAGCATTTCAGGCAGACTTCCAACGTCTAGCGTTCTGCCTGTTTTCTGCCTAATGAGTAAATTCCTCAACAGGGTAAGATCTGTAACCAACCTATCCTTGATGTTTAAGTAACATGCAGAATGGTACCTTGGACATTTGCTGCTGACATAGGTTCCGAAGCTGCTTCCTCCTCCCCACGACTTGCTGCACCAACCAGATGCTATAATTTACCATCAGGCAGTGGGATCCATACGGTTCACATCTGGAAGGTATCCAGCATCTCCTCATTAAGGACATTATTGCAAACAGTGGCAAAACCTGTTTGGTTACCTCAGGAGGTCCTTGACCTTAGTCTACCAGGCAAAGCAGGGGATTCCTCATGGTTAGTGTCGTAGGAGGGGTTATCTCTCTGCTTGGAACCATACCCCTAATTGCGGAATTCTTAATTTTTCTCCAGGGGTGAAACTATACAGTATCGGCAGTGAAGGCTATCGCTCGACCAAAAGCCAAGTCTTTAGACTGAAGGGTTTGCTATTTCATCTTCGGTAGAGCTATCCATGCTCGTGTAGAGTTTAAACAGGCTTGCCCATAGTCGGAAATGAGACCACCTTTGTGAAACTTTGTCCATTCGCAGATAGGAGTGCTTAAATCATTACGTAGGGCTTCGAACCTTGACTCGGAAAACTTATTCTTCTCGCTTTAACCTTCACCAGGAAGGTTAGCAAGTTGCATAGTCTCCCCTATGACAACACCCCTTCTCGAGAAGGGGCAGGTTGCTTCCAGCTTCATCCCCGAGTTCGTTGCTAGATTCTGATTCCGAACCGCTGATCCTGATCGAATGCTTTTATGTCCAGTAAGAGCACCGAGATGCTTCTTAAACGAACCCAAGGATCTCGCCCCCAATCAAGCACTTGCTTGTCAGCTCGGGTGGAGTCGTGAAGAGGGTGACGAGGTACGCCTAATCGTGGATCAGGCAGGTCGTCATCTATGCCAATAATCGTTCCCCTCTTCAACAGTAAAGAGTATGACACGATGTCAGGAGTATAAATACGTCCCTGGTGTTAACGAATTTTTGTGATGAAGGTACTGTAAGTGTTTATAGAAGAGACAATTTACCTTCACTACCAGCAAGACATAGCACATGTCCCTAATTTGAATAGGCCCTGTAGTATCTGCACAGGACTATTAAGCAGTTGTTCAAGAACAGAGCTTACGGTGTTAATCTGGGATGAATGAAAAGGGAATGACTGACCTTTTCTTCATCTCCCCCTCTCTTGGGGCACAGTATTCAAAGACCCTGTCTGCTGCTTCTCTTCGACATGTCTATATATTGCCAGTTACGCCCCCAATCTTTCTACAGGGGGGAGTTGGAACATTGGTCCCCACAGTGTATATTTGCAAACCCTTGATACAGTTACGTTCTTACACTCGTAATCACTTACAGTAAGGACGGGCCGTCAATCAGCTGGTATTGACAGGTCATTGCTTTAAGAGATGTCAGGATGCTCGGATGCAGCAGTCCCCGGTCAAAACGCTTCGACCAGTTAAAAGGACTTGCACCCACCTTAGGGCGAGTCTCCTAGGTAAAGAAGTTTTCTATAGTTAGGAAAGTTACAAATTACTAACAAATATGTCATATTAGTGTTTGGACCCTTATTGTTTCAAACATTAGAGATACATGAACCTTTGTTGTAAAAATTGGATTATTACAGTGTGTGTTGTAATTACCATTACTACTAAAAGCCAAGCTACAACCCTATTTGGATAAGGAGAATGCTACAAGCCCATGGACTCCATTGGGGAAAGCAACCCAGTGCAGAAAGGAAATAGAGAAATTGCATAAACTATAAAATGACAAATTCGTAGATACAGTAATTTGTACTTTTCCTAACCATAAAAACCTTAGCTATTTAAATAGGGTATTACTTTTGGCGTAGCTGAATGCAGACTAAAACCGGGTAACAATGCCCTCAACCTTCTGCTACTTGTCCATTAAGGAGCCTGAGGTTTAGACCAGCTGTTGTGCAGCCACCACAGGGCCGATAGAGAACGTATCGAGCCTCCTGTGGGTCACGTCCTGCAGGTAGTGGGCTGTGAAGGTCGTTTGACGCTTCCAGACGCCAGCTTGTAGAACCTGTGTCACTGAGTAATTCCTCTTGAATGCCAGGGACGTAGCGATGCCTCTGACATCGTGTGCTCTAGGGCGACGTGACGGAGGAGGGTCTGGATTCAGGGAATGGTGGATGACCCTGCGAATCCATGCTGAGATGGTGTTCTTAGTGACCCTCCTCTTCGTCCTTCCTGTGCTCGCAAACAATGCTTGCACTCGAGGACGAACTGCAGCTGTTCTCTTAAGATAGAGCCTCAGACTCCTTACTGGGCACAGTAGGAGATGGTCTGGGTCATCTGTTACAGAACGGAGACTCAAAATCCGGAAGGAGTCGAACCGTGGGTCCGGAATCCCAGGATTTTGAATCTTAGCCATAAACTCAGGGACGAATCTGAACGTTACCACCTCCCATCCCCTTGAATGGGCGCCGTCGTACGAGAGACCATGAAGTTCACTGACTCGCTTGGCTGAGGCCAATGCGAGTAGGAACACCGTCTTCCAAGTCAGGTGACGATCAGAAGCCTGGCGTAATGGTTCGAACGGAGGTCTTTTAAGAGACCTGAGGACCCGAACCACGTTCCATGGAGGAGGTCTCACTTCCGACTGAGGGCAGGTAAACTCGTAGCTTCGTATGAGTAGAGAAAGTTCCAGCGAGGAGGAAATGTCCATTCCTTTCAGCCTGAAGGCCAGGCTTAAGGCTGAGCGATACCCTTTCACTGCCGAGACTGAAAGGCGCATTTCTTCCCGCAAATACACAAGAAACTCCGCTATTGCTGGAATAGTGGCATCGAGGGGAGAGATACCCCTTCCACGACACCAACCACAGAAGACTCTCCACTTCGCCTGGTAGACCCGTGCGGATGACTTTCGCAGGTGCCGAGACATCCTTTCCGCAACTTGTTGCGAAAAGCCTCTCTCAGTGAGGAGACGCTGGATAGTCTCCAGGCGTGAAGCCTTAGCGAAGCTACGGCTTTGTGGAAGATTTTGCAGTGTGGTTGCTTGAGTAGCTCGTGTCGCGGAGGAAGTTCTCTCGGGAGTTCCGTCAGGAGCTGCAGAAGGTCCGGGAACTACTCTGCATGATGCCATAGCGGAGCTATTAAGGTCATTGACAGGTTGACCGATATTCTGGTCTTATTGAGCACCCTTCACATCAGACAGAACGGTGGGAAGGCGTAAACGTCGATGTTGTCCCACCGTTGTTGGAACGCATCTTGCCAGAGTGCCTTGGGGTCCGGGACTGGGGAACAGTACAGCGGAAGCTTGAAGTTCAAGGTTGTCGCGAACAGGTCCACCGTCGGGGAACCCCACAAAGTCAGGACTTTGTTGGCTACTAGAGGATCCAAAGACCACTCGGTACTCACTATCTGCGACGCTCTGCTCAGACTGTCGGCGAGCACATTCCTTTTGCCCGGAATGAAGCGAGCCGATAGTGGAATCGAGTGGACTTCGGTCCATCTCAGTATCTCTACAGCAAGATGGGATAGCTGTTGTGAAAAGGTACTTCCCTGCTTGTTGATGTAAGCCACTACCGTGGTATTGTCGCTCATCACCACCACGGAGTGACCCGGCAGGGTCTGTTGGAACTGTTGAAGTACCAGATATACAGCCTTCATCTCTAGCAGATTTATGTGGAGGCACTTTTCGGATTCTGACCATAGGCCTGAGATCCTGTGGTTCAGAACTTGGGCCCCCCACCCTTCTTTTGAAGCGTCCGAGAACAGCATCAAATCCGGGGGGAGGACGAGAAGATCCACTCCCTTTCGGAGGTTTTCGTCTGTCGCCCACCAATGAAGGTCCGTCCGTTCCACAGGGCCCATAGGGACCAGAATGTCCGGGGAATCGTGGCCTTGATTCCACCGGGACTTGAGCCTCATCCTGAGGCGGCCGTTTGGAACTAGACGGGCCAAGGAGGAAAGGTGACCTATGAGACGTAACCACGATTGGGCTGGAAGCTCTTCTCGTCTGAGGAAAGGATCTGCGACCCTCCTCAGCCTTGCTATCCTGTCGTCTGATGGAAAGGCTTTGTTGAGATTGGTGTCCAATATCATGCCTAGATATACCAGTCGTTGAGATTGAAGCAGAAAAGACTTCTTGAGATTTACCATGATCCCTAGATCTTGGCAAAGTCCCAGAAGCTTGTCTCGGTGTCGAAGAAGGCTCGATTCCGAGTCTGCCAGGATCAGCCAGTCGTCCAGATAACGGAGGAGACAGATGCCGATCCTGTGTGCCCAGGAAGGGATCAGGGTGAACACTCTGGTGAATACCTGGGGTGCTGTGGAGAGACCAAAACACAGCACCTTGAACTGGTAGATCTTGTTGTCTAGGCTGAACCTTAAGTACTTCCTGGAAGACGGATGGATTGGGATCTGGAAGTACGTACGCATCCTTCCGATCCAGTGTACACATGAAGTCTTGCGGTCTCACTGCAAGTCTGACCGTGTCTGCTGTCTCCATGCTGAACGGAGTTTGTTTGACAAACTTGTTCAGAGCCGAGAGGTCGATGACTGGTCTCCAGCCTCCAGACGCCTTCTTTACAAGAAAGAGTCGACTGAAGAAGCCTGGGGAGCCGTCGACGACCTCCTGGAGAGCATCCTTCTTCAGCATGGTCTCGACTTCTGCCCGTAGGGCTAGCCCCTTTGCCGATCCCATAGCATAGGAGCTTAACGACACTGGATTCGCTGTCGGGAGGAAGAGATGTTATGAACGGGACGCGATATCCCTGACTGATCACTGAGATCGTCCAGGAATCGGCCCCGAGTTGCTGCCACCTGAATGCGCAACTTTGCAGGCATCCCCCACTGGTGGACATGCAGGGGGATTGCCAATCCTAGCGTTTGCAGCCTCGGCCGCTCCCTCTAGGATTCTTGCCTCCCCTGGAGGACTTTCTGCCCTTCTTGTCTTTGACAGGAAAGGGCTGCTTGGACACCGTCGTCTTTGCTGCCGCTGTCGGTTTCGTCTTATTGGACTGGCGAGGTTGTTGAGGTGCTGGAGGTTTGTAGGGCTTTGTTGTAAGAGCCCTTTGGAGAAGAGAATCATGGTTCGATTTTCTCCACCTCTCAGCTGCCTGTTCCACATCCTTGGGCTCAAACAAACTCTTTCCCAGGAGGGAAGAGTGTCTGAGCTTGCAGACATCCACGGCTGGGACCTAAGAGTGGAACCGCATCACGTCGCTTCAGGATCGAGTTTGCCCACAAGTTCGAGACTTCGTGAGCCAGAAACTCAATGGTGCGTGTGCCCAAAAGGAGGAAGGTCTCCAGGGCCTTCCTGGTGCTCTCCTTGGACAGATCCTCGGATCGCAGCAGGATGCCCAGAGACCCCAGCCAGACATCCAGCCACAAAGTGGCCTGCATGGCACACTTTGCAACCTTCTCCTGACTCCGGATCTCTGTTGCCGAGAACGTCACTTGCCGGCTAGAGTCTCTCTCAAGAGAGACTCCCCTGGTAAGCTCTTCCACAGAGTGGTGGAGGAGGCAAGCTCGGAGAGCTGGCCCTCAACCTTATCCCTGGCACTCTTCACCCCTTGGGACCAAGGCAAAGCCGCACTGGCCTTAGTGGGTTTCTGAGTGCCAAAGACTCAGTCCAAGACCGTGTCCTTGCCCTCACGAGGTTGATCTCGGTCCTTGAACCCGTTGAGATGCCTCATCAGAGTCAAGACTTGCCAGAAGGCATGCTCTGACTCTTGCTGCTCTCCTCCTGGTGAACTGGCAGCAAAGTCTCCTGTCCCCAGATGCTCTACTTGGGGGGACACGTGGACGTTCTCCTGGGGTCTCGCTGGCTCTGGTCGAATCCTGGAAGAAGACTTCGGGATAGTATTCGAGTCCTTCGGTTCCCTTCTAGGAGAGATGCAAGACTCCAGCAACGAAGTCTGAGGGCTTTTCTCCGCCCCAACACGGGACGATTCTCCTACTCGCGGTGGGATTTCTCCCATTGGTGCGATGGGAGAAGGTCTCACCTCGGTAGATTCCCCTGAGGACGGAAAAGCTTCTTCCACAGGAGAAAGAAAGAACGTCTGTGGGGGGGAAGGAGCCTTCCTTACGGACTTCTTAGCCAGTTTGACCCTGGGAGAAGTCACCACGATCTCTACTCCTCTCTTACTCTTCAGTGGGGTCGGAGCTGCCGTTGGTTTGAGACCCAAATCAGCGAAGGCAGGCTTAATAGCCTGGACGACAGCTCTGATAAGGGACCCAAACCATGGCTGCTTACTGACAGACACAGTGTCAGAGACTCCCGCTGGAGGGAAGGGGATCGGGCGATCCTTCGGAGTAGATACCACAGGGCCTGCCTGAAAAGAAAAGGAAGAAGATTGGTGCCTAGACCTCTCTGAAGACCTCCCCTCCTCCTGCGAGCGCGCTGTTCTGCGCTTGCGGGGGGGGGGGGGGGACCGTGAAGAAGATGACCTGACTGCTCTCGCTCCTGAAGACTCGCTAGGAAGGTCGCGTTGCGAAACCCGGAGGGAATCACGCTTGGGCTCGCGCGATGGAACAATCCCGCGAGCAGGCGAAGGTTCGCGCGGAGATGAAAGCGTGGGAGCGCGTGGTCTCGCAGGTGAGGGCGCGCGGGCGAGTGTTGGGTACCAGGCGAACGACGGCGCGCAGGCGAACGACGGCGCGCAGGCGAGCGACGGCGCGCAGGCGAGCGACGGCGCGCAGGCGAGCGACGGCGCGCAGGCGAGCGACGGCGCGCAGGCGAGCGACGGCGTGCAGGCGAGCGACGGCGCGCAGGCGAGCGACGGCGCGCAGGCGAGCGATGGCGCGCAGGGCGCGCAGGCGAACGACGGCGCGCAGGCGAGCGACGGCGCGCAGGTGAGCGACGGCGCGCAGGCGAGCGACGGCTCGCAGGCGAGCGACGGCGTGCAAGCGAGCGATGGCGCGCAGGGCGAGCAGGTGAGCGACTGCGCACAGATGAGGTTGCGCGTGGGCGCGCAGGTGATCTTCGGCGAGCAGGCGCGTCGGCGTGTTGGGGAATGATGGCGCGCAGGCGATGGAGCGCGCGGGCGTGCAGGAGATCACTGGCGCGCAGGTGCGTGATCTGGAGAAGACAGATGGGGCGCAGAACCAGCAGGTGTAGAAGCGCGTGAAGGAGACTGCTCGTGGGCGCGTAGTGTCCCGTCCACCTCTGGAAGTGCGCACGGTAGGAGCTGAAACCTGTGCGCGCGATGGCGCGCAGGCGAGGTTTGACGAGAGGGCGAGTTCCGAGGGCGCGCAGGTGATCGCTGGCGAGAAGGCGAAGGATGAGACTTCTTTCCTACACCCAGATCCGGAGATCGTGCAGATGTGCGTTGGCGAGGAGGAGATCGCTGGCGTACAGGAGATCGCTGACGCGCAGGTGAGCGCTGGCGAGCAGGAGAGCGCTGACATGTAGACTCTGCCATAGGAGATCGCTGGCGCATTGTTTCCGGCACAGGATGACTCTCAGCAACAGCAGGAACAGGAGAGCGCTTGCACGCAACTGCGCACGAGCGCGCAGGAGATCGTGGGCGCACAGGTGAAACCTGGCACTCAAGGGACTTGCTTGCATTGTGAGACAAGCCCTTTTACCCCGAAGGGACCGGTGCCCGTTGGATAACGGGGTGCGTGGGCGCCCACTGCGCATCAGCTGCCAGGAACGGTGGAGGAAGATCAGCAGGTCTGGCAGGCGTAGGAGATCGCGAACGATCTGCAGAGAGGTCCAGTGATGCGGCTGCAACGGTCAACTCACGTCGAGGAGGATCCTCTGCGGGGGACGGCGAGGGCGAGGAGCCGATGTGGCGCCTCCTAACTCCCTTGTGGGGAGAAGGAAGACCTCTACGGCGAAGAGGAGGGCGAGCCTTGCGACGGATACGTCCTCTGGGAGCAGGAACACCATCGTCGGTCCTCCGAAAAGGAGTCTCTGTCAGTGAACTCCCCCGAGGGGGAGAATCACCTGCAGGAGAGACTGTTGGACTCAGCTCCTCCCTCGAAGGATGTTCGGAGGGGGGAACTGAGCCTTCAGCAACCTCAGCACCCAAAGCAGGGGTTTGACCCGACCCGTCGGAAGCCTCTGCCACAACAACGTCGACGATAGACAGAGGGTCAACTTCCACTATCACCGGCGACTGTTTGACAGCTGCGCCCAACTGGATCAACTCAAACAGGGCTTCCCTGGAGGGCGAACCCTTAAGCCCCAAGGAAGGCCAAAGCTGCAATAAATCATCATTATTCACAGAAACAGATAAATCCTCCCCCGGAGGAGGAGGAGCTGCCTCGCTATGGGAAGCAACTCCCTCTCCCGAACCCCGAGGTCGGTCAACAAAAGAACGGCCTACGCTACCACTCGACGGCCTCTCACGAGAGACCGATCGAGTGGGAGCTTCAGAGGAGGTTCGGGCAAGGGAAGAAGAGTCCTTGGAATTTTCCTTCTTCAAAGAAACCCTTGAAGGGGAAAGATCCCGCTTAGACTTCATCTTCCGTCGCCGGGAAAACTTCTCCCACTGGGAGGTAGACCACTCCCTGCACTCACTGCACACTTTACCTTTATCACACCGTTGACCTCTGCAGAACGGACACAAGGTGTGAGGGTCCGTCTCGACCGCCGACATATAAGTCCCACAAGGGCGGTCGGGTAAACCAGGACACTTCCACATGATAAAGAGAGAGGCCAACTTCCAAACACACAACTGAAAGAGAAAGCAAAAAAGATTAAGGCTGTCAATATGCGAGGGTGAGAGCAGACACGTCTGACCATCACTCGAGCCAAAAGCGAAGTGAATCAGTTCACCGGTGAGTGAGGGGGGGAGGGGTAACTAGCTACCCCTCCCCTACCCCCTCGCTAGTTAACTCTCGTTAAAAATCTAATGGCTCGTCATTCAGCTACGCCGTAAGTAATACCCTATTTAAATAGCGTGGTTTGTATTTCTGTCACGGAACAATGTCAGATTAGTAACAAATCTGAATTAACAGAGTTCCACTGATTCAATCACCAGATTAGTTAGCCTGATAGGGTTAGTGCTGTATGTACACCTTACGTAGTGCACTGTGTATTACGTGGGTCTTTCATCCATTTTTGTGTCCAACCTAATAAAACTTTTACCTTGGTTGCTCTTGGGTACTGAATGGCATCATAGATCCTAGCCAGGGAGTTTGTAGTCCAAAATTCATGAAACCAATCAATCTTAAGAAGATTATTACATAATGGTCACAATCGGAATAAAACAGCTAAAGAACCGCATACCTAGAACAAAAAGCGTAACTAGCATTATCCAGTTGTAAATGGCCTCGCTGGACACTAAATCCATATATCTATAGAGGAATCGACGACAGTAACTCCTTTAAGGGGCTTTAGTCCATTGTAGGTAACATTGGGAGTTTCTTCTATGTAACTTCGTCACCTAGATTCTCTCGCATTTTACTCAGCTTGACTTCACTGTCATCCTGCTGAAGAGAAAAAAAAACAAATCAGTCAGACTGGCAGAGGTCAATATCCACATTCATAAACATATTAAAAGATAAAGTATCTGCATTCAACAATATGTAAGTTTGAGTTACAGGTATTATTATTATTATTATTATTGTTATTATTAATATTATTAATATTATTATTATTATTATTATCAGCTAAGCTACATCCCTAGTTTGAAAAGAAAGATGCTATAAGCCTAAGGGCTCTAACAGGGAAAAATAGCCCAGTGTAGTGAGGAAAGGAAATATGGAAATAAGTGATATGAGAAGTAATGAACAATTAAAATAAAATATTTTAAAAATAGTAACTTTAAAACATATTTTGTATATAAGCTATAAAAAGACTTATTTCAGCCAGTTCAACATAAAAACATTTGCTGGAAGTTTGAACTTTTGAAGCTCTACTGATTCAACTACCTGATAAGGCAGATTATTCTAACAACTTAGTCACAGCTACACAAAAAATTAAGTTTAGGAAGGTCATCACAAGTAGGGAGACCGAATAATATTGAAGGCAGAACTAAATGAAATGTCATAGTTGGTTTTGAGAATGAAATAGAAAAGATAGCAAAATATATTTTTATATTAAGACTACTTTCAGGAAGTCCAAGGACAACTCGGATTTGATAATCTTCAACATTTGACTTTAATATATAGGACGTATGAAATGTTTGAAGGAAAAATAATACATTATGAAATAAGAGTACAAAAATTGCTAGCTTTTAAGGAAATAAGGAGTGCACATGGACCAAAGTGGGTTGGAGCTCTACAATGTAACGTTTTAATTTCCTTAGGGCCCCGTCGGCAGAGAGACGGTGATGAAACATGATGTACAGAAGGGCAGTTGAAAAATGATGTTACTATCAAAGAATGACCAACAATGTAGATGTAAAAGAGTCTAAGTATTATTCACATTGGTAAAAATCAATTATTAGGCTTCGTCCAAACGATCCTTCATCCTTTCCTGATCTTGGCAACATGTTACATCAGAACACTTTCCCCATCTGGTTGAGCTGCCCTCTCTCTCCTCTCCTGTGAAGTCTGTCAGTTATTTAAATTATCCTTGGTCTATATTCTGGCCTGCAGAACCACCAGATACTCCACCTGTTGAGCTCCTCTTTTAGAACTACAGAATGGAAAGCATTAATGTTGTCCATCAGCACTTCATCCACTGGTTCCCTTTCCAGGAACAATCCATCCAGCACACCAGTAACTTCAAATGCCATCGTCAATCACACTTGCCTCATGATAGCCACTCTGTGAGTCCATAATCAATCATGAAGAGGTTTATCTCTTTTTAAAAATAATAATGAAGAGATACAGGCCTTCTTGGGGATGCATTACATCTATGGACAGTCTTGTCTCCCCCATATGGTGCATCCAAAAGTGTACAGCACAATAAACCCTATCTGCTTTGTTGGCAGGCTCCTCTGGCTCCCCCAACCAGGCCTTCTTTACCGTGGTTAGAACATCTGCCCTGTTCTTTTCATAGTACAAATGAGATGCTGAACATCAAATGGAATCTCTTCACTAATTTTCAGTGGATTCCCACTTGACGCTCTATGGTAATTTCTAAGGCCCCTTAGTACATACCATCTTTCCGACTATAATCACTTGACTTCCCCGGCTGAGCACTGCGGTTGTGTCCATTCAAAGCTCAAAGTCGCACAGTCTTCATTTCAATGCTAGGCTAACAGAAATCATCTTTTCCACAACCATGCAGCATCCTCCATAATTTTGCCTCCTATCTCCAGTGGTACCCCTCTCTCCACACTACCCCCATCTCCTTTCACACATACCAAATTCCGTTCTTAGGATCATCATTTTTTACCCTTGCCACTACCTCACTATTCATTGCCATTAACCTCGCCCCAACACTATCCCTCTTCTTCCCTTCATGTAGCTACATAACAATCTAAGCAACCCAGCAATAGGGTAGTAGTCCACCAACCTTCTACATGAAATATGTCCTGCCATAGTTTGTAGTCCCCTGCCAGTTGTGAAGCTTTTATCACTCAGTCAAAATGAAAGAAAGGTTTACAGCTGTGAGTGATTTACGACCTCGGGGAACTGTGGGGGCAAAATTAATTTCCTGTTTAATCTGGTAAATCAAGGTAACTTACCAAATTTGAGATAACTTTAATTGAACAGATTTTATATCACGTGATGGTATTTATAAAATGCTTTATTTGGATAAAAAAAAAAGTTGCTGGCTATTGTAAATTCTAAATAAATTTAATTTTTTTATTTTCTTCATTGAAATAACATGTTATTTTCATTAGTAAAATAAATTTTTGAATATACTTACCCGATAATCATGTAGCTGTCAACTACGTTGCCCGACAGAAATCTACGGACGGGATACGCCAGCGATCGCTATACAAGAGGGGGGTGTACTCACCAGCGCCATCTGTGGTCAGGTACTGCAGTACTTCTTGTCAACACCACCTCAATTTTTCCTCGGTCCACTGGTTCTCTATGGGGAGGAAGGGTGGGTCAATTAAATCATGATTATCGGGTAAGTATATTCAAAAATTTATTTTACTAATGAAAATAACATTTTTCAATATTAATCTTACCCGATAATCATGTAGCTGATTCACACCCAGGGGGGTGGGTGAAAACCAGTGTACATGTTAATCAAGAAGCTAAGTATCCCGTATTTCATATTATCAGTTATTCAAAATAACAAATGAAATTATAAGTACCTGGTAAGGAAGTCGACTTGAACCATTACTCTGCCTTTAATAAGTACGTCTTCCTTACTGAGCGCAGCGGTCCTCTTAGGAGGCTGAACAACTCTAAGGTGCTGAAGTATAAAGGGCTGCCACCCATACTAAATGACCTCAACACAACCTCTAACCTAGGCGCTTCTCAAGAAAGAATTGACCACCCGCCAAATCAACAAGGATGCGGAAGGCTTCTTAGCCCACCGTAACAACCCAAAACAACAATAAAAGCATTCAAGAGAAAGGTTAAAAAAGGTTATGGGATTAAGGGAATGTAGTGGTTGAGCCCTCACCTACTACTGCACTCGCTGCTACGAATGGTCCCAGGGTGTAGCAGTTCTCGTAAAGAGACTGGACATCTTTGAGATAGAATGATGCAAACACTGACTTGCTCCTCCAATAGGTTGCATCCATAATACTCTGCAGAGAACGGTTCTGTTTGAAGGCCACTGAAGTAGCCACAGCTCTCACTTCGTGTGTCCTTACCTTCAGCAAAGCAAGGTCTTCATCCTTCATGTGAGAATGAGCTTCTCTAATCAGAAGCCTTATGTAATAAGAAACTGCGTTCTTGGACATAGGCAACGAAGGTTTCTTAATGGCACACCATAAGGCCTCTGATTGCCCTCGTATAGGCTTTGACCTTTTAAGATAGTACTTTAGAGCTCTGACAGGGCAAAGAACTCTCTCTAGTTCGTTACCCACCATGTTGGAAAGGCTAGGAATTTCGAACGATCTAGGCCAAGGACGTGAAGGAAGTTCATTTTTTGCCAAAAAACCGAGCTGTAAGGAACATGTAGCTGTTTCAGATGTGAATCCTATGTTGCTGCTGAAGGCGTGAACCTCACTAACTCTTTTGGCTGTTGCAAGGCAGACGAGGAAAAGAGTTTTGAGAGTAAGGTCTTTGAAAGAGGCTGACTGGAGAGGTTCAAATCTAGGTGACATAAGGAACCTTAGGACTACGTCTAGATTCCAGCCTGGAGTGGACAAGCGACGTTCTTTAGAGGTCTCAAAAGACCTAAGGATGTCCTGTAGATCTTTGTTGGAGGAAAGATCCAAGCCTCTGTGGCGGAAAACTGCTGCCAACATACTTCTGTACCCCTTGATCGTAGGAGCCAAAAGAGATCTAACATTCCTAAGATGTAACAGGAAGTCAGCAACTTGGGTTACAGTGGTACTGGTAGAGGAAACTGCATTGGCTCTGCACCAGCTTCGGAAGACTTCCCACTTGGATTGATAGACTCTGCGAGTGGATATCCTCCTTGCTCTGGCAATCGCTCTGGCTGCCTCCTTCGAAAAGCCTCTAGCTCTAGAGAGTCTTTCGATAGTCTGAAGGCAGTCAGACGAAGAGCGTGGAGGCTTGGGTGTACCTTCTTTACGTGAGGTTGACGTAGAAGGTCCACTCTTAGAGGGAGAGTCCTGGGAACGTCGACCAGCCATTGCAGTACCTCTGTGAACCATTCTCTTGCAGGCCAAAGGGGAGCAACCAACGTCAGCCGTGTCCCTTCGTGAGAAACGAACTTCTGAAGAACTCTGTTGATGATCTTGAACGGCGAGAATGCATACAGATCGAGGTGGGACCAATCCAGCAGAAAAGCATCCACGTGAACTGCTGCCGGGTCTGGGATCGGGGAACAGTACAATGGGAGCCTCTTGGTCATCGAGGTAGCGAACAGATCTATCGTTGGCTGACCCCACAAGGCCCAAAGCCTGTTGCACACGTTCTTGTGAAGGGTCCATTCTGTGGGGATGACTTGACCCTTCCTGCTGAGGCGATCTGCCGAGACATTCATATTGCCCTGAATGAATCTCGTTACCAGCGTGAGCTTTCGACTTCTTGACCAAATGAAGAGGTCCCTTGCTATCTCGAACAGCTTCCTCGAATGAGTCCCTCCCTGCTTGGAGATGTACGCCAAGGCTGTGGTGTTGTCGGAGTTCACCTCCACCACCTTGTTTAGCAGGAGGGACTTGAAGTTCATTAAGGCCAGATGTACTGCCAACAGCTCCTTGCAATTGATGTGAAGCGTTTCCTGTTCCTTGTTCCATGTCCCCGAGCATTCCTGTCCGTCCAAGGTCGCGCCCCAGCCCGAGTCTGATGCGTCCGAGTAGAGATGAAGATCGGGGGTCTGAACAGCTAAAGAGAGACCCTCCTTGAGAAGGATGTTGCTCTTCCACCACATTAGAGTAGTCCTCATCTCTTTGGTAACAGGAATAGAGACCGCCTCGAGCGTCATATCCTTGTCCCAGTGAGCTGCTAGATGGTACTGAAGGGGGCGGAGGTGGAGTCTCCCTAACTCGGTGAACAGGGCTAACGATGACAGAGTCCCTGTTAGACTCATCCACTGTCTCACCGAGCATCTGTTCTTCTTCAGCATGCTCAGGATGCACTCTAGGGCTTGGTTGATTCTTGGGGCCGACGGAAAAGCCCGAAAAGCTTGACTCTGAATCTCCATTCCCAGGTAAACGATGGTTTGGGAAGGAACAAGCTGGGACTTCTCTAAATTGACCAATAAACCCAGTTCCTTGGTCAAATCCAAAGTCCATCTGAGACTCTCCAGACAGCGACGACTTGTGGGGGCTCTTAAAAGCCAGTCGTCTAAATAAAGGGAGGCTCTGATGTCCGCCAAGTGAAGGAATTTCGCAATATTCCTCATCAGTCGCGTAAACACCAGAGGTGCCGTGCTTAGGCCAAAACACAGGGCTTGGAATTGGTACACAACCTCTCCAAAGACGAATCTCAGAAAAGGTTGGGAGTCTGGATGGATGGGAACGTGAAAGTAGGCGTCTTTCAGATCCAACGAGACCATCCAGTCCTCCTGCCTGACCGCTGCTAGGACCGACTTCGTCGTCTCCATAGTGAACGTCTGCTTGGTGACATAAGCATTGAGCGCACTGACGTCCAGCACCGGTCTCCAACCTCCTGTCTTCTTGGCCACCAGGAAGAGACGGTTGTAAAAGCCCGGGGATTGATGATCCCGGACTATCACCACTGCCTCCTTCTGTAACAGGAGCGACACCTCTTGATGTAACGCTAGCCTCTTGTCCTTTTCCTTGTAGTTGGGAGAGAGGTTGATGGGAGAAGTGGTCAGAGGGGGATTGCGGCAGAACGGAATTCTGTAACCCTCCCTTAGCCACTTGACAGACTGAGCGTCTGCACCTCTTCTTTCCCAGGCTTGCCAGAAGGTCTTGAGTCTGGCTCCTACAGCTGTCTGGAGAGGAGGAGAGTCAATGCTTGCTTTTCGCGGACTTGGCACCTTTCTTGGACCTGCCCCTGTGACCGTCTGGGCGGGTACTTCCTCGGCTGGGGGCTCTGCCACGAAAGGGCGGAATAAATCTGGTAGCAGGTGTATCAGCCACTGGGGTGCGGTAAGTTCTCGGTACTGAAGGTACAACCTTAGCCTTACGTGCTGAAGAGGCCACGAGGTCATGCGTATCCTTCTGTATAAGAGCCGCAGCCATCTCTTTGATTAGATCCTCAGGAAACAGGAACTTGGAGAGAGGAGCAAACAGTAACTGTGACCTCTGGCAAGAGGTGATACCAGTAGAAAGGAAGGAGCAAAGTTGTTCCCTTTTCTTGAGGACTCCCGAGACAAAAATAGAAGCAAGTTCGCCAGAACCATCGCGAATTGCTTTGTCCATACAGGACATGATCAGCATGGCCGAGTCTTTGTCAGAAGGGGCAGTCTTCTTGCTCAAGGCCCCCAGGCACCAGTCGAGGAAATTAAAAATTTCAAAGGCGCGAAAGACTCCCTTCAAGAAGTGGTCCAGATCAGAAAAGGTCCAGCAGACCTTAGAGCGTCTCATAGCCGACCTACGGGGAGAGTCAACCAAACTTGAGAAGTCAGCCTGGGCAGAGGCAGGGATCCCCAAGCCTGGTTCCTCTCCCGTGGCATACCAGACGCCCGACTTAGAAGTCAGCTTAGGGGGAGGAAACATAAAAGACGTCCTTCCCAGTTGCTGCTTGGACAGCAACCAATCCCCTAAAATTCTCAAAGCTCTCTTTGATGATCTAGCGAAGACAAGCTTAGTGTAGGCAGACTTAATAGGCTGCATGCCTAGAGAAAACTCGGATGGAGGAGAACGAGGGGTAGCAGAAACAAAGTGTTCAGGGTATAACTCTCTGAACAGAGTCAGGACCTTACGAAAGTCAATGGAGGGTGGCAACGACTTGGGTTCCTCCACATCAGAAGAAGGATCATCCAGGTGAGCAGCTTCATCCTCAGAAACCTCATCACCTGAGGGTTGAGAAGCGAGAGGTAACGATAAAGCGGTATGCTGAATGGTTGAATCCTGAAGAACGGGTGCATGCGCACTTGCGGATTCATCATCAAGTCTCTGCTGAAGAGGATGAGGGCTGGTAATGACAAAGTCATGAGGCTGGGATGAAGGAGGTTCTGCGGGGGTCTGAGGAGCAAGCGAGGTGAGAAGCGAATGCTGTAAGGCATGAGGCTCATGCTGCATAGTCTGCGGTTCATGTTGAATGGGAAGAGGCTCATGCTGCGAAGAATGCGGTTGTTGCATGCGTTGAGGTGGCTGCCTCATAGCATGAGGTTCCTGCCTCAAGAGTTGCGCCTGCCTCAAGGGTTGAGGAGGTGGCTGCGCAGAGAGAGGCTCTTGCCTCAAGAGTTGAGGTTCTTGCCTCAAGAGTTGAGGTTCTTGCCTCAAGAGTTGAGGTTCTTGCCTCAAGAGTTGAGGTTCTTGCCTCAAGAGTTGAGGTGCTTGCCTCGAGAGTTGAGGTTCTCGCCTCAAGAGTTGAGGTTCTTGCCTCAAGAGTGGAGGTGGCTGCCGCAAGAGTTGAGGTTGCTGCCTCAAGGATGGTGGAGGTTGCCGCAACGCAAGAGGTTGCTGCCTCGAGGATGGAGGAGGTTGTCGCAACGCATGAGGCTCCTGCCTCAAGGGTAGAGGAGGTTGCTGCAAAGCATAAGGCTCCTGCCTCAAGTGTTGAGGAGGTTGCCGCATAGCAAGAGGCTCCTGCCTCAAGGAAAGTGGAGGTTGCTGCACAGCGCTGGTATCTGGCAACTCCCAATGCGGCAGCTCACGCATGGAGGCAGGTTGAGGAACCTCAACATCATACGTCTGGCAGGGTGGACTGCGCAGAGGTGGAGGAGCGCTCGCAGGAGGAGGTGTGCTAACCTTCTCTGCCTGAAACTCCTGCATCAACACCGCAAGCTGCGACTGCATAGTCTGCAGCATAGCCAACTTGGGATCAACAGAAGTTGGGGCAGAGGCCTGTTGAGGCATTGCTTTACCTCTCTTAGGAGGCGTGCAGCCATCAGATGACTGCGGCGAGTCCGAACTGGCCCAGTGGCTACACCTGGGCTGTTGGACTCGCTCGGTCTGGACCTTACGCTTAAGAGGCCTTGAGACCTGGGTCCAGCGTTTCCTCTCGGAAACTTCTTCCGCAGACGAGGAAATTAAGGGCTCAATCGTCTGAGAGTGGAAGTGACGATCTCTATAAGATACGCCCGCAACCACTGAGGATACTACTGTGCGCCGATCAAGGCCTGCCGAACCCTTTTGCCCTTCGACATTGCTTCTCCCCTGGGCTTGGGAGCTTGCAAGAGGTCCCGGACTGGGAGGACGACTGGCACGCACAGAAGTATCCTCATGCGCAACACTGACACTGACACTAGGCACAGCACTGGCACTACCACTTCCCACTGCACTTTTCACTTTAAGTTCCTTGACATCTGCCAAGAGAAATTTGTGGTCACTCACTACAGACTCCACCTTATCACCTAAAGCCTGAATGGCACGTAACACATCCGACATATCAGGCTGAGCACTAGTAATAGGTTCGGGGGTCACCACTACAGGGGAAGGAAAAGGTTGAGGATCATGGGGGGAGGAATAAACCAAAGAGCGAGAAGAACTCCTCCTAACTCTCTCCCTCTCTAACTTAGCCGTATACTTGAGGAATTCATTAAAATCGAATTCCGAAAGCCCGGCACATTCCTCACATCGATCTTCCAACTGACAGGATTTTCCCCTACAGTCGGAACAAACGGTGTGAGGATCAACCGAGGCCTTCGGAAGACGCCTATTACAAGTCCTAACACTACATCGTCTTTGTCTAGGAGCTTGAGAATGGTCGGACATCTTGAATTAGAGAACAGTCAAGGGGGGGTTTCCAAATTAAAGCAAAGATCGTTATACCATTAATCAAAATCAATCCAAAAGCTATCTAAGCTAAGGGAAAAGCTTCCTGTATAGCGAAGGCTAAATTTCAGAGCAATACTTCACCAAAACCGTGAACAAAGACTCCAAAATCAACAGCGTATCCATGTAGGTCTTGCCGGCGGCACGACAGAGGAAAAATTGAGGTGGTGTTGACAAAAAGTACTGCAGTACCTGACCACAGATGGCGCTGGTGAGTACACCCCCCTCTTGTATAGCGATCGCTGGCGTATCCCGTCCGTAGATTTCTGTCGGGCAACGGAGTTGACAGCTACATGATTATCGGGTAAGATTAATATTGAAAAAATTCTTTTAATAACATATTATTCAAGAATACAATACAGTAATTGAATAATAATCTAATTTCAAAATCTTTACATTTTTGTAGTTAAAGAAAATCTTTTCTCTGATCTGTAATGGAAAATTATATTTGTCATCAACATTATAAATTACAAGGAAATATTACGTAAACGTAATGTTTGTATATAAGAACCTAATCATTTTTATAATTAAAACAATGCAAAGGGTTCAACACTGAATAGTTAGCGTGCATCAGTTATAAATTTACGATGAATATTTATTTGGCAGTAAGAGATGGACTGTTGTGGTGTGCGGAGAGAGAGGGTTGGGGGGGGGAGGAAGAAGAGGACAGGGTGCAAAGGTGTGATAGGTTTGAAATTGTCACCTCACCGCGAGAGTGCTTATCACGAAAGCGCGAATGGGTGAATTTTTATCCAATAGGTTACACGGTTCTCTGTATCACGAGTGACCGAATCCGTGAAGAGATAGAACCTGCGAAAACTGAAGGCCAACTGTACTGTATACTGTTAAATTTTTTCGTTTAACATAATTTGCATCATTTGATGTTCTATTTTTAATCAAAAGTACTCTGGATTCAAGTATTTCCTAATATAAGTTATAAACTAAATATCTCTCTCTCTCTCTTTCTATTCCTA
>NC_090738.1:128661574-128837174 GCF_036898095.1 Palaemon carinicauda | reverse complement strand
GATTTCCAATTTTAAGTTCATTTTTTAAAACTTCTTTTGGATCTATAAAAATATGAAATAATCAAAATGGAAAACAAAATTCACAAGACTATTATTAACAACTCATCAAATATATAGTATATATATATATATATATACTGTATGGAATATACTGTATATAGATAGTATGTGTATATATATATATATATATATACGGTATGTGTATATATACAGTATGTATGTATATATATATATATATATATATACAGATACATAGACAGATAGGTACTCCCCCCAAAAAAAACTTGGTCCAAAAAACACCATTTTCACAAAACCCACCCCAATTTCTATTTTCCTTGCGTATGAAGAAGAAATAGAAAAAAAAAAATAAAGAAATAAAGGTCATATACTGCGAAGTAAAACTATTATACTCTAACCGTCAAAGGTATGCTTAACCGGTGAACTTAGGCCCAACCCTTCATTCACTTTCTCTTCCCAAATAACTAAAGGTGTTATGGTTACAGCTCTTCCCTCTTCGAGAGCAAAAAACCAGAAAATTAATTCGATTTTGACTCTCCGAATGAGTGTCTTTTAATGTGACTGGAAATAGACACTTCAAAGGGAGTATTTGTGTTTTGGATGATAAAATTCCTAGTAACGGGGTTCTCCTGTGTGGGAGAGAGAGAGAGAGAGAGAGAGAGAGAGAGAGAGGGGTTCCACTTAAGAAATATTTTGGACAAATAATTTTTTCAATATACATATAAGTTAAATTATGTATTGCAGGAGAGAGAGAGAGAGAGAGAGAGAGAGAGAGAGAGAGAGAGGTTCCATTGAGAAATATTGTAGACAAATATTTTTCCCATATAGCCTATATAAATTAAATTACGTATTGGAGAGAGAGAGAGAGAGAGAGAGAGAGAGAGAGAGAGAGGTTCCACTGTGAAATATTGTGGACAAAATATTTTTCCCATATAGCCTATATAAGTTAAATTATGTATTGGAGAGAGAGAGAGAGAGAGAGAGAGAGAGAGAGAGAGAGACGCTCTCTCTCTCTCTCTCTCTCTCTCTCTCTCTCTCTCAGAAAAATTTGGACAAATAACTTTTCCTATAGGCCTATATCTATGGCAAGTAAAATTATGTATTGGTAAAAATATCAAACAGAAAAAAAGGATAATGGCAAAAATATTGGACAAATAATCATCCAATAAACACAATTAAAACAATATAATGGTGTGAAAATACCCTACAACACCGCAAAGAAAATATCCAATAGACAAAAATACAACTCTTAATAAAATTGCAGACAAAAATATATATAAAAACTGGAACCTCTAGTCATAAATAAACGCTGTAGGCAAAAAAATCTCTTTTATAAAATTAAAGCTTTCAAATCAAAAGGTTAACTAGTTTTCGAAAGAAAACTATTTTAACCACTTCTTTTGAAACTATGATCAATTATTGTTGATTTTTACAATTTTGGACATTTGGCGAACGAGAGAAAAAACATTTATTTAAATGTAATTTCTTCCATTATATACACCCATAAAACGCTGTGCACATACACATATTAAAATTACTTTGGTGTAATTACTACGATAATAATGTAATTTCTATGTATTTGAAAGGTGTTTATAAACATATTAAAATAACCTTGATGTAATTACTACGATAATAATGTAATTTCTATGTATTTGAAAGGTGTTTATAAACATATTAAAATAACCTTGATGTAATCACTACGATAATAATGTAATTTCCATGTATTTGAAAAAGTGTTTATAACTATAATGTAGCTAATAGCTAAATATCTCACAAATTTGATATTATACAAAGCCATTATCTGACTGTAAATGCTGTAGACATAAACCTACATAAAACATATTACAATTACTTTGATGTAATTACTACGATAATAATATAATTTCCATATATTTGAAAGGTGTTTATAATTACAATAAAGCTAATAGCTAAATATCTCACAAATTTTGATATTATACAAAGCCATTATCTGACTGTAAATGCTGTGGACATAAGCCTACATACACATATTAAAATTACTTTGATGTAATTACTACGATAATAATGTAATTTCCATATATTTGAAAGCTGTTTATAATTATAATGTAGCTAATAGCTAAATATCTCACGATTTTGATTATATACAAAGCCACCAGCTTAGGTTAGGCTAGTTCTCTCTCTCTCTCCTCTCTCCTCTCTCTCTCTCTCTCTCTCTCTCCAGGGGTTTCCTATATTAATTTTTTGCTCTATTTCTACTGGGTAGACTACCAACCTTCGAGACTAAGCTCATAACATGACTTTCAAAAAATCAAATCTAGTTCATCCAGTAAGTTCCAATAAACTTGAACTTGAAACCACTTTAACATCTATACTTTACTTATTTATAGAGTTTATAAGTAGACATTGGTCTACTTATTGAATCTGGTCATAAATTGACGAAATTGAGGTTGTTTTACTGTAATTTAAGGACATTACCAATTTCTTAAGTTAATTTCGTAACTAAAGTTATGAATTTTGTTTATTAAATACGACTCGTAAAAACGGCTATATGGAATTCCAACTCAAGATTGAGATAAAAATAACCTTTTTTACTCACAGACTTACCATTTATCTAATTTTAGGCTAGCATAGTAATCTAATAATATTCTAAATAATTTGATTTTTGATAAAAATAGAACCATTTAGCTGTCAAGTTGAAGGGGGGGGGGGGGAATTGATATACCAAACCCCCTACAAAAAGGAATAGTTATCTTGATGAATTCGTTTAATCAATTGATATCACAATCAGATCGACATAATCCATAAAAAACAGGTTTTAGGACTTTCTCTGAGAGAGAGAGAGAGAGAGAGAGAGAGAGAGAGAGAGAGAGCCCACCTACCCTTTCCGGCCCCAACCCCAAGCCAATCCCGGTAACTTCCAACTTCCTTACCTGTCCAAGAGAGAGAGAGAGAAGAGAGGAGAGGAGAGAGAGAGAGAGAGAGAGAGAGAGTCCACCTTCTCGGGCCCAACCCCAAGCCCATCCCGGTAACTTCCAACTTCCTTACCTGTCCAATGAACAGTCTGACCGGGGCAAAACTTGACGACGGGTTGGCTGCAATATACTAAGCTCCCAGTCCCGTCTCATATTCGCTTACAGTCCATTTCGAGCAGCAGAAGACGACGGATGTGAAGAACATTTTCTCTCTGAAGCACATTTTCTCTCTGAAGCACATTTTCTCTCTGAAGCCATTTTCTGTACCACGTGGACCTGTTGACACTTCGCGAGCGAAGACCACAATAACAAGACGGCGTTAATTCCACCTTGCGTTATTGACATTCACATATAAAAAAGGACAAATATTGGATTCTTTTGTGTAAACTTTTGTATATTAAAAGTTTTAGTGAAAATGAAGTACTTTATTTAATTAAATTGCTTAAAATGTGATCAGGTACATTGTGGGGGCGTGGTGGGGAAACTAGAGCGCAACCTTACCTTAAAGCCTGGAAGGAGTGTTGGAGACTTCGCCGAGCGAAAAGAATAACGAAAGGCAAATTGGATCTTTTAGCGAAATATCTGTTTCAAGTTGATATATCAAGAGGATAATGTACTTAATCATCGTTATATCATCGCAAATAAGCAAAGGTAAATATGTAAATTTAGAAATTGACTGTTGATGGTAGTGACGAGTGAACGTAGAGGTATTAAAAGAGAGAAAATGTGAACTAGAAATTAAGGATAATCACGTTTAGAAAGCGTTAAGTTAGACTAATGATTGATGGCAGTTCATTTGAATAAAAGATTAATCTAGGTTGAAAGTTTATTTGCTGAATGAGAGATTTAATTCTGTTATTCTTTGGGAAAATAACCTTGGCGATGAGTCAAAACACGTAACCAAAAGAGAGATTGGGAGAAAGACTAAACACCCCCCGGATTGCAACCTACATCCTGGAGAATGTATCATCATTTGACACAGTTTTGACGTCCTTCTGAAGTAATTACGGCCTTCGTATTATGGCAAAGCTTTTCAGTAATTAACGGAATTATATTCCAGCATGTTTTAATTAATGGTTTAAATGTTAACTGACTCTTGTACTATGTAATTCAGCATAATTAACATGCAAACCGTTATTTGATTTGAAAGAATATCTGAAGATAAAAGTATTAATATATATATATATATATATATATATATATATATAAATATCCTTTCTGGGTGGGGATACCTAATTAACGTGGTGAAAAGGTTTTATACAGAGCCATAACTAGAAAAGCTCTACTAGCTAGGGCCACGCATACTAGGTTGGTTGGCTGTGAGTGATCAGAGTGAAATCTCCCACCATCACTAATCCGCAGTGGCCAGCTATTTCATAACCACGATGAAATAGCCAAACCCCAGACATGAATTGATATGCCTGAGGCTTTGTCCTGCAGTGGACTAGAAACGGTTGTATTTGTTGTATGTGTGTATGTATGTATGTATGTATGTATGTAATGTATGTATCTATCTATCTATCTATATATATATATATATATATATATATTTCTTCACCCTTCACTGCTATATCGAAGCTAAGTAATCAATTGTCTTGATATGCCTTTAGCTATTTCTTGCAAAATCATGATCCTTCACACTGTCTCACTGCCTAATGCCTTGCCTCCCTCTTGACGACTCTCCAGCAATAACTGGTCCCACCCAAGCCCCGTTTACCCTCTCCTCCTCACCCCGGCTCACTCCATGTCCATACCATCTCTAGCTTGACTCTGTAGCTTTTGACACTGTCACACCACTTAATCCCTTGCCTCCCTCTTGACGACCCTTCCGCAATAACTGGTCCCACCCAAGCCCCGTTTACTCTCTCCTCCTCACCCATGCTCACTCCATGTCCATACCATCTCTAGCTTGACTCTGTAGCTTCGGTTTCTAATTCTTTTATTGTATATCTTGCACTACACCTCACTGTTAACACAACCTGTTGAAGCCTGTTTGTTCATGGGATTATTTGTTTGAATTTTTGTGACCTTCTTATCCTGAATATGTTGTATATAAGCACACTATCGGTTGAAATGAAGTTAGTTGCATTCACCTCGCCTATCAATTATCACCTACTTGGTCACTCGTACACTAGTTTGATTACAGTACAATAGATCAAAGTTTTCAATCTCTCTGGCCATTATATTATTAAACAACGTTAACACCTTCATATTTCCCTGGCTAATTGCAGCATACTTTCTACTCCTTTTCTCCTTCCCGTTTAGCACTAAGTACATGTTAATGATTTTAATATCCCCACTTGTTGTCAATCTAGGCTTCTTCTGTTTTGTATAGATCTCAAGGTTGGTACCACGATTTTACCCTTATTAACATTCATACCACCCTGTTCAAAGGGTTTCTGCTATTATCTTGCCTTTCTCTGGAATTGTATAATACATATATAAACTCACACCCACACACACACTCACACACACACACACACACACACACATATATATATATATATATATGGGTGTGTGTGTGTGTGTACTGTTATATATAAACCTTTGAATATTATATGCTGTTTATATATATATATATATATACATAAACTGTATATATATATATATACATAAACTGTATATATATATATATATATACAGTTATATATATACATATATATATATATATATACTGTATATATATATATATATATGCGTGTGTGTGTACGGCTTATATATAAACCTTTGAATATTATATGCTGTGTATATATGTATAATATATATTATATATAGAGAGAGAGAGAGAGAGAGAGAGAGAGAGAGAGAGAGAGAGAATGTCTTCAAGACAGTCCGGGGAAATGTTCATTCAACCACTAACTACGATTCCTGCTTTTTTTTTTTTTCCTGTTGGTACCCTTGAGCTTATAGCATCCCTGCTTTTCTAACTAGGGTTGTAGCTTAGATAATAATAATAATAATAATAATAATAATAATAATAATATGCCTAAAGTACTCACAACAATGCACATTGTTGATCATGACTTATGATCCATAAAAGCAAGTTAATATATTGGGAATGTATTTTTTTATGTGTTCAAGTAGAGTTTGATTCTTTGGGCTATGTTAATTTTACCCCCTTTTTATTATTCACTTCTAATTTACATTTTTCCACTTTTTTTGTATGATAATGATAAAAAGAAGACAAATATGACATGGGTGTCAACAGGATCTATAAATAATTCAGTTCAGTTGTTTGCATCGGCACCCCCCCTTAACTTTCTTTTTTATTCTAATTCTTTTATTTTCTTCTCTCTTTTATTCGCATCTGATATAAATATTATTTTCTTTTCCCTATTCCTTCTTTCTTAAACGAAGACTCGGTCACCTAAAATCAGAGGTATAATCGAACACCAGACAATATTAGACGTCAGACATTTATCAGGAGAAAAGAAAGTTGCTAGATTTCACCAGCGAAAAAAAAGTCCAGACACCAGTTTTGTTGGTCTGTGAACAAACCTGATACATCCTTATATAGTAGTCTTATAGATAGGTGCTTTAAGGCAGTTTTTATATCTGGTTTAGCCCCGACACAAGGAACGAAATCAAACAAACGGGGATAGAGAAAGTGGTTTGCCTATTTCCAAATATTCCGGGAGCAATTGTACCCTCTAGAATCCAGTCCAGAATTCAAGATCAGGTTTTTGTAAATTCTTTCTTTTTTTTCCATACAAACTTTCACGTAAATTGGAGGTCTGGTTTATTTTTTTACATTGCTTTATTTTTTATAATTCAATAAAACTGGTTTATGTACTCCGTTATACGGATTTCACATTGTATACAAATTTGATTATTACAGACAAACCTGTGATCTTACTGTCCGTTTAAAAAGAACCCATTTCTTTTATATTTAAGTTAACTTATTGATTAATAATTGTATAATCTTAATTCATACACTGAGTTGACCTTTATTAACAACAGCTTCATAATATAAATTTATGAAAGATGCAGACCTTGAGAATGAAGAAGATATGCGTACTGACCAAAAGCCTTTATTCTTGGAATTTGTTGAATTTAGCAGAAACGTAGACCTGGCTAATGCTTTAATTTTTAATATTTTTATAGATTAAGCTTAAACTCTAAGTTTTTTTAATCACTAATAACCCTATAAAGGGTCGTGGTGGCCTGTTAGTAACGTCCTTGCCTGGTGATCGCTAGTTCCTTTGGACGCTGCAACCTCCCCATCCTTTTGAGCTAAGGATGTGGGTTTGGGGGAGCCTATAGGTCTATCTGGTGAGTCATCAGCAGCCATTGCCTGTCTCTCCCGAGTCCTAGCTTGGGTGGAGAGGGTGCTTCGGGGCTGATCATATCTATATATGGTCAGTCTCTAGGGCATTGTCCTGCTTGATAGAGCAATGTCACTGTCCTTTTCCTCTGCCATTCATGAGTGGCCTTTAAACCGATTCTACTAGAAGTGAATCCAATAACAACAACAACAACAAAAACAAATGCAGCCGTTTCTAGTCCACTGCAGGACAAAGGCCTCAGACATGTCTGGGGATTGGCCAGTTTTCATCACCACGCTGGTTAACTACGAATTGGTGATGGTGGGATATTTTCGTCTAATCTCTAACAGCAAACCAATCTAGTATAGGTGGCCCTAACAAGTACAGTTTTGCTGATTATGGCAATACGCAATCCCTTTAATCACGGTATATATATATATATATATATATACATACAATATATATATATATACATATATATATATAATATATGTAGTATATATATATATATATATATATATGTATATATATATATATATATATATATGTATATATATATACATACAATATATATATATACATATATATATATATAAATATATATACATATATATATTTGTATATATATATATATATATATATATACATATAAATCAAGAAGACAAGTGGTCCTCAAAACTCGACAATTATTTCCAAAACTTTTCTATTTTCTCGTAAGTCACGACTTTCCTGTTCAAGGTCACTATAAATGTTTTCCATCCTGACCTTTCTTTGACCTTGTGACATCACGGCGACCCGCAATTACAGGTGATATTTCTTCCCTTAAACTGAGGAATCTCGTGTTCATGACCTTGATAAATGTTTGTTTTCTTATAAACAGCGGCAGGTTCATAATTCGGTCAATCAATGACATGTCTGTTTTGACGTTGTTGCTGTTTTTTAGAATGATTTACCGTTAATTTGTTCTCGTCGTTTATTTATTTCCTTATTTCCTTTCCTCACTGGGCTATTTTTCCCTGTTGGAGCCCTTGGGCTTATAGCATCTTGCTTTTCCAGCTAGGGTTGTAGCTTGGCTAATAATAATAATAATAATAATAATAATAATAATAATAATAATAATATTTACTGTTAATTTGTTCTCTTCATTTATTTATTTCCTTATTTCCTTTCCTCACTGGGCTATTTTTCCCTATTGGAGCCCTTGGGCTTATAGCATCTTGCTTTTCCAACTAGGGTTGTAGCTTGGCTAATAATAATAATAATAATAATAATAATAATAATAATAATAATAATAATAATAATAATAATAATAATAATGATTGATTGAAATCTTAATTAAATGATATTTCAATGACAATAATATTCTTCCTGCTCACTATTTTGAAGAAAAAGTATCATTTTACGATATACTTCTTTCTGTTTTATTCAAAAGAATTTGTTAAGTTTTAAATTTAGGAGATTCAATATAATTCTAATTTGAAGAAAAAATATCATAAATGATTACGATATATTTGTTTTCTGACGATATATTTCTTTCTGTTTTATTCAAAGGAATTTGTTGAGTTTTGAATTTAGGAAATTTAACGCAATTCTTCTTTGAAGAAAAAATACATTACAATATATTTCTTTCGTTTTATTCAAAGGAATTTACTAAGTTTTAGATTTAGGGAAATGTGAACGTAATTTAATTATACGCATCGAAACTTATTTTCTCTCTCTCTCTCTCTCTCTCTCTCTCTCTCTCTCTCTCTCTCTCTCTCAAATGAATTATAAGGATCGAAGGTCTATTATGTTCTCTCTCTCTCTCTCTCTCTCTCTCTCTCTCTCTCTCTCTCTCAAATGAATTATAAGGATCGAAGGTCTATTATGTTCTCTCTCTCTCTCTCTCTCCTCTCTCTCTCTCTCTCTCTGTACATTTATAAACACCAAATAACACATTTCAAAAGAATGACTTTGAATATTATGAACAGCTTACGAAAGGAATATATTATATCTAGCATCATAATTAGAGAATTTCCTCAAGCTGCAAAAAAAAAAAAAAAAAAAAAAAAAAAATAAACACCCACACACACAAGCCATTAAATTATACATTTTATACATCGTAAATTATATATCTGGTTTCATGATTTCATAGATCGTCGTTTGAAGCATTTACACGACAGATGGTTTTGCTGGTCCAAGTCTATTGATGTCACAACGCAGAGTAGCCTGGGGGCCTTAGTAAGCACTTGGGCGAACCCAAGTACTTTCTTTTCACAGCGGATATTACTCTCTCTCTCTCTCTCTCTCTCTCTCTCTCTCTCTCTCTCTCTCTCTCTCTCTTATTATTATTATTTCTATGCCAGATATCACAGACGAAGCAATTAAATCACCCACCCATTAAGACTCTCTCTCTCTCTCTCTCTCTCTCTCTCTCTCTCTCTCTCTCTTTCCATAATTATGGGTGAGAGAGAGAGAGAGAGAGAGAGAAGAGAGAGAGAGCACCGGAATTGCATTGGCAAGGTCCTTGGGTTAGTGCCCTGTTTTGAGTCCATCAGTCAACACACTATAAGTATGTATGTATATACACGTTTATACATACACACACACACACACACACACACACATATATATATATATATATATATATGTGTGTGTGTGTGTGTGTGTGTGTATTATATATGTATGTATGTTTACATAAATTTACATACATATTGCAGTGTTTATGATTGATCAATATCATGTAGGTTGAGTTCAACTTTCATAGCATGAAATTAAAAAAAAAAAACACAGCAACGAATGTTAGTGAAATATGGAGACGTACATCCAGAAGAAAAAAAAAACTACATTTAGAAAACCTATAATCATATAATTATTTCTCAACTTGAAAGAAAAAAAACTGGCATCGTTTCTTCACAAATATCATAAAATTGACAGACGTTTCTTCACAAATATCGTAAAATTGACAGACTTTTCTTCACAAATACCGTAAAATTCACATATTTTTTTTCACAAATACCGTAAAATTCAGACTTTTCTTCACAAATATCGTAAAATTGACACGTTTTTTCATAAATATCGTAAAATTGACACGTTTCTTCACAAATATTGTAAAATTGACAGACGTTTCTTTGTAAATATCGTAAAATTGACAGACTTTTCTTCACAAATATCGTAAAATTCACAGACTTTTCTTCACAATTATCGTGAAATCCACAGAATTTTCTGCACAAATATCGTAAAATTGACAGACTTTTCTTCACAATTATCGTGAAATTCACAGACGTTTCTTCACAAATATCGTAAAACTGACACTTTTTAAAACACGACTTCTGGCGTTTACTACGTGTTCGAAAGCTTTAGGATTTCTGGAAAGAAATAAAGCCAGGAGAAAATAGATAGTAAATATTTGACCTCCAACTTCCTCATTGCTGTGGGGAAACGAACCTTAAAGAGAAATTTATTCCTTTGCTTGTTTATCTGTTTATTTGTTTGTTTAGTAATTTATTTAATTGTTTCATTAATATTCATATTTATTTCATTCATAGGCAAAACGTCAATAATATTTTCCAAATTGTTTATTATTATTATTATTATTATTATTATTATTATTATTATTATTATTATTATTATTATTATTATTATTACCTGCTAAGCTACAACCCTAGTTGGAAAAGCAGGATGCTATAAGCCCAGGGGCCCCAACAGGGAAAATAGCCCAGTGAGGAAATAAAACATGGAAAATAAATTATTTCAAGAACAGTAACAACATTAAACTAGATATTTCCTATATAAACTATATAAACTTAACAAAACAAGAGGAAGAGAAATAAGATAAAATAGAGTGCCCGAGAGTACCTTCAAGTAAGAGAACTCTAGCCCACGACAGTGGAAGACCATGGTACAGAGGCTATGGCACTACCTGAGACTAGAGAACAATGGTTTGATTTTGGAGTGTCCTTCACCTAAAGGAGTTGCTTACCATAGCTAAAGAGTCTCTTCTATCCTTACCAAGAGACAATAGCCACTGAACAATTACAGTGCAGTAGTTAACCCCTTGGGTGAAGAAGAATTGTAAGTCTTCCAATTTAAATATTGAGTATAGTTATCATGAAAATACATACATACACACATACATACATACATACAATGCAATATCAATTTCACAACACTGTTAAAAATAACGTAATTTTAATATGAAATTCTCCGTAAAAATATACTGTTCTCAGCCGTATTTCAGTAAAATACAGGCGACCGTGATTTGTTTCATACTTTGTTATTGTCTTTTACGGGTTGGTGACCTTAATATCACTCCTTAACGTCATTATATCCGTTTTTATAACGGTAAACGCCTGGCAACATTTATTCCAGGATTTTTACCCTTTTTTTACAGTAAATTTTTAACTGTATTGTTGATTGTTACTGAGCTATTCTAACTTAATTGGTCAGTATTATATCATACCAATAGATCAATTCACTCTAATCCGAGACTAGTATGACACTCCAAAATCAATCCATTGTTCTCTGGGCTTGGGTAGTGCCATAGCCTCTGTACCATGTCCTTCCACTGTCTTGGATTAGAGTTCTCTTGCTTGGTGTTACACTCGGGCACACTATTCTATTTTATTTCTCTTCTTGCTTTATTTTGGAAGTTTTTATAGTTTATACGTGATTGGTCTAATTTAATGTTGTTACTGTTCTTAAAATATTCTATTTTAATTGTTTATTCATTTCGTCTTGTTTGTTTATTTCCTTATTTCCTTTCCTCACTGGACTATTTTTCTAGTTGGAGCGCTATAGCATATTGCTTTTCCAACTAGGGTTATAGCCTAGCTTGTAATAATAACAACAACAATAATGACAACAACAACAACAACAACAACAACAACAACAACAACAATAATAATAATAATAATAATAATAATAATAATAATAATAATAATAATAATCATATCAAATGTCATCTTCGCCTTCAAATCTAGGGAAAAAAAACATAATTAAGAGCACTGAACAAAACCTGACTCAACATCGAGAAAGTTAGCAGTAGGGGATTCATTACTACACCTGTATTCATCACGAGTGACGTCACATCCGTTTCTCGTCAATGGGTAGATCGTGGGAAGAGGGAATGATGGAGCAGATAGTAAATATTGGGGAAGATTTCATCTCTGGGACCGAAGGAGCAGTGTTGCCAGGTTTTCTAAATGAGAAAAGGCCAATTTCAAATCAAGCGCAGCTATAAAATGACAAACCATCATTAGAAAAGAGCCAAAAGTGTAGTATCTAAGTACCACCTTTTTTTCATGATATTACTAAAGGCCAACTATCCCTTAGTATAAAAAGGCCAAAAGTGCAGTACTTAAGGACCACCTTTTTTCATGATATTACTAAAGGCCAACTAATTTCAAAAAGGCCATATTTGAGATTTTTTTGGCCTGAAAAAAGACAAACCTGGCAACCCTGCCAAGGAGGAATATAGCGATAACTTTTTGTCATGTATTCTCTCTTGGGCTAATCTTATGAGGGAAGGATAGTGTGTGTTTGTGTGAGAGAATTTTATTCTAATATAGGATCCAAAAGATGTAATTTAAGCTACTGCTGTATATAAATTTATAAAGTGTGTGTGTGTGTGTGTGTGTGTGTGTGTGTGTGTGTGTGTGTGTGTTTTATTTCAATGTATGAGCAAGAAGCAAAGTAACCTACTGTTGTTTATAAAGTGTATTTCCTTTTCTTGCATCAATGCTACCATTCATGATAAGTTTTGATACCTTTTGAACTTATTTCAAAACCTGGTTTAGAAAAATATGACACACACAGAAATTTACAATACTCTATCTGTTTATTTTCAATACTTGCACGAAATGTTTAAATGTTTTTATGCTGAACAGGCTGCCATGAGTCTTTTTATAGTTTATATATGAAATATCTGTTTCACTGTTGTTAATACTTGTACAATATTTCATTTTAATTGTTCAGTACTTCCTATATCGTTTATTTATTTCCTTTCCTCACTGGGCTATTTTTCCCTGTTGGAGCCATTGGGCTCATATCATCTTGCTTTTCCAACTAGGGTTGTAGCTTAGCTAAAATAATAATAATCAATAATAACCTACATTCCATCGAAATCTAATATAAAACCATAAGTAGTCTTTCACTTTGTTTTCTTAATGATTCAGCCCTTGACTAAAATTCTGTCTATTCTGTTACAGATGCGTTGGTTAAAGCTGATGTTGATCGGGTGTGTGATTTGGACGGCGAACACCGAGGACCCCCATAGAGAGAAGAGAGGGTTAACATGGGCTGAAATTTTGGGCGGTGCCCCTCCAAGGTCCATAGAGACTTCTATCCCACCCTCCTATGCTCCAAATGAAATAAGCAGAACCTCTACTCACACCAAGGATCCCCTTCCTGTGGAAGATGAGTACGCTGCCGATTATAACTACGACTACAATTACGAATATGACGAATCGTTCTTCGAGAACCCTGAGTACGAGTATGTCGATACGGATGACGAGAACTATGTGCCTCCGCCAAAAGTGGAAAAGGAAGGTAGTGAAGGTAACCAGACGGCTGAGCGTCGCACTCTGGATTTTTTCTATCATCTGTTCAGAGACCAGTTCCGCAACGGTCAGAACGAAGGGAGAGAGTCCACGACTAGGCGGCCATCTTTAATCGAGGAAGTGTTTGAGACTATAGACAACCACATAATTGCAGACCTACGGGAGTGGACAAATGACCCTATTCCCCTAAATTCTAAGCATGCAAAGAAAAACAAAAAACCTCTCGCAGCACCTTCTATTGAGCCAGTGACACCTGACAACAACATTGTGTTGATTACAGATGAACACGGTAATCAGCAAATCGTTACTATTCATGATATTGTCTCTTCTCTAAGCCACCTAGATGAACAAACACTAACTAATCTAATATTAAATCCATCCTTTAATGAAAGGTCGTCACAGGTACCTAATTTAGTTGCTTCAGGGAGTGAAAATGTACCTGTAGCTCTGAACACCCAAACGGTAGTTCCTCAGGAAGTAGCAAGGCCTGCGCGTCATACAGGTTCTACCTCTACTCCTGAGGAGGAAGAAGAGGAGGTATATGTTGTTCGGGATGAACATGGAAATATACAGCTTATCACTTTGGACAACATCATTTCTTCTTTGTCACTGTTAGATGATGATAGTTTGCATTCACTGCTTTTTGAAGATGCTACACTACCAGCTGCAGCACCTACTGCATCACAGAACAGTGTGCCGCAAAGCGTATCAAAGCCAGTAGTTGCTCCTCCAAATATACCAGCATCAGTACTTCCAAAAGCTACTACAACTACTACTACTGAAGCACCTCCAACTTCTAAATCAACTACTCCAACCACCCCAATTCCTAGACCAACTACCCTGACAACCCAAGCTCCAAAATCAGCACCAGTAATTTCTGATACCACAACACCGAGAGAACCTGTAAGACCAAGAAAGAAACCCCCACCATCCGTCAGTCATGATAAACATGGAAACTTACGGGTATTGGCACACCCAGGCTCTGTTACACTTGATTTAAAAGATTTATCTTGGAAGGCAAATGATAATTCAGAAAGTGAACCTGCAACACCTGCCCCCTTGTATATAGATGGTTCTCTTGTCAAAACAGATATTGATGGGAATATTCACATTACACCTAGCGCAGGTCAGCCTTTTCCTCTTGATATTCAGAGAATAATTTCAATTGCAGAACAAGCAAACTCGCCTGTGAAGCCAAATCCTGAAACACTATTAGATAAGAATTCACCCCAACAGGAAATCTCAACTGAAGAGCCACCTAATAGAGGACAGGAACTTTTATCATATTTGGCTGGGATTGAAAATTTCTTACCCGCTGCCATAGTTCCTAGACCAGTCCGAGAAACTACCCAATATTCAAAGACATCACCAGATGGTCCCGCTGGAGTTAATTCCTTTAGAGACTCACTTCTTCAGGCTCTTAACCATCAAAGAACTCCCCAAAAACCCACAACTCCACAGCCTTCAGTTCAGCCGCTGATACAGAGATTGGTACAGCCCGTTGTGCAGCCTATAGTTCAACCTATTGTTCAGGCTGTGACAAGCCCTGCATCCCAGCTTTCTTCTTCTGGAGGAATTGGTGCCACCCTATCTAATTTCATATCCAGTCTCGTTGGTCAACCTACAGTTCAGCATACTAAAGTTGTGCCCCAGACCGTGGAGAAAACACCAGAGGAAGAAGAGTTCATTAAGATAGTAGTCCGTCAGCAAGCACCAAATTCTTTCGATACAACTTTCGGAGATGTTACTATTCCACTGCCAAAGGCTATTCACTTCAGACCTACACCAACACCACCACAATTGGAAACCACTACAGAAGCCCAGATTTCTTCTAGATTAGATATACCTTCACCATGGCAAGCACTCTCTCCTCTTATTCAGAGATCACTTCAGCTACAGGCTAACAATGTTCCAGTTTTTATTCCTCCGGGAGCAAGGGGTCAGTCTGCTGCCCAACAACCTGTAGCTGCTGCCAGGTCTGATTCTGGCCCAATTTTCAGAACTGACAAAGTTCCTGTAAAAGCTAAGCAGGCTGCTGAGAGACAAGATCCAGCACCACTGTTGAGGAATAAAATCCTGTCTAATCTTATATCAAGAGCAGACAGGAGGACTTCAGACTCTCAAAATAGCAACAGAAGGTCTGGCTCTGGGCCAATACTGAGAACCAACAGCAACATTCCTATTAGAGTAATCACGAAAGAAGTTGAAACCCCCAAACCATCCCTGTCGTCAGTTCTCAAGGGTCTTCCACCAAGTGTTCTTGAAAGTTTAAGAAAGCAGGCTCAAAGCTCTCGCCCTGTGCTAGCTTCAAATCTTGAAAGTAAAAAAGAGGAAGAAGAAATAGAAGAAGAAGCAGATACCGCCCCTCGCCCGAAGCGTCAACCGGGAAACACTCGCGACAGAAGTTCGTACGCCGAGGACCCTCAGTACAGTCACGGAAGTACGGGGTACGGATACGGCCCGGACGGTGGTACCGGTGACCCGTGGTTTGATATATATCTCCTGGCCGATCTCACCAAAGTTTACAAGGTAGGGAATGAGAATCTTTCAGTGAAGAGCCCCATTATAGGCGACCCATCCTACTTTGTTGATACAAGAGATCACCATCATTATTAGTGACACTTTTGTTATAGATAATAAACAGACATTTAGGTTAGCATATTACAAATCCATTAAAACAAATTTACAAATGTTACCTATAAAACTTAATTGTTTTTTTATATATATGTTCCTCTATGTAAATACCTACTTGCTGAGTCGATTAAATGGATTCTAGCGAGTTAAGGGAATCGCTATCAGAGGTGTAAGGCATGCAGCTTCATCCTCTATAATTTTAATATATGTTAATGTATAACTATAAAAACCCAATATATCTAAAGATTTATGTAAATCGTTTGTTAAAATTTGTTAAGAATGAGCAAAACCATTGTTATCACATATCATCAATATCATCATTTACATTTTCAATGTATCCATGATAATTCCTGTATGTACGTATGTAAGTATGTATGTTTGCGTGTATGTACACACTTCATTGTGAATATATTCATTTATAATAAAATTTCAGTAAAATTATGGTTTCATTTACCTTTTTTTAAGATTGATTACAATTTAAAACAAAATGACTAATGTTTAAGATATTTCGAGATACTAAACAGAGACTTCTTATATACAAATTCATATTGGTTTCATAAACTGATACGAAATTTATTTCCATTTAATCCCTCATTAAAAGTCATTAAGTAATAGTCAATAAGAATGAGACTTTATAAAGAAAATTAGGATTAGCAATATGAATAAAGAAATAGAAAAATAATTTTCATCATAGCCACATAAACAATACCAACCATACTCCCTAGACCATTCGAAGCTGTACTAGACCTACTCAATATTCAAAGACATCGCTGGATGGTCCTGCTGGTGATATTTCCTTTAGGAACTAACTTCTAAAGGCTCCAAGCCATCAAAGAACACCCCAAAACAACCACAGCTCCACAGCCTTCAGTTCAGCCCTGATACAGAGATTGGTACAGACTGTTGTGCAACCTATAGTTCAACGGGCTTTTTATCTCTTAAGAACCTTTCTGCACCTCTTTTTCAAAAAAAAAAAAAAAATTGTAACCATTTGTATTCTGAAGAGGAAGGGAGATGATCCCTTCGAAAGCTAAATAAACTTCTATTTTTCATACATTGTGGGTTATTTTATTTATCATAAATACACGGAAAATTGTGTATTTTAATGTATAGTTCAACATATTGTTCAGGTTATGACTAGACGAGCATCCCAGCGTTTTTCCTCCGTAGGCATTGGTGTCGAAGCTGTTCTATCTAATTTATCAACTTGGCCATATTCCCTCTGTCGAGTTCTCCATAGGTGCTGCAGATCCAATATTAGCGAAGGATGCCAAAAACATTTAAAATCAGGTAAAGAAAGACTGTTGGCATATTATTATCATTACTTGCTAAGCTACAACTCCTTGTTGGAAAAGCAGAATGCTATAAGCCCGAGAGCTCCAACAGGGAAAATAGCCATGGAAATAGCTATAAAAATAGAAGCAAGATGTTTTGAGTGTAGGCCTACCTTGAACAAACTTAACAGTAAACCATCTGAAAAATATCAGGAACAAGAAATATTATTGAAAACAGAAAACTATACTTTATGTACATTAAATAGACTTATTTTCAGAAATTACCTTCGCAGACTTAAGTCAGCTAGGCTTAGTTACAAGTGATTTTATGGACAATTATACAGGTAAGGTATATATAATCATATCTGTAGGATATCAAATAGGAGCTAAAATATGTTATTACAGAGGTTCGTAAGAGCTTCAGTACACAGTACTTCAAATCCTTACGAGGGAGACGTAATCAATTCATCGTTATTACTTGATTAAAGCTGCCTTTCGATTATATAGCATCTTGCTCTTAGAGAAGCCTATACATAAAACAACCCAAAAGTGCAAATAAATCCTCTGTACCATTCTGAAGGTCAAACTTTCCTACTTACTCCTACACCCTACCATAAGTCCCCCACCTCTCCCAGGATACACTCCTTTCTCGCCAGCAATGACTCCTCCAGGAAGAAGCCACTCTCTCTCTCTCTCTCTCTCTCTCTCTCTCTCTCTCTCTCTCTCTCATACAACTTTCACTTCTACCACGTGGTTGACGTGTCCTCATTTGCATTCTGGCGTCCGGGATAGACGTCAGAGGGAGAGGGAGTTCCAGGAATCGTCCAGGTTCCAGGTTCCAGGGTGCTCGTCGACCACTCCACAACACTATAATTGTGGGCACGTTACTAGAACTGTAGGTGCATTATTACAATCTTCAGAAAGTTTATCGTCACCAGTTACCTCCTACATAAACAACATATATCACATACTTTTATATTTAACTTTCATAACCTATTATATCAGCTAGCTTCTTTGGTTGGCTATTCTAATTTCTTAACGCTGCCGTTTCTAAACTTAGTTATTACTCAACTGAATTATCTACAGGTAAACAAATTCTCTGTAGTATTATCTGCTTCCCTGCACAACTCACAAATTCTCGTAATTTTCATAACTGTTTCTAAAATTCAAACTTATCATCATTACTATGATAACATCCTTAGTATTTATCTCTGTTAAATCGGTAGAACTTCAAAAGTTCAAACTTGCAGCAAATGTTTTCATGTTGAACAGACTAAGATGAGTCTCTTCATAGTTTATTTATAACATATTTATGTTAATGTGGTTACTGATTTAAGATATTTTGTATTTCTACCCATTATCTCTCAATATAGTTTATGTATTTTGTTACTTCCTTTCGTCACTGGACCATTTTCTCTTTTGGAGCCTTTGGGCTTATAACATCCTTCTTTTTCAACTAGGGGTTTAGCTTAGGTAATAATAATAATAATAATGATAATAATAATAATAATAAAAATAATAATAATAATAATAATAATAATAATAATAATCAGGAATAAGATATTTAATAGACCACGTTTTTTGTCTACCATATTAGGAAGAGTATGCTGTTTCTCTAACTATTCTTGCAGGTTAGCTTGTAATAATAATAATAATAATAATAATAATAATAATAATAATAATAATAATAATAATAATAATAATAATAATAATAATAATGAAATTTAAATATAAAAAACATCACCTGAAAGCAGATGTAAACAAAAACTTCACAAGTTCCAGCCAGGGGTGCCATGCGTACGATAATTATCGTACATGTACGATTATTTTAGGTCCCGTACGATGTACGATACATACCTTAGGTATATACATGTGTGTGTTCAATTAAAAAATATATTAAAAATATATTAAAATATCTTGAAATAAGTCTAATCATGTAATTTATTAATAATTATACTGAAACTGTACGATAATTTTGGTTGATAAACGACAATTTTAAGGCTCATGTACGATAATCCAGTCGAAATCATCTCGTAACCCTGAGTTTCAGCCAGGGTTGCCAGTTTGGCCTTTTTTTCCGGCCAAAAAAAACTCAAATTTGACCTTTTGTATTTAAATAGGTTGGCCTTTAGTAATATGAAAAAAACCGAGCCTTAAATACTATATTTTTGACCTTTTTCTATTAATGGGTTGACCTTTTAAAGCCTCTGTTGATTAGAAATTGACCTTTTCTCATTTAGAAAACCTGGCAACCCTGAGTTTCAGCGCCAGCCATCTCTCGTCTCTCGTCTTTTTAACGTCATTTCTCGAGCGATGATAAACCAAACTTCGAAATTCTGTCCGGATTAATGTCGCCCCAGCCAGTCGTCATAATAGAGAGCGTAGATAAAAGGATTTCGAAAGAGAAATACAAGAAATGGAAGTCGTCCAGTAGGAAACTCCTGCAGTGTAGGTTGCAAGTGAGGAGGGCAGGTATAGTACGTTAGGTTTGTTTACATGTTGTTTGTTTTGTAAATAAGTGGGATTATGCATATATTATCTTAATTCTCTTATTTTAATGCGTTTTATTATATTAAGAGCTTATTTACTATAATATTGGACTACTGTAGGTTGATTGGCTGGTACCATCTACGATGTAGGCCTAGGTTAGGTTAGGTTTACATTTTTCTGTTTTGTAAATAAACAGAATTTGGCAATTTTTACGCATATATTATCTTAATTCTGTTATTTTAATGCGTTTTATTATATTAAGAGCTTATTTACTATAATATTGGACTACTGTAGGCTGGTTGGCTGTACCATCTACGATGTAGGCCTAGGTTAGGTTGTTTACATTTTTCTGTTTTGTAAATAAACAGAATTTGGCAATTTTTACGCATATATTATCTTAATTCTGTTATTTTGATGCTTTTTATTATATTAAGAGCTTATTTACTATATTGAACTACTGTAGGTTGATTGGCTGTACCATCTACGATGTAGGCCTAGGTTAGGTTGTTTACATTTTTCTGTTTTGTAAATAAACAGAATTTGGCAATTATTATGCCATGTATGTTACCCTAATACATTTTATTGTATAATAAGAGCCTATATACGATATTATTGGTCTACCATAGGCTGATTGACACTTGTGCTATTGACCCTATGGTAGAATTGCCGAGTACTTTACAGGCTTAGTATTCGTTAGTATGGTATTTCTTACGCCTTTTACAGGATAATATAGTCTTTTTGGACTAATTGACAGCTGATTTATTGGTAATCTGGTTATATTGGCCTGTATGGTAAACTCTTTTTGGGGTTAATGTAGTTTTTTTGGCGGGTCGCTGTTGGTCGTGTGCCCCCCCCCCAGGTGATTTGGTAACGATATGGCTCCTTGGTTGTGTTCTTGTGTCTCTTTGTAAAATATGGTTTTTACCAAGCAGTGATGAGCCCATTTCCTCAAATCCAGAAATAGAAGGAATAGAAAAAAGGGAAAAAATAAATATATAATATACAAGTTTGCCGACCAGGGTTCGATTCCTGGCCGGTCACAAGCTCTTGTCTTTGTGTGATTTCGCCTGGGGCTCTGATCCCGAGGTCGTTAAGAGAATCCAGACATTAATGTATCAAAAATTTATATGGCTTATTTGAATATATATATATATATATATATATATATATATATATATATATATATATATATATATATATATATATATATATATATATATATATATATATATATATCAGATATGGAAAAACAGAAAGCAGAAAATAAAAGAACTAGAATAAATAAGAAAACTAAGGTGGCGCCGATGGAAAGGCGAATCCCTCCGCCCAACGCCTGAACCAGAACCTACGCTACATTTATCATGCCCATAAATATATTCTCTTTAGTATACTTTCTGGGTACATTTCATGCTTTATTCATATTTAATTATTGTCTCTGAAACTTTGGGACTCTTTCACCATAACCATAAACTAAAAATTGTAAGTTATTATTTTTATTATTATAATTATTATAATAAGCTAAGCAATAACCCTAGTTGGAAAAGTAGGATGCCATAAACCCAGTATCTCCAACAGGGAAAGTATCCTAGTGAGGAAAGTAAACAAGGATATAAACTACAAGAGATATAATGAACAATTGAAATAAAATATTTTATGAACAGTAACGACATCAGAATATATCTTTAATATATAAACTATGAAAACTTCATAAGAACAAGAGGAAGAAAAATATATTAGAACAGTGTGCCCCCAAGCTAGAGAACTCTACCCCAAGACTGTGGAAAGCCATGGTACAGAGGCTATGGCACTACCCGAGACTAGAGAACAGTGGTTTGATTTTGGAGTTTCCTTTAAGTATATGAACGAGCTGATAAAGAAATGCAGGCTTCAAAGTTTTTATTGTAGAGATTGGTTGAAATGACCTAAGTGAGCATAAGTATCAACTTTTGGCAGTTGCCTAATATTCCTCAATACTGGGGATCATAAGGACATAATCTTTGTACAGTATTTCAAGATTATTTACTAAGCATTGATGAGCCCCATCCCTCAAATCCAGAAAAACATGTCCGTTATACGTGCTAAAGGCCCACATATGAATAAAATGTGACAAGTATAACATATTCACGTCTTTGTATTTTCCGGGAAATTTCAAGCTTTAGTCATATTTAGTTATAGTCTCCAACACTGTGCATCTTTCTGCATAACTATAACACAAAAATTGTAAATATGTGAATGAGTAGACAGAAATACAATGGTACAGTGATCTAGAACTAGAGGGGAACTCACTAGAGTGTAGACCTCAGCCTCGGCAGCTTATTTCTTGAGCTTTCGCTTGACCTTGACTGTGTTCTTACAAAATTTTATAATATCCAGGTTTCGACATAATAGTTAATCCCTGCGTGTTTCATTATTTTACAATTGAAATTGTGGCCAGGAAACTGTTCACAAACACACGCACAAAGAGCGGGTGTATAACCGCCTTTCAACTTCGTTGGCGGAGGTAAAAATGGGTAGCAAAATTTGCTTACATTGCGATTGAGACACACAGAAAACCGAGAGCCTCTTATGAGGGGTTAGAGAGAATAGGATACTGACACAATTCTTTTCCTTAATGGGTACTCTGGTTAGAAAAGTGTTGATTAAGGAACCGGAAGTGGTACGTAAATATAAGAAAAGAATGTTTTAGTGATGGAATAACTTGTTTTCATTAAAAATACTTTGAAATATGAAATATACACGTTCTCCAAGCCAGAAATGCAATATCCTGAATTTTGTAAATTCCCAGTAGAGGTTATGAGTCGCGCCCCTCAACGGGAAGGCCTTTGCCTCCCCCCTTTATAACCACTCCTTATCCAAAGCTAACACTAAAATAACTCTGAATTACCTTTATGGGAAAACAAAGTGTTTCCGTTAAAGTTGCAAGGAAGAAATGAATGACCATTTCTAGTGTTAAGCGATTGTTCCAGCGTTTTGTATAAAATGATGTTGCCTTTCATTTGTTTGAGTTTGAAAACAAAGAGTCTATAATAGCAGCATGAAGATTAAACCCATTCATGTATAATGAAAGGATTTTTGTGCAACATAGGAATTTGATTGAAGATTACCAAACTAAGTCTGTTCCAAAATCCAAGCTGTAAGGTGGAGAACAGATGTTTACTTTCAGCATATGTATCCATGCTTTTCCAATTTTTTTTTCTTCAAAAATTGAAGATAAGTACCTGTGATAGGTGCTTGACCGTAGTGAACTTAGCTCCGTCGTGGGACTAGAAGCGTCTCGTCTAAGATACTGGCTGCAACGTAATTCTAGGAATAAAAGATAAGAATGTCTAGCTGTTTTCTCATTGTACTTCCCCTTTCTTGGGGTGTAGGAGCCATTGTTATTGTTATTATTATTATTATTATTGTTATTATTATTACAGTACTAGATAAGCTATAACCCTAGTTGGAAAAGCAGGATGCTATAAGCCTAAGGGCTCCATTTGCTCCTCCGCAGGACTGAAGTCTAGTGACACATCCCAGGTTTTTTAACCACCCAGATGGGTTTAAGAGACTTATGCCCTCCTTAGAAGGAGTGGCTCATTAAAGGTCGAAAGTTTCTATTGCATATAGAAATACAAGACAAATTTAAAAGTAATTTGTAATCTTCTTAAAGTACGGTAATACCTAATTTTACTTTGTTTCAACATAAGTCAGTTCCTATTTGTTGCTCATCTCTAAGGAGAAATAGAAACCTCTTTACGCCATTTTACCTGACCTTATGTCTGTTTCTACATCGTATAATGCCAATGAAGGTACCGTACTGTACTTCACGTGGAAGCATATTAGTGTAAGTATCTGTTTTTATGAAATGATAGTAGGTTATAAGTACTTTTTTCATATTCATTACATTTATAAGAAACATACAGTTTAGTCACTTTGTGCTGTATGGCAAAAATAATTTCTACGTCAAAAAATTACTTTCTTTCGGTCTCTTGTAACCAATTAGCGACATAGAGCGGAGTGTTACTGTATAACTTACACTGTCTGCCCCAACTACCTTGCAACTCCTAAGTCAAAGGTCAGGTTCAAGGACAAAGTGAGGGTTTCTCCACCTTTCATGAATAGAAATGCATTTTATATTCGATTATGGAATGCTATCAGGTTTAACTATTTTCATTCTGCAATTTTCAATAGAGAGATATTTGTGTTTTGAATATATTATCACATTGTGGGTGGGACCTACCCGCCACCCTATAGGCAACTTAAGTTTACGTATATAATCAAAAAGCTTATTGGCCTTCAGCTTCTTTGAAGTCATTCATACATATACCAAGGCACTTCCCCCAATTTTAGGGGGTAGCCGACATCAAACAAATAAAAAAAAAAAGTTAAGCTTTCCTCTCTACGCTCCTCCCAGCCTGACGAGGGACTCAACCGAGTTCGGCTGGTACTGCTATTAAAGATCTCAGGTTGTATAGTTAGTTAGATTACAAGTTACTTAAATTTGTGATTATCCTTCCCTTTTAGTTTTGTTTTCTTGAGTGTCCTTGCTTGGCTAAATAATAAAGGGTACACCAGTGCAGTTTTTAAACTTTTGTTGACATTCCTTGATGTAATACTGTAATAAGACATCTCGTTAATATTTTTGAAACTTTACTATCACTCTGCATATAGTCCTGAGTCTTTCCCTTCGTACTTACTGTTTATTTCAGTACCAGTACAGTATAGATAAAACTAGATATCTGTCGTTAAAATTTTATGAGATGACGAAAAGCTTTCACCTATCATGTCTCGACATCCTCCTCACTGTCCCACAAACAAAGATCTGATTGTATTTAATCTCCTTCTCAAAGTAATTCACTGTAAAATCTTTGTTGGTGTGCACCTGTACAGAAATTTACTTTACTCTGCATCAATAGCTACTGCTATAAACTAGAGGGGCACTCGGTAGAGCACAGACCTCCGCCGTGACAGCTTACTTCTCCACCTTTTGCTTGATGTTGACCTTGATCTTTGACATTGACCTTCCAAAATTTAATCATTTCCATCTTTTTGCATAACTGTTAATCCCTGCAAGTTTCATTACTCTACAATTGGAATTGTGACCAGGAAGCTGTTCACAAACAAACACACGCAAACAGGGTCGAAAACATAACCTCCATCCAACTTCCTTGGCGCAGGTAATACGATAGGGTAGCTTTTAATCTTTAATCTTATTTTGAAAATCAATTGAAAAGGATGCTGTTTCTTTAAATATTTGCCTGATTTCTTCAGGTAAGATATCTAAACATCTCGGAAAAGACCTCCAAACGTCTTCAAGATGGAAGAGATTTTCTCTAGGGAATTATCTCAAATGCTTTAGTTGGTGTATACATATGCAGTACCTGTATACAATTATCTGCAGTGATCATGTACCCATGGTACCTGTAGTAACTGATGGAGTATAAGTGAGAGAAAGGGTTTTTCCTAATGGTGGAAGTCTCATCAAGCTTTATAACTTTTTTCCTTGTTTTTTAACAGCACCATAACTTTTTTCACATACCAGGCATTATGGAATTTGTAGGTAAAGAGCTTTGAATTTACTGATTGTAATAGAAATATACATTTAGTAGTCAGCCTTGCAATCTCTTGCATTTTTCCATAATTTGAGTTCTTTATCACTTAGAAAAGGTGATTCGGTACAGTACTGTACTGGTGTTTTCTATTTTATTTCATCATCATCATCTCCTCCTACGCCTATTGACACAAAGGGCCTTGGTTAGGTTACGCTAGTTGTCTCTATCTTGAGCTTTTAATTCAATACTTCTCCATTCATCATCTCATACTTCACGCTCTATAGTCCTTAACCATGTAGGCCTGGGTCTTCCAACTTTTCTAGTGCCTTGTGGAGCTCAGTTAAATGTTTGGTGAACTAATCTCTCTCTATTCTAGATTAATTACTCTTAATATGCCCTTTTGCGTGAATATTTAACGTTTCTTTTTTTCAGAGTTCGTCCTTTACAAAGAAGTGTGTAACAGTGAATTATCAGCTATGGATTGGATAAATTGCAACACCTGTTGTAGACAGCCTGGGGATGAGAAGGAGAGGAAATTTGTGCTCAGCAATTGTGGCCACTTATTTTGTGATATATGTTTGATGCAAGGTAAGAAGTAAATAACATTTTAAAATTTTTGATCTTTTATTTACAAGATTTTCTTCATAAAGTTTTCTTTTTAGTCTTGGGAAATACAGTGATCAACTGAAAATTTTCAAGTCACCCTGGGAAAATTTTTACTCTTAGTTCTGGTTTCTAGAGATGAATCCTTGAACAAATTTAACATATTTGAGAACAATTTAAATAGGATTTTAATTAGGTGATCTTAAGGTAGATTGTAAGCTATACTCACTATTCAAGAAAGGGTTCTTATTACAGTCTTTTATGGTCATTCTGACCATCTCGTTCGTAATGCTACTGTGATAGCATAATTTATAAGTCTTGTGATGGCTTATAATGTACAAGGAACAAATACGGGTCCATATATAAGGTTGAGGTTTTGCTTGTACTAGAATCAATTGGTCAAGAACCTTATTTAAAGGCATTAATGACTAAAGGAATAGACCTTTATTCCAAAAAAATTTAGTAATATTTGTTCCTATGTGAGTACAAACCTTTGTCCTTTGATAAGGTTATACTACAAGCAAACCTAGATACGGTTGTCAGAACTCAACAAGGTGGCAACGGTTATCTGGCAGGTGGTGGATAAGCCACTTCCACACGACAGGCCACTGAGCTCCTACTTTGCTTTCAGTTGCTATAGTACAGACATACTTCTGGCATCCTCATTTGAATTTTTTAATCTTTTGCTATTTATTATAGATGAATGTGTTGGCGAATCATCGTATGAAAGGAATATTTTTCAATATTAAACTTACCCGATAATCATGTAGCTGTCAACTCCGTTGCCCGACAGAATTCTATGGAGGGATACGCCAGCTATCACAATACTAGAAGGGGGTGTACTTACCAGCGCCACCTGTGGCCAGGTACTATAGTACTTCTTGTTGACACCTCCTCAATTTTTCCTCTGTCGTGCTTCCGGCAAGACGTTCTGGGATACGCTTATGATCTTCGAGTATTTTCACGGCTTTTGGTGAAGTATTCTCTCAGATTTCGGCTGTCGCTTTACTGGAAAACTTCTATATTAGCTTAGATAGCTATTATTTAGTCCTGATTTAACGGTTAACGATCTTTTGCTTGATTTTGAAACCCCACTTGGCTAACTCTTTTGATTCAAGATGTCTGACATTTCACAAGCCCCCACCCATAGACGATGTAGGTCTTGTAATAGGCGTATTCCGAAGGCCTCGGTAGATCCTCACACCGCTTGTTCTGACTGTAGGGACAGGCCCTGTCAGTTAGAAAATCGATGTGAGGAATGCGCCGGACTTTCGGAACTTGAATTTGTCCGTCTTTTGAAATATTCAACTAAGTTAGAGAGAGGTAGAGTTAGGAGGAGTTCTTCTCACTCTTCACTTTTTTCCTCACCTCATGATCCCCTACCTTTTCCTACCCCTGTAGTGGCTACCCCCGAACCTACTATTTGCCCTCCGCCTGATATGTCTGTTGTTTTGCGTGCTATTCAGGCCTTAGGCGATAAAGTAGAGTCAGTGGTAAGTGATCATAAGTCTCTGATGGCCGAAGTCAAGGAACTTAAGGTCAAGAGTGCAGTGGGTGGAATTAGTGCCAGTGCTGTGACGAGTGCTAGTGTCAGTGCAGTGCCAAGTGCTAGTGTCAGTGCCAGTGTGGTGCGTGAGGATACTTCTGTGCGAGCCAGTCGTCCTCCCAGTCCGGGACCTCTTGCAAGCTCCCAAGCCCAGGGGAGAAGCAATGTCGAAGGGCATAAGGGTTCGGCAGGCCTTGTTCGGCGCACAGAAGTATCCTCGGTGGTTGCGGGCGTGTCTCCCAAAGACCGTCACTCCCACCTGCAGACGATTGAGCCCGTCTTTTTCTCGTCCGCTGATCAACTGTCAGGGAAGAAACGTTGGACTCAGGTCTCGAGACCACTTAAACGCAGAGTCCAGTCCGCGAGTGCTCAGCCAGGCTGCAGTCATTGGCTCAGCTCTGACTCGCCGCAGTCATCAGTCGACTGCACTCCGCCCAAGAGGAGTAAGGTTCTGCCACAACAGAGCTCGACTGTTAAGGCTTTACCTCAGCCTACTGTAGTTTCTGCCGACCCCAAGTGGACTCTACTACAGTCCATGCAAGCACAGCTTTCGGACTTGATGCGTGAGTGTCGGGCTGAGAGTGTTGCGCCTCCGCCTCCGCCTGCACTCCCTCCGCCTGCGCTCGCTCCGCCTACGCTCGCTCCGCCTGATCGCAGTACCACCTGCCAGGCGTACGATGTTGAGCCACGTTCTGAGTTTGCTGTTCCCAGTGGTGTTCAGCCTCCGCCTTCCTTAAGGCAACCTTTACAATGGGATCAGGAGGATTATACCTCTCTTCCTCCGCCTCCACTTGCTGCTCCACCAGTGATGCAACACTCGGTTGAGGTACAACAACCTCTCCCGTCCATGAGTCAGTCTCCTCAGCTCTCGCTGCAGCGAGCTCAACCCTCCACAAGGCTAGCACCACAACTCCTTAGCCTTGCGCCTCAGGAGCCTCAGCTTGCGAGACATTTACCTTGTTCTGCGCAGCCTCTACCTCATCATGCTCCGCTCACACCACAGGAACAGGAACTTGCTACTCCGCTTCCGCCAACCGCTCAGCAAGCGCAACCCTTGGGTTCAACCACTCATGCTAGGAGTCAGCCTCCTCCACCCATGCGCCTTCCTTCTGCTTCGTCTTTTGTTCAGCCTTTGCAGTCTGAGCCTCAGGTTTTCCCTCAACAGATACTTGAAGAGGAAACCACTAATATTGTTCCTACTCGTTCTGACTCTGCTGTTCAGCATTCTTGTCCGATCTCTTCGCTACACTCTGGTGATGAGGCTTCTGATGATGAGGAGGCACACCTGGATCCCTCGTCAGACGTGGATGAATCCAAGCCTTCTCCACAGTCTATTGACTTTCGTAAGGTCTTGGCTCTGCTTAGGGAGGTTTACCCAGACCACTTTGTCTCTGCTATTCCCCGCTCTCCGCCATCTGAGTTTTCGCTGGGCATTCAGCAAGCTAAGTCCACCTATACTAAGCTAGTCCTAGCAAGGTCCTCTAAGAGAGCGTTAAGGATCTTAGGGAAGTGGCTGCAGACTAAGCAACACCTTGGCAAAACTTCTTTCATGTTTCCTCCGACTAAGCTCACTTCGAAAGCGAGCGTTTGGTATGCCACAGGAGAAGCACCAGGCTTGGGAGTACCTGCCTCTGCCCAGGCTGACTTCTCAAGTCTGGTAGACTCGCCTCGGAGAACTGCAATGAGGCGCTCTAAGGTTTGCTGGACCTTCTCAGACCTTGATCACTTACTGAAGGGCGTATTTAGAGCATTTGAGATGTTCAACTTTCTAGACTGGTGCCTGGGAGCCCTCAGCAAGAAGACCTCTCCTGCGGACAAGGATTCTGCCATGCTATTAATGTCCTGCATGGATAAGGCCATTAGAGATGGATCTGGTGAGCTTGCGTCGATGTTTGTATCAGGGGTTCTGAAGAAAAGGGAACAGCTGTGTACCTTCCTTTCCTCCAGCATTACACCTTGTCAAAGGTCACAACTCCTTTTTGCTCCGCTCTCGAAGTTCCTCTTCCCTGAAGAGCTGGTTAAGGACTTGTCTGCTGCCCTGATACAAAAGGACACACACGATCTTGTAGCCTCATCGGCTCGTAAGTCTAAGGTTGCTACCTCAGTCCCCAGGACTTATCGCTCCCCAGTGGCTGATACCCCTGCTACGAGGTTCATACCGCCCTTTCGTGGTAGAGCCCCCAGCCGAGGAAGCTCCCGTCCAGACTCTTCCAGGAGCAAGTCTAGGAAAGGCTCCAAGACATCTAAAGGGAAAAACTGACTCTCCGCATCTCCAGACAGCAGTAGGAGCCAGACTCAAGATCTTCTGGCAAGCCTGGGAGAAGAGAGGTGCAGACGCCCAGTCTGTCAGTTGGCTGAGGGACGGTTACAGGATTCCATTCTGCCTCAAACCACCTCTGACCACATCTCCCATCAACCTCTCTCCCAACTACAAAGAAGAGGACAAGAGGCTAGCATTGCACCAGGAGGTGTCGCTACTTGTGCAGAAGAAGGCAGTGGTTATAGTCCGGGACCATCAATCCCCGGGCTTCTACAACCGTCTCTTTCTTGTGGCCAAGAAGACAGGAGGTTGGAGACCGGTGCTGGACGTCAGCGCGCTCAACGCGTATGTCACCAAGCAGACGTTCACGATGGAGACGACGAAGTCGGTCCTAGCAGCGGTCAGGCAGGAGGACTGGATGGTCTCGTTGGACTTGAAAGATGCCTACTTTCACGTTCCTATTCATCCAGACTCCCAACCTTTCCTGAGATTCGTTTTTGGAAAGGTTGTCTACCAATTCCAAGCCCTGTGTTTTGGCCTAAGCACAGCTCCTATGGTGTTCACTCATCTGATGAGGAATATAGCAAAATTCCTACACTTATCGGACATCAGAGCCTCCCTCTACTTAGACGACTGGCTGTTGAGAGCCTCCACGAGTCGTCGCTGTCTGGAGAATCTCAACTGGACTTTGGACTTAATCAGAGAACTGGGTCTGTTAGTCAACATAGAAAAGTCTCAGCTCATTCCCTCCCAATCCATTGTGTACCTGGGAATGGAGATTCGGAGTCAGGATTTTCGGGCTTTTCCATCGGCCCCCAGGATAAGCCAAGCCCTAGAGTGCATCATGAGCATGCTGAAGAGGAGCAGTTGCTCGGTGAGACAGTGGATGAGTCTCACAGGGACCCTTTCATCACTGGCCCTGTTCGTCGAGCTAGGGAGACTCCACCTCTGCCCTCTTCAATTCCATCTTGCAGCTCATTGGGACAAGGGTTCGACTCTCGAAGCAGTCTCTATCCCAATCACCCAAGAGATGAAGACCACTCTCCTGTGGTGGAAGAACAATCTCCTTCTCAGGGAGGGCCTATCGTTGGCTATTCAGACCCCCAATCTTCATCTCTTCTCAGATGCATCGGACTCGGGCTGGGGTGCGACCTTGAACGGACGGGAATGCTCGGGAACGTGGAACGAGGAACAGGGATTACTCCACATCAACTGCAAGGAGCTACTAGCAGTTCATTTAGCCCTGCTGAACTTCAAGTCCCTCCTGCTAGGCAAAGTGGTGGAGGTGAACTCAGACAACACCACAGCCTTGGCTTACATCTCCAAGCAAGGAGGGACCCATTCGAGGAGCCTATACGAGATCGCAAGGGACCTCCTCATTTGGTCAAGAGGTCTAAACCTCACTCTGGTCACGAGGTTCATTCAGGGCAATATGAACGTCTCAGCAGATCGCCTAAGCAGAAGGAATCAGGTCATTCCCACGGAATGGACCCTCCACAAGAGTGTGTGCAACAGACTTTGGACCTTGTGGGGTCAACCTACCATAGATCTGTTTGCCACCTCCATAACCAAGAGACTTCCGCTGTACTGTTCCCCTGTTCCAGACCCTGCAGCAGTTCATGTGGATGCTTTTCTACTGAACTGGTCCCATCTCGACCTTTACGCATTCCCACCGTTCAAGATAATAAACAAAGTTCTGCAGAAATTCATCTCGCACGAAGGGACACGGCTGACGCTGGTTGCTCCCCTTTGGCCTGCAAGAGAATGGTTCACAGAGGTACTTCAATGGCTAGTCGACATCCCCAGGACTCTACCTCTAAGAGTGGACCTTCTACGTCAACCTCACGTAGACAGGTTGCACCCAAACCTCCACGCTCTTCGGCTGACTGCCTTCAGACTGTCGAAAGATTCGCTAGAGCTAGAGGCTTTTCGAAGGAGGCAGCCAGTGCGATTGCCAGAGCAAGAAGGGTTTCCACTCGTAGAGTCTACCAATCTAAGTGGGAAGTCTTCCGGAGCTGGTGTAGAGCCAATTCAATATCCTCTACCAATACCTCTGTGACCCAAATAGCTGACTTCCTTCTACATCTTAGGAATGAGAGATCCCTTTCAGCCCCTACGATTAAAGGGTATAGGAGTATGTTGGCTTCAGTTCTCCGCCACAGAGGTTTGGACCTTTCTTCCAACAAGGACCTTCAAGACATTCTTAAGTCTTTTGAGACGTCTAAAGAGCGTCGTCTATCCACTCCAGGCTGGAACCTAGACGTAGTCTTAAGGTTCCTTATGTCACCTAGGTTCGAACCTCTCCAGTCAGCTTCCTTCAAGGACCTTACCCTCAAGACTCTTTTTCTCGTCTGCCTTGCAACAGCTAAGAGAGTCAGTGAGGTTCATGCCTTCAGCAAGAACATTGGTTTCACGACCGAATCTGCAACATGTTCTTTTCAGCTCGGATTCCTAGCAAAGAACGAACTTCCTTCACGTCCTTGGCCTAGATCGTTTGAAATACCTAGCCTCTCCAACATGGTAGGTAACGAACTAGAGAGAGTTCTTTGCCCTGTCAGAGCTCTCAAGTATTATCTTAATAGGTCTAAACCTATTCGAGGACAGTCAGAAGCCTTATGGTGTGCCATCAAGAAACCTTCGAGGCCCATGTCCAAGAACGGGGTTTCGTATTATATAAGGCTTCTGATTAGAGAAGCCCATTCTCACTTAAAGGAGGAAGACCTTGCATTGCTGAAGGTAAGGACCCACGAAGTAAGAGCCGTAGCTACTTCGATGGCCTTTAATAAAAACCGTTCTCTGCAGAGCATAATGGATGCAACCTATTGGAGGAGCAAGTCAGTGTTTGCATCATTTTATCTTGAAGATGTCCAGTCTCTTTACGAGAACTGCTACACCCTGGGACCATTCGTAGCAGCGAGTGCAGTAGTAGGTGAGGGCTCAGCCACTACATTCCCTTAATCCCATAACCTTTTTTAACCTTTCTCTTGAATGCTTTTATTGTTGTTTTTATGGTTGTTACGGTAGGCTAAGAAGCCTTCCGCATCCTTTTGATTTGGCGGGTGGTCTATTCATTCTTGAGAAGCGCCTGGGTTAGAGGTTTTGTAGAGGTCCTTTAGTAGGGGTTGCAACCCTATATACTTTAGCACCTTTGGGTTGATTCAGCCTCCAAGAGGAACGCTGCGCTCAGTAAGGAAGACGAACTTAAAAAAGAGGCAGAGTAACGGTTCAATTCGACTTCCTTACCAGGTACTTATTATTTCATTGTTATTGGAGATAACTGTTATATGAAATATGGGATACTTAGCTATCCTTTAATCTTGTACACTGGTTTTCACCCACCCCCCTGGGTGTGAATCAGCTACATGATTATCGGGTAAGTTTAATATTGAAAAATGTTATTTTTATTAGTAAAATAAATTTTTGAATATACTTACCCGATAATCATGATTTAATCGACCCTCCCTTCCTCCCCATAGAGAACCAGTGGACCGAGGAAAAATTGAGGAGGTGTCAACAAGAAGTACTATAGTACCTGGCCACAGGTGGCGCTGGTAAGTACACCCCCTTCTAGTATTGTGATAGCTGGCGTATCCCTCCATAGAATTCTGTCGGGCAACGGAGTTGACAGCTACATGATTATCGGGTAAGTATATTCAAAAATTTATTTTACTAATAAAAATAACATATTGAAGGAAGGAAGGATTTGCAGTTTCTCAATAACTAGCTGTGTGACAATTTTCTGTGCAAACCTGTCGATATCCATATTCTTTTATTCTGCTGGAAAGCATTCCTGTTAGCTGTTATTCCCACTCTTGTGTGGCTTTGAGTCGACAACAATAACGTAATTCAAAGGAGGTTGGCAATTCATATACATTGATGTGCTATGTCGGAGGAAGGAGGTTTTGCTGCTACCAAGTATGAAGGCAAAGGCACCACACTTCTTGCCTTTCGTGTGGTCCCTATTCCAGAAACGCACTAAGGACTAATCACCTGGTTGTGCTGTCTCTTAATAGAGCTGCTGTGGTCTCTTTCCCCCGAGAGTGTTGTCATCGGCCTGTGTAATCTGTAGAAGGCAAACATCAAGTTCTTTCTTCTCTTCTGTATCATCTTCATGATACAGTAGTGTGTTTGCTGTTACTTGTAGAGGAGAACAGTAAGATCCAGGAACACTGGTCGATAGGGGTCATGTACGCATGGCTCTTTTTGTTTCTCCTCCTCGTGGGGGAGAGAGTTCAGTACAAGGAACCTTCCTTCTATAGTAAGCGCCAAAAATTGTCCTCTTAGTGGGAAGGAACATCGGCGCAATCAACTCTGGGGACGTGTCTGGGTACTCCATATTGGTGTTCACACACCTTCTACCTCTGCTCGATCTCACTGGGAGAAGTAAGTGCCGAAAGTTGTCCCATAGCGGAAGAAATATCAGCACGAGCAACTCTCATACAAAACTGAGCACACACACTGACAAGCGAACTGAAGGGCACCTTTTATATTTGGTAGAGAATTAGCTTGGAAATTTGAGCATCAAAATATTAAGGAGTTGGGCAACTTTGTGGAAAATTATGAGAAATTACAGTTGAAATATAAAAAAAAGCAGTTATAGAACTTGTGTTAAAATGTTATTTTCATTAGTAAAATAAATTTTTGAATATACTTACCCGGTGATCATATAGCTGTCAGCTCTGCTGCCCGACAGAAAAACCTAAGGACAAAATACGCCAGCGATCGCTATACAGGTAGGGGGTGTTCATCAACAGCGCCATCTGTCGAGCAGGTACTTAAGTACTCCCAGTAAACACAGAACCAATTTTCTCCTCGGTCCACTGGGTCTCTATTGGGGAGGAAGGGAGGGTCCTTTAATATATGATCACCGGGTAAGTATATTCAAAAATTTATTTTACTAATGAAAATAACATTTTTCAATATTAAACTTAGCCGGTGATCATATAGCTGATTCACACCCAGGGGGGTGGGTAGAGACCAGCATTATATGTTTACATTAAGAGCTAAGTATTTTGTATTTCATTTTAGCAGTTATTCAAAATAACAAACATAAAATCAATAAGTACCTGGTAAGGAAGTCGACTTGAACAATTACTCTGCCTTTTTAAGTACGTCTTCCTTACTGAGCCTCGCGATCCTCATAGGATGCTGAGCGACTCCTAGGAGCTGAAGTATGAAGGGTTGCAACCCATACTAAAGGACCTCATCAAAACCTCTAATCTAGGCGCTTCTCAAGAAAAGAATTTGACCACCCGCCAAATCAACCAGGATGCGAAAGGCTTCTTAGCCTTCCGGACAACCCAAAAAACAACAATAGGTAGTAGGTTGGCCAGGGCACCAGCCGCCCATTGAGATACTACCGCTAGAGAGTTATGGGGTCTTTTGACTGGCCAGACAGTACTACGTTGGATCCTTCTCTCTGGTTACGGTTCATTTTCCCTTTGCCTACATACACACTGAATAGTCTGGCATATTCTTTACATATTCTCCTCTATCCTCATACACCTGACAACACAGATTACCAAATAATTCTTCATCACCCAAGGGGTTACTGCACTGTAATTGTTCAGTGCCACTTTCCTCTTGGTAAGGGTAGAAGAGACTCTTTAGCTATGGTAAGCAGCTCTTCTAGGAGAAGGACACTCCAAAATCAAACCACTGTTCTCTAGTCTTGGGTAGTGCCATAGCCTCTGTACCATGGCCTTTCACCGTCTAGGGTTAGAGTTCTCTTGCTTGAGGGTACACTCGAGCACACTCTCCTATCTTATTTCTCTTCCTCTTGTTTTGTTAAAGTTTTCTAGTTTATATAGGAGATATTTATTGTTGTTACTCTTCTTAGAATATTTTATTTTCATTTTTTCCTTTCCGCACTGAGCTATTTTCCCTGTTGGAGCCCCTGGGCTTATAGCATACTGCTTTTCCAACTAGGGTTGTAGTTTAGTAAGTAATAATAATAATAATAATAATAAAAAACATTTCAAGAGAAAGATTAAAAAGGTTATGGGATAGGGGAATGTAGTGGTTGAGCCCTCACCCACTACTGCACTCGCTGCTACGAATGGTCCCAGGGTGTAGCAGTTCTCGTAAAGAGACTGGACATCTTTAAGGTAAAAATGATGCGAACACTGACTTGCTTCTCCAATAGGTTGCATCCATTACACTCTGCAGAGATCTGTTTTGTTTGAAGGCTACTGAAGTTGCGACAGCTCTAACTTCATGTGTCCTTACCTTCAGCAAAGCATGGTCCTCCTCATTCAGATGGGAATGAGCTTCTCGAATCAAAAGTCTGATGTAATAAGAAACTGCATTCTTCGACATAGGTAAAGAAGGTTTCTTAATAGCGCACCATAAAGCTTCTGACTGTCCTCGTAATGGTTTAGTACGTCTCAAATAGTACTTAAGAGCTCTTACAGGGCATAGGACTCTTTCTTGTTCATTTCCAACCAAATTAGAAAGGCTTGGAATATCGAACGATTTGGGCCAAGGACGAGAAGGAAGTTCGTTTTTGGCTAAAAAACCAAGCTGTAAGGAACATGTAGCCGTTTCAGATGAAAATCCAATGTTCCTGCTGAAGGCGTGTATCTCACTGACTCTTTTAGCTGTTGCTAAGCAGACGAGGAAAAGGGTCTTCAAAGTGAGATCTTTAAAAGAGGCTGATTGAAGTGGTTCGAACCTTTCTGACATAAGGAATCTTAGTACCACGTCTAAGTTCCAACCTGGTGTGGCCAACCGACGCTCCTTCGAGGTCTCAAAAGACTTAAGGAGGTCCTGTAGATCTTTGTTGTTGGAAAGATCTAAGCCTCTGTGGCGGAAGACTGTTGCCAACATGCTTCTGTAACCCTTGATTGTAGGAGCTGAAAGAGATCTTTCCTTCCTTAGGTATAAAAGGAAGTCAGCTATCTGAGTTACAGAGGTACTGGTTGAGGATACTGATACCGACTTGCACCAGCTTCGGAAGACTTCCCACTTCGACTGGTAGACTTTAAGAGTGGATGTCCTCCTTGCTCTAGCAATCGCTCTGGCTGCCTCCTTCGAAAAGCCTCTAGCTCTCGAGAGTCTTTCGATAGTCTGAAGGCAGTCAGACGAAGAGCGTGGAGGCTTGGGTGTACCTTCTTTACGTGCGGCTGACGCAGAAGGTCCACTCTTAGAGGAAGTGTTCTGGGAACGTCTACTAGCCATTGCAGTACCTCGGTGAACCATTCTCTCGCGGGCCAGAGGGGAGCAACCAACGTCAACCTTGTCCCTTCGTGAGAGGCGAACTTCTGCAGTACTCTGTTGACAATCTTGAACGGGGGGAATGCATAAAGGTCTAGATGGGACCAATCCAGAAGAAAGGCATCTATATGAATTGCTGCTGGGTCCGGGATCGGCGAGCAATAACTTGGGAGCCTCTTGGTCATCGAGGTTGCAAATAGATCTATGGTAGGTTGGCCCCACAAGGCCCATAGTCTCTTGCATACATTCATGTGAAGGGTCCATTCTGTTGGGATGATTTGACCCTTCCGGCTGAGGCGGTCTGCCATGACATTCATGTTGCCTTGAATGAACCTCGTTACTAGAGACAGGTTTAGATCTCTTGACCAGGTGAGGAGGTCCCTTGCGATCTCGTATAACGTCATCGAATGAGTCCCTCCTTGCTTGGAGATGTACGCCAAGGCTGTGGTGTTGTCGGAGGTCACCTCCACCACCTTGCCTAGAAGGAGGGACTTGAAGCTTCTCAAGGCCAGATGAACTGCCAGTAGCTCCTTGCAGTTGATGTGCAACGTTCTTTGATCCGCATTCCACGTGCCCGAGCATTCCCGACCGTCCAATGTCGCACCCCAGCCCGTGTCCGATGCGTCCGAGAAGAGAATGTGGTTGGGGGTCTGAACAGCCAGTGGCAGACCCTCCCTGAGGAGAATGTTGTCCTTCCACCAAGTCAGTGAAGACTTCATCTTCTCGGAAATAGGAATCGAGACCGCTTCTAGCGTCTTGTCCTTTCTCCAGTAAACAGCTAGGTGAAATTGAAGGGGTCGGAGGTGGAGTCTCCCTAACGCGATGAACTGGTCCAGTGATGAAAGCGTCCCTATCAGACTCATCCACTGTCTGACTGAACATCGGTCCTTCTTCAGCATGTTCTGGATGCATTCTTGGGCTTGGCTGATTCTGGGGGCCGACGGAAAGGCCCGAAAAGCTTGACTCTGAATCTCCATTCCTAGGTACACTATAGTTTGGGATGGGACGAGTTGGGACTTTTCCATATTGACCAGGAGACCCAATTCCTTGGTCAGATCCAGAGTCCACTTTAGATTCTCCAGACAGCGACGACTTGACGAAGCTCTTAGAAGCCAGTCGTCCAAATAGAGGGAGGCTCTGATGTCTGCTAAATGCAGGAATTTGGCAATATTCCTCATCAGTTTCGTAAAAAACAAGAGGTGCCGTGCTTAGGCCAAAGCACAGGGCTTGAAACTGGTATACAACCTTCCCGAAAACGAACCTTAGAAAAGGTTGGGAATCTGGGTGGATGGGGACGTGAAAGTAAGCGTCCTTTAGGTCTAACGAGACCATCCAGTCTTCCTTCCTGACCGATGCTAGAACCGACTTTGTCGTCTCCATGGCGAACGTCTGCTTTGTGACAAAGACATTCAGAGCACTGACGTCTAGCACCGGCCTCCACCCTCCTGTCTTCTTCACGACTAAGAAGAGACGGTTGTAGAAGCCCGGGGATTGATGGTCCCGGACTTTAACTACCGCTCCCTTTTGTAGTAAGAGAGACACCTCTTGCTGCAAAGCTAGTCTCTTGTCCTCCTCTCTGTACCTGGGAGAGAGGTCGATGGGAGTTGTTGCTAGAGGGGGCTTGCGCAAGAATGGAATCTTGTACCCCTCTCTGAGTAACTTCACAGATTGTGCGTCTGCGCCCCTGTTCTCCCAGGCCTGCCAGTAGTTCTTGAGCCTGGCTCCCACTGCTGTCTGAAGAAGGTGGCAGTCAGACTCTGCCTCTAAAGGACTTGGAACCCTTCTTCTTGCTCCCACGTTGACCTTCGGCACGAGCACCTCCTCTGCTGGAGGCTCTGCCACGAAAGGGCGGAATGAACCTTGACGCTGGAGTGTCCATCCTGGGTCTAGGCACGGAGGGCAAAGGGGTGGCTTTGCGTGCGGATGACGCAACCAGGTCATGAGTGTCTTTCTGGATCAAGGAGGCGGCAATCTCCTTGATCAACTCCTCAGGGAAGAGGCACTTCGAGAGAGGAGCAAACATAAGTTCCGACTTTTGACATGGGGTGACTCCAGCTGACAAGAAGGAGCAAAGGTGATCCCGCTTCTTGAGGACCCCGGACACGAAAGAAGCCGCAAGCTCACTAGAACCATCCCGTATGGCTTTGTCCATGCAGGACATAATGAGCATGGAAGTTTCCTTGTCAGAAGGGGAGGTCTTCCTGCTCAACGCTCCCAAACACCAGTCCAAAAAGTTAAAGACTTCGAATGCTCGAAATACTCCTTTCATTAGATGGTCCATATCCGAAGGAGTCCAACAAATCTTGGAGCGTCTCATGGCTAGCCTGCGGGGAGAGTCTACCAGACTTGAGAAGTCGCCCTGGGCAGAGGCAGGAACTCCCAAGCCGAGAACTTCTCCCGTGGCATACCAGACGCTAGATCTGGAAGCAAGCTTGGCCGGGGGAAACATGAAGGCTGTCTTCCCAAGTTGCTTTTTGGACTGCAACCAATCTCCCAGTACTCTTAAAGCTCTCTTGGACGAGCGAGCGAGTACGAGCTTCGTAAAGGCAGGTGCGGATGACTGCATGCCTAAAGCGAACTCAGAGGGAGGCGAGCGTGGTGCTGCAGACACAAACTGATCAGGATATAAATCCTTGAACAGCGCAAGCACTTTCCTAAAGTCTAAGGAGGGAGGCGTGGTCTTGGGTTCGTCGATGTCCGTGTGTTGGTCGTCAAGATGTGCAGCGTCGTCATCATCAGAGAGTCCATCGTCTGAATGTTGAGGAGGAATCGGCAAAGGAGTAGGTAAAAGCTGGTCGGCTGAGTCCGGCAGCACGGGTGCATGCGTGGCTGCACTGGACCCAACGTCATGAAACTGTTGGTCAGTCTGTGAACTGGCAACAACCATAGCTGTGTGGGGACGCAAGGCGTCTACTCCTGACTGCGGTCGAGTAGCGGAAACCACAGTGGGTTGCAGAGGTTGACTCACAGCGTCAAAACACGGCAACTTAACTCCACCCTCCTGTTGTTGTGGTAACACGCGAACGTCAACGGAGGGTTCCGTGCGTCGGTGAACGTCAACATGAGTCTGGCAGGGTCGACTGCGCATGGGTGGTGGAACTCTCACAGCTGGAGTGCGGGAGCAGGCAGCCTCAGCGTCTACTGGGCGCACAACCGTGGTTGGTTGTAGGCTAACGGGTGCAGCGTCAACCTTCTCCGCACGATACTCCTGCATGAAAGAAGCTAACTGAGTCTGCATAGACTGTAGCAAAGACCACTTAGGGTCTACAGCAGCAGGTGCGGCAACAGACGGTGTTACTGCCTGTTGCGGTACCACTTTGCCTCTCTTAGGAGGTGTGCAGTCGTCGGAAGACTGCAGCGAGTCCGAACTGACCCAGTGGCTACACCTGGGCCGTTGGACTTGCGCGGAAGAGACCTTGCGTTTAAGAGGCCGTGAGACCTTGGTCCATCGTTTCTGGCGTGAAACCTCTTCCGCAGACGAGGAATGAACGGGCTCACTCGTCTTCTTGTGGGTGGGGCGATCTAGGAAAGATACGTCCGAAACCACGGAGGGAAACGTCTGTCCGCAGATTAAAGCCTGTCGAACCCTTTGGTCGTACGACATTGCTTCTCCCCTGGGCTTGGGAGCTTGCAAGAGGTCCCGGACTGGGATGACGACAGGCACGAACAGACGCACCCTCATGCGTAACACTAACACTTTTCACTGCACTAACACTCACTTCACTTCCCACTGCACTTTTACCCTTCAACTCCCTGACGTCAGCCATGAGTTGGTTGCGGTCACTCGCCAATGACTCGACTCTCTCACCCAGAGCCTGGATGGCACGCATCATATCTGCCATCGAAGGTTGATGAGTGCAAGAAGGGGGGTCGGGAGTAACCACTACAGGGGAAGGAATAGGTTGTGGGGCATGGGGAGAGGAAAAATCAACTGAGCGAGACGAACTCCTCCTGACTCTATCTCTCTCTAGCCTACGTGAATATTTCAGGAATTCTTGAAAATCGAATTCCGAAAGCCTAACGCATTCCTCACATCGATCTTCCAATTGACAGGTTTTACCCCGACAATTGGAACAAATGGTGTGCGGATCGATAGAGGCCTTCGGAAGACGCCTTGAACAGTCCCTAGCACTACACTTCCTGTATTTGGGGACTTGAGAAGGGTCAGACATCTTGAATTAGTCAAAAGGGGGGATTCAAAATCTATCCAAGTCGTCAACAAATAATCCAAAATTCAATAAAAGAATGCAAGGAAGTATTGAAGATAACCTCTGCACAGCGAAAGCTAATAACCAGAAATGAATACTTCACCAAATAACGTGAAAATCAATCCAGAAAGCAACAGCGTATTTAGTAGGTCTTGCCAGTGGCACGACAGAGAGAAAATTGGTTCTGTGTTTACTGGGAGTACTTGAGTACCTGCTCGACAGATGGCGCTGTTGATGAACACCCCCTACCTGTATAGTGATCGCTGGCGTATTTTGTCCTTAGGTTTTTCTGTCGGGCAGCAGAGCTGACAGCTATATGATCACCGGCTAAGTTTAATATTGAAAAATGAATGTATGAAAAGAAGTGTAGTAATACTTAATGTTTCAGTTGAAGCATATTGTTGGTAGCAGTTCACCCAATAGCGGTATAGCATTATACATGCTTGAAAATGTTAAGTAAAAATGTACGATGACAGTTTGAATGAATATAGCAAACAATATAAGTGAAGCAGAGACACGAGGAATAGAAATAGGAAATATTACATTCATTAGAAGACTAGTAACATTAGCAAAACATAAAGTAAATACAGTAGAACTAATGAAGTCAAGGAAAATATTATTGATGTATGTAAACATCACTTTGGACCAGGCAGTGGGTTAGAACTGAAACTTTCATAGTGCTGAAATTAGTCTTATTGTATGTAATCGATCACCTCATTGAGGGGTAGTGACGTCACTGCTCCTCTCAAGTTGCATTGTACGAATTACTAAAAGGTCTTAGCAGCATTCCCTCATCTCCAAACTGCACTAGCTTTCAACCTTTTGATTTACCTCCGTTCCCACTTCCCCAGTTTTCTTCTATATTACTTTCCTAACAACTAAGGAGGAGTCTATATTACTTTTCTGACTAGGGGACTTCCTCCCCATTGCACCTCAATGTGGTTCACCAAGAGTATCCAAAAGATGACGATTCCCCTTCTGCGGTGGCCGAGTCACACGGAAGGCTATCTGCCAATGGGATGACCGATGTCTAAAGGGGAAAGGTTATACATCCTTTAGAACCTGCCGTACTGCAGTATCACACAAGCAGCAAAATGCCCTGTAAGGAAAGCCGCCTGTATATATCTAAAAACATTAAGAATGTTTTCCATATATATAGAAGTAGAAAAAGACAACGATTAATGGCAGTCCAAAATATGCAAGGAGGAAAAGTGGCAACAACCGCTCAACCTTCGAGCCAAAAGTAAAGTGAAGCAAAGTCACAGGTGTGTGAGTGAAGGGGGTAGCTAGCTAACCCCCTGCCCCCTGCGGATGGGTAGGTAACCCTCGCTAGATTTTAATTGCTTGTCCTTTCAACTTTTTGGAAAGTAATACCCATAATGAATAGCGTAGGTTTGTATTCCAGTTACAGAACAATTGCTAATTGGGAACTGTAAATGGTTTATTAAGGCAAGTTTGTAGATAAATGAAAGGTGATCTTAGATAACTTGTTAATATTTATAGATATATTATGTAAGTAGATTAATTATTTTTTGCTATTTTTGTGTGTATGTTGATGTAAATTTATATGAATGTCAAGTGCTGTTATGTATTACCATATTGATAATTTGAAATTCTTATTACAGCTGACTCTCAGGAAAAATGCACCGTCTGCAAGATGAAGTGCCAGTTCATGCAATTGTCATCCAAGGTAGGTTTTCTGGTTTGCATTTCTGTAAATGTGTGAATTTTCATAATCATTGTGGAGTTTTTGGCAACAGTTGGACAGTTACAGTTAAAATTCATATCTGCAAGTCATGGAAAGATATTCCGTAACTAACAAGGCCAGTAATCGTAATATGCTTCTTATATGTTACATACATACATATACCAAGGCACTTCCCCCAATTTTGGGGGGTAGCCGACATCAACAATGAAACAATACAAGAAAGGGGACCTCTACTCTCTACATTCCTCCAGCCTGACAAGGGACTCAACCGAGTTCAGCTGGTACTGCTAGGATGCCACAGCCCACTTGTATGTTAACTAACAGAAAAAATGGTCAGATGCTGGTTTTAGGAAAAAGCACTGTATTAGCTGATTCAATTTGACTTTGGTTTTAACAAAAGTACTTTGGAACAAAATTCTGTCATTCCAAAATGCAAATTGCCATAGAGAGGTATATATACAACATGGAGGTTTGGCATTGTAAAATATCTTCAGAAATTAGGTGTCAAGGCAACTTACGTTCCAAGAGTTATAAAGCTTTGCTTTCAGAAAGATACTAATAAAATTTACCTTGCTATTCAACCTTCTTGTCTTGTAACGTATCGTGTAACTGTTGGGATTTTCTCACTTGCCCCTCTCTGCTGAAGGGCCTCCCTGGCTGTGCCCCATGGCTCAAACCCTTTGGATCCAACCCCAACCCAAGGTGAGGTTGAAATTACAAAGATTTTTTTCATGTGCATCCACCGCAAATAGTCAAGTTCCTTTGCCTCTAGTCCTTGTACTCCACCATTACTTCTGTTGCTGATGCGTCTTCCCTGCCCCAACAGTGTCTTGAATTATGAGTCGAGGATATAGGTCGCATTAGGAGAGAAAAGATATATTACGACTGGTCTCTACAACCAACTAATTACAATGTCGACCATTGTGCCAAACTATCATGTTAAGCCTGTTTCCTTAAATTCATTTTGACAGAGTACCATTACTATAATATCAAGTGCCTATAAATCTGGCAGTATCATATACCATGCTCTGGGTAGAGAATCAGCAGCTACTTTATTCAAGCGACTCTAACTTGAGTTTCTCGTTGACCACCCTTTGAAGCAAAAACTTTTGACCCATAAGTAAAAAATGGCCCCATAGTTTGGTTTGCAAACCTCAGTACCTAATACAGTAGGTGCTAGGCATTCTTGGCAGTGTTTATGATGCGGATACTCATAATTTAGAGGTACATACATACATACATATACCAAGGCAATTCCCCCAATTTTGGGGGGTAGCCGACATCAACAAAGAAACAAAAACAAAAAGGGGACCTCTACTCTCTACGTTCCTCCCAGCCTAACAAGGGACTCAACCGAGTTCAGCTGGTACTGCTAGGGTGTCACAGCCCACCCTCCCACATTATCCACCACAGATGAAGCTTCATAATGCTGAATCCCCTACTGCTGCTACCTCCGCGGTCATCTAAGGCATCGGAGGCAGCAGCAGGGCCTACCGGAACTGCGTCACAATCGCTCGCCATTCATTCCTATTTCTAGCATGGCCCATTGCCTTATTTTCGGAAGTACTGTGTATTACTATTTAAGTACAGTATGCTCATTTTTCTATTTACCAATTTATCTATGAATGGTTATTCTTTTAGCTCTATTTCTCTTTTCACATACCAATATTCATTTCTCTTGGAGCTGGCTTGAATTACACCAATAAAAACTGATGATTCAAGTCCTCATTTTAACTTTCAGATGAAACCTGATGCCGAGTTGTTCTTTTTAGAACCAGGGGAATTACTCAAGAGGCAATTCAACCAAATAAACCGACTGCTCGATTTTCAGAAAGAGCACCGTACACGACTTGTCTCCTTTCATAGAAGAGTTGTAAGTATTGTAGAACTAGAGAGTGGTGAAATAACCATTGTTTATATGACCTTTTGCAGTATTAAGCCTTCCTCTATGGCCAGTTCACCAGTGTATGAGAGATACAGTAAGGCTCGTCTCTGTGTTGGTTCCGCTTATGCATCACTTGTACCGTAACGCTTCTTGGTTTGTATAGGTCTAAACACTTGTCTCTTATAAGCAGGCAGAAAAACTATTGAGATTAGATTTCTATGCTATTTAGTTTTCTATGAGTTGTACGTATACATGTTGATAGTTGGTACCTGTTGTTCCTACACTAAATACAAACGCTTATTCTTTACTATAGGAGATATTCTAGCGCGAGCTGGAATATCTCCTATAGTAAAGAATTCGGGTTTGTATGTTAGAAAAAATACAAACTCTCCCATAAGTTTGTCATTTTTTTAAAAACATTTTTGGGTTTCTTAGTTAGACAGCTAAGCAATAATTTTAACTACTTATTTCATCGTAATATTTTGCAAATCAAGTTATTTTAAAATTTTTTTTTTGCTTTGCTGGCACAGCAATAAACACTTTTAAGTATTCTTAGTTAGACAGCTAAGCAATAATTTTAACTACTTATTTCATCGTAATATTGTGCAGATTAAGTTATTTTTCAATTTTTTTTGCTAGCACAGCAATAAACACTTTTAAGCATGATTATTTTAACTCCAGCTAATTAGGATAACTAGATTGTTCTTGAAGCATGGTAAAAGAACTGAAATCTAGTCGGATAATGCATCTAATTTTATTCATATTTAGTTCCCAAATTTTATCCTTAGTTAATTTTGTAAATACAATGGTCATAGACCATACATCTAATGTATTTCTTTATAGTTTATTCTGGAACACTTGGTTATTCTCAAGTAAACAAACCTAGTGGTCTTTTGTTCTGGAACACTGGATCAATACCGTAACTCATGCAGCATTAGTAAATGTGCATTGTTTACGTAGTACAGAATTTAATAAAAGAATAATTAGTTACAGAAATACAAAGATTTGCAAAAGCAGCATGCAGCAGTTACAGTCCGCATGCAAGAAATAGAGAAGAAATATTCATCTTCTTCAAACAGAATACAAGAACTTGAAGCGTAAGCAGTTGTCTTACTATTTTATAGATGTGTAATTTAGTGTATGTTATCTTATCTATAGTGACAGCGTTGTTGTATCATGTATCTTAATTTTTGTATTTGTTATGAATTTTTGTTGTTTGGTTTTGTATAGTATGTGTTGTATCTGTTGTTGTGAATGTTTTGATGTGTATATTATTATACATGCATAAAAATTCATGACCTTTTTTTCTAGTTTTGTCTGTTTTAGTAATGTTTAAATTTACATAGTTTAATCTTTTGAAGTTTAATATGTTTAAAACTTATTAATTAAAAGTTATGAGTTATTTCATTTAGTATAAGTAATATATTAATTACTTTTATTTCATGTAAGTCCTGTTGATAGTTTAAGGAACCAACTAAGTCCTGTTGATAGAGTAAGGACCCAACAAAGTCCTGTTGATAGAGTAAGGACCCAACACATGAAGGGAACGAAGTAGATGCAAGTAGAATTCAAGCTACCTTAATTGGTTTGCTTACAGGTTGATATATGGCTTGGGTGAATGGTTATGTATCATGATGTTATCTCAATTTCCATGGCCTCTGAGGAAAGTGGTTTTTTTTTTTTTTCATACTATTCAGCCACTTATTCTTAATTTATATATCTACAAGAGATATACCTATATCAATAAAACGGGAAAGTTAAAAGGAATATGATGACACATTTTAATTGAAATCTTGTGGCAGTCAGAAAAGTAGATTTAATTATTAATGGGTCATCTTCACCTCATTGATTATTGCTTGATTAACTTTACATAACGTACTTTAAGAATATACCTGACGTAAGGACAATATCCTTCTCTGTACAAACAGTACATAAAGGTTTTAAGGTTTAAAGATCACTTATGAATGGCAGAGGCAAGGGACAGTGACATTGCCCTAGGAAGCAGGACAATGCCCTAGAGACTGACCATATTTTATATGATCAGTGCCCAAACCCCCTCTCCACCCAAGCTAGGACCAGGGAGGGCCTGGCAAATGTCTGCTGATGACTCAACAGATAGACCTATAGGCTCCCCCAACCTTAGCTCACAAGGATGGTAAGGTTGCAGACACTAATGGCACTAATGAGACTGAGCGGGACTCGAACCCTCGGCTGGCAAACACCAGGCAGAGATGTTAACAACAGCCCAAGGTTTCTTTTGCAATTGAATAGGGATTACATTATCCTTAAGAAACACACGGCATCCTTCAAGTTTCTTGGAGGGTTGAGTGCCTGACACTCGCCTCGTAGTATAGAAATGAAAGTGTTCATACAAAACAGAAACCATGACATTATAGATACCCTTTATATCTTTATTTTTGTTAGGCTTGGCAAGGTGGAGCATAACAAGATGTGCAGCCAGCTCTTCATAAGGTTTGATATTAGTGTTAGGGAATTACATCATTAATTGTTTCTTTCATCTCACTATTATGGTTGCTGTCTAAACAATCCTAGTTGGAAAAGCATGATGCTATAAGCCCAGGGGCCCCAACAGAAAAATAGCCCAGTGAGGAAAGAGAACAAGGAAAATAAAATATTTTGAGAACAGTAACAATATTAATGTAAATATTTCATATATAAACTATAAAAGCTTAAAAAAACAAGAGGAAGAGCAATTAGATAGAATAGTGTGCCCGAGTGTACTCTCAAGCAAGAGAACTCTATCCCAAGACAGTGGAAGACCATGGTAGAGAGGTTATGGCACTACCTAAGACTAGAGAACAATGGTTTGATTTTGGAGTGCCCTCCTAGAAGAGTTGCTTACCATAGCTAAAGAGTCTTTTACTCTTACCAAGAGGAAAGAAGCCACTGAACAATTACAGTGCAGTAGTTAACCCCTTGGATGAAGAAGAATTATTAGGTGATCTTAGTGTCAACCCCTTGGATGAAGAAGAATTGTTTGGTGATCTTAGTGTTGTCAGGTATATGAGGAAAAGGGAAAATATGTAAAGTGTAGGATAGACTACTCGGTTTATGTGTAGGCAATGGGAAAGTTAACCGTAACCAGAGAGAAGGATCAAATGTAGTACTGTCTGGCCAATCAAAGGACTCTATAACTCCCCATTGGTAGCATCTTAATGGGGGCTGGTGCCCTGGCCAACCTACTACCTAGGATGACTAGTCGTTATCAGTTTCAGGGATTTGATACTCTTCATATAGTCTTTCCTTCGCTTGATATGTGAAGTAGTTATAGGACTGTATTTGTTAGTTTGTCTTTTATTGTGGTATGTACATTAACTAGAGTGTGTTATTTTGTTTTATCCATGTTTTGATTTCATTTAATGTTATGAAGGTTGCCAATGAACAGCGGATCAAGGGGCAGGACTGTATCCAAGAGACCCGTCATACAGTAAAACCTAGTAATAACAGACACGGTTATAACGGATTTCGGAGTAATGGTGACTAAATACAGATAACCGTAGTAGTTTTCCGTTGGCAAAGGTCATTGTAATATCTATTTATGTTATATTTATGTACATAAAGGTTATATAACCATTTTACCTTATATGTAATTGGAATATCTTAATAGTAAATACCCTAGCCAAGGAATAATTTATTTCAATGAAATCAATAATTTTCTGTGTGCCCATCTGAGAAAATTTAAACAATTTAAGGATATGCACATATAAATAACAAATAATATCCTTAATATATGTAAAGATGTTATTACAAATGTTTTACTTACAGTATCCTTAGAAATTCAAAATAAACCATATAAATTAAATTCTATACAGTATCATGTTATTCCTACATATGACGCCCAAAAGGAAAACCATTGTTTTGCTTACTTTCATTACCAAACATAACTAACAAATGCATATATACATTGGATTATAACTAATGACACTAATAGCTTTTAGTAAACTGTATGAAAATGGGTAGTCTATAATATATTGGTATTTGTCCAATATTTATTATCAGATGTTTTGAATGAGTTTGGAAATTACATATGCGACCCAGCTGAGAAAATGTAAACGTCTTTGGCTGATTTTTTCATCGGCTGATTCAATTTTCTGCAATCGAGGATATGTGTGATGAATAAAAAAATTTTCTTAATATAATTTCCAAACTCATTCAAACCATCTTATGATAAAATAACATTTTTAATACAGTTTAATAAAAGCTTTTATTATCATTAGTTATCTTTTAGGTTTGTACAGTAAATAGGTTTATTTGTTCGGTTGTTCCTTGTGATTCGCAATGAAAAATAAACAAAATTGGTTCCCTTTTGGGAAGAACATGATATAGAATCTGCTCTACTTTTATTTTTTATTTCGAGGGATACAGTAAATAAAACAAAATTTGTAATAACATTTTTACATGACCAAATCCTAGCTTATACACGGATGGTTTTTAATTTAACAGGTGTCTTATACTATAGATTTGCGGTAAATTAATTAAAATTTGCCTGAATTTTTTACCTTGTCTAATCTAAAGGTTGTCTTATACTGTACGGTTATATGTACGTACTGTATATATGAATGTACTGTACACTATAAGATAACCTTTAGATTCAACCAAATTTTAATTAATTCACCTCATCCATACATATACCAAGGCACTTCCCCCAATTTTGGGGGGTAGCCGACATCAACAAGAAACAAACAAAAAAGGGGACCTCTACTCTCTACGTTCCTCCAGCCTAACCAGGGACTCAGCCGAGTTCAGCTGGTACTACTAGGGTGCCACAGCCCAACCTCCCACATTTTCCACCACAGATGAAGCTTAATACTGCTGAGTCCCATATCTGTATTATAAGACGATTGTTGATGGCCCCCTGTTGAATGTAGCAGGACACTCTTTTGGAAAGAGTTATTGTCCCTGCAATGTAACGGCTTGGACATTAATGGACTTGGCACTGATAGGAATAAACGCCGTTGAACCTCTGCTACTTCAGTTTGCTCTCGTATTCATGTTTCTATTTTCCTGTCTCTTGGTGTTATTCCCATCATTATTCTTCCTATGGCTCTCTGAGTTTTGAGTAGCTGTTCCCAGTTTTAGTACATTTATTTATTCATTTTAAAATATAGTACAGTATTCTTGTGTATATTTTTTTATTTTATTTTTTTTAGTTTGATACTAATAGGGAATGTAGTCGTAGTATTAGTTCCCAGATTAATCACTAGTGTTTTCTAGCGCTGTATTCAGTTTGTTTTGATTCGGGCCATGCTTAAAATGATCTTTGTTTTTGTAAGTTTAATTTAATTTACATTCCTTCATTATATTATAGTATTCAAGAGTGAAAAATGAAAGTGTTTTAATCTTGGCTACTTATTTTGATTTTAACCCAGATGTTTTATATATATATTAGGTCTGTAGCCTATACAATTTTGTTTGAATTTGTTTGATCTTATGCTTCGAGAAACATATTTTCGTCACAACGCATTCATCGATGACGGACAGCCCTTCCCTCCTATTAGTCTGTTATTGCAAGGTTCAACTGTAATTACTAGAATATGGTTAGATAAACTTATAGATAACAAATTTCAAAATCTAGTATCGTTCTGGTACAGTATTAAGTTCTGGGAAATAAGTTTCCTTATGCTTTACGAGGATTCTTCCCTTTGAGGCAAGCATGAGGTGATGTGCTTAAAGTTACCTGTTTGTATTATAATTTTTCTGTGGATTACCACCATTATATAAATTTTTTGTCCATCTTAAGTTTATAAGATTAATGATACTGTAATACGGGGTAATATAATCACTCGTTATAAGTGAAATTACTAATTTGATATGAATATTGGAATACATTACTTTTTTGTGTAGTGTTGGTTAAAATGCCCATTTTGGAGTGGTACTAATGACTCCGGTTACCTTCTAGGGAGATCCATAAACTGCGCAACATAATCAATAACCAAGTTACTTTGGGTGGCGGCGATGCTTATGCTGGACGTAATCCTCAGAAAAGTCCTCGGGTGAGTTTATGTACTTGTTTTGTAGCTGTCTTCTTTTCTATAGAAAAAAGTCATACATTAAATATTTTGGTCAGAGTGTGGGAGAGAGAAGATACGGAATGAAGTAATTAGAGGTACCACAGGAGTTAGAAAGCTATCAGATAAGATTAAAGAAAGTAGACTGAGTTTGTATGGTCATGTCATGAGAAGAGATGAACAGTATATTGGGAGGAAAGGATGGAAATGGAGGTACAGGGAACGAGAAGGAGAGGGAGACCAAAGCGAAGGTAGATGGACTGTACCAAGGATGACCTTCGATCAAAGGAATTAACTGGTGATGAAGTGTGGGACAGAGGTAGATGGAGGACGCCGGCCAGAAACATTGACCCCACATAAAGGTGGGAAAAGATGCAGACAAAGAAGAAAAAGAAGTGTGGGAGGCGCCAGTTAGATGATAACTGAGAGGCTAGGTGAGTGCAACTAACTTTATTTCAACAGAAAATGAGCTTATATATAAGAGCCTTCAATGGAAGAAGGTTGCAAAAATTCAAACACCTCAATTCATGAAAAGACAGCCTTGAAACGGTTCTGTTAACCGTGAGGTGTAGAGCGAGACACAATAAAAAAGAAAATACCGTTACAATGTACGTGTGTGTGAAACTTAAGGTACAGGAACGTAATCTTGACTTCTAACCTCATAAAAGGAAGAGCTGATATAAAAATGTTTGTGATGATTGTAATAATATACAGTAAGTGGTGGTTACAGAATATTTATTCTGTGGAGGAGTGTTTTTTACATTTGACTCGGTTATTAAGATTATATATATACCTAATAGAATAAATCAAAATGTTTTCTGTAAGGAAAGCACTTCAAATCTGGTACAGTTTTATGGTAGAAATTATTTTTTTGGGGAATGTTGTCAAAGAATTTTCATAAGTGAAAAAGACAGTGGAATTTTGTAGTTTTCATTTATATTGTAAAACTTAATTTTGCATACAAATTTTTTTCTTGTAAAATACATAACCATATCACTGAAATAGGTTGAGCAAGTATCATTTTCTACAAAAAACAAAATTCTAAAGATATTTTTTTTCTTTTGTCGCAGACTCAAGGTCCATCACCGAAAGATGGTACGAGAATCAGTCCTGGAAGACTAACACTTGTTAAAACAGGACAGGGAGGCAGGAGTTCCCAAAGCCCCTCAAATCTGTCGGTCTCCCAGACTACTGGAATTAATGGCACACCGGGTCAACCCATAATATCTGGTAACCTAATTCATACCACACAAGGAACTTACTTCTCCCCTACGCAAGTACAGACTCATAGCGGCTACGTCTCTCAACAGCATACTCCTGGAATGCCAGGTTTGATTGGTGTTAAGGTTTTTTTTTTAAAGAGGTGATGTTTCATTAGATTCAGTAATTTATATGGGGCTCATAAATGTGTTTATAGTATTATTATTATTATTATTGTTATTATTATTATTGTTATTATTTTTTAAACATACTTACCCGCTGGTTATATAAGAATGGGTAAAGTCCCTGACGCCTCGGCAGAACTATTCAAAACTCGCGGCTATCGCAGATATGCCAGGTGTACACTAGCGCCCTGGTGGACTACAGGTAGAACTAATCCAACCAATTCAGATTTTCTCTGCCGGCCATACTGGCCAGAACGTTGAAAATTCACTTGCTATTTACATTCAATTGGACGGTTTATTTGGTGATATACTCTGTCTTTTTGTTTTTGGCTTTCGCTTTAGTAATTTTCTTTTCATTTTTTCTTGAAATCTTTATTATTTTGGGGCTATTTAGTTGTTTTGACCTTTGTTATTGTTTAATTCTCTCTCGTCACTTTTCAATATGGCCGACCCCTCCCCTGTATATAGGAAGTGTAGTAAGGGTTGTCACACTCGCCTTCCTATGGGTTCTGTTGATCCGCATACAATTTCTGTTAAATGTAGGGGAAAATCGTGTTCTTTTGGGGATCGGTGTGAAGAATGTTCTTCGTTAACTGAAAGTCAGTGGGTAGCTTATGAGCGTTATACAGTACTCAGAAATTAGAGAGAGATAGGATTAGACGTAGTTCTTCCCGTTCTGTGGATTTACGTGTGTCTGATATCATTAATCCTATTCCTTCCCCCATAGTGGTAGATCAAGAGCCGAATGAACCAACGATGAGGGAGATGTTGTCCGCGATTCAAGCTCTCAGTGTGAGAGTTGAATCTTTAGCGGCAGATAAAAAGCAAATTATGTCAAAAATTAATTTACTTAAAGGTGGTCGTACTAGTGATCAATCAAGTGTTAAAAGTTCGACAAATGTGTTCAGTGTTGTGGAGGGCGTACCTGCGCGATCCTGTCGTTCGCCTAGCCTAAGACCTCTGTCAAGCTCCTGGACCCAGGGGAGAAGTTATGTCGAACGGCGAAAGGGAACGAGAGGCTTTATCAATCGCGCAGACGTTCCCTTGAGTGATCCTGCTGCCGTAGCTCAGGTCGCTCACCCTCACCATAGAAAAGGTGAGGTTAGTTCTTTGTCCCCTTCTTCAGATGAAGGGTCACGTGACGAGAGGTGGCGTCAAACCTCTAGACCGATTAAAGAGGAAAGTTCAGTCAGTGGAACAGCGGCACGTTCCCTCCGCAACAGCCAGGTTGTAGTCATTGGGATACACCTGAGTGTTTTCGGTCCCTTGACGAGTGTTCGCCTGCGAAGTGCTCAAATGTGGGTTCCGATAGAGATGAAGTGATTCATTCAGATGCGGAGTTAATACCTGGGTCGTGCGTGACGATTCATGCTCCACCTCTCCCTTCGGATTGGGGCTCTTCTCCTGAAAGTGGTGAACGGTTGGATAGCGATGAAGAGGACAAATTCGCTGTAGAAAAGGCTGCGTGATTATCGCCTCAAGGTGATCCAAAGTGGTCTATGTTGTTGGACATGAAACAGCAGCTCTCGTCGATGATGCAGTCTTATCGACTGGCTGTTGGCAGTGCGGCTGGGCGTCAGTCTTCCATGGTAGACCCGTTGTCGCACAGGCGGCCTGTTGTCTTTGAGGCTGACGTGATATCGCATAGGCAGTCTCCCAGTTTCACTCTTCAGCGGCAGGTTGAAGTAGATTTGTCTCGGCAGAGCCGTTTCACCACATCTAGCAAAAGCGCATACAGCCGATCATCAGTCCAAGCGTGACGACGCTTGCCAAATGGCGGAGCGGCAAGATGGGAGCAGGCGCGAGGCGGAGCGTCAGCGGCAGCAACAAGTAGAACCTAAGCGGCAACGTGATGAAGCTCAGCAGTTAATCGATGAAGCCGCGGAGCGTCAGGCAGGCGCCAAGCGTCAGCGTGACGTCTCACGCCAATCGAGTCATGGGATGACGGAGCGTCAGCTCGAGCATCACGTTAGCACGGCGCGCCAGGACGCGGCGAAGTGTCAACGCCAGCTAGATTCTCCCCATAGTAAAACCAATCGTGACAGCAAACGCAAGGCGAGTGGCTGTCAATTGGATGTGAATATGGAACAACGCAAGCGCGCCTATGTCGCCACTGACGCGCCTGCATAGGAAAGTTAATGTTATGATCAAAACACAGCTCCAATCACTGATTTGTTGGAGGAAGATCCGGATGAGGTTCTATCTCAGGAGGAACAATTGGATGATATCTCGGAGGGAGAAGAGGAGAAACCACCTCAACATTCGGTGGACCTCAGGAAATTAATGCTAGTCTTCACGGAATTATTTCCAGACAATTTTACGCCTGTTGCTCCGCGATCTCCTCCTTCTGAATTTACCTTCGGTAAAGCAGCAAAGACATCCTTTTATACAAAAATGATTCTTTCCCGCTCTTCTAAGAGAGCTTTGAAATTAATGGGTGGATTCAAAGAAAGCTCTGGGCAAGACATGCTTCGCGTTTCCACCTGCCAAGTTAGCTTCTAAGTCGAGCATTTGGTATGAGACATGGTAAGTCTTGGGTTTGGGAGTTCTGGCGTCTGTACAGGGAGACTTCTTAAACCTGGTGGACTCTTCCCGTCGCCTGGCAATGAGGAGGACTAAAGTGTGGTGGTCAGTGTCGGAGTTTGACCATCTCTTGAAAGGATTGTTCAGGGCTTTTGAGGTGTTTAATTTGCTTGACTGGTCACTGGGAGCCTTAAGCAGAAAAGTAACCGAAATGAAGAACACAGATACGAGTAATCTTGTCTTGCTTATGTCTTGTATGGAAAAGGCAATTAGAGATGGCTCTAACAAGCTGGCTGCTCTGTTTACTGCGGGAATTGTGAAGAAGAGAGCAACTTTGTGTTCCTTCCTCTCTGCAGGGGGGTCACTCCATGTCAGAGATCGGAGTTGCTTTTTGCGCTCCATGTCTCTGGCTCTTTTTCCGCAGGACTTAGTGAAGGAAGTGGCCGCAAATTTGACTCAGAAGGCTACTCATGATTTGGTTGCCAAAATGGCCTGTAAGGTTTTGCCTACGTCCTTCTCTTCTCGTAGAACAAAGGAGGGGACTTCATATTCACATTCTGCTCAGCCCTTTCGGGACAAGCCTGCAGGGAAAAGTAATTTCAAATCGGAGGCAAAGAATCCAAGAAAAGAGGAGCCAGGCCCAGTCGAGGCAGGGTCTGTCTGCTCTCCTCTTCAAGCAGCAATGGAAGCCAGGCTAAACTACTTCTGGCAGGCCTGGGAGAAGAAGGGAGTGGACCTTTGGTCCGTACGTTTTCTAAAGGAAGGATGCAAGATTCCGTTCTTATCAAAACCTCCTTTAGCCGCAGATCCTGTGGATCTTTCGCCCAAGTACAAGAGAGAACCGAAGAGGCAAGCCATGCAGCTTCAGGGTGTCGCTTTTGCTGGAAAAGAGAGCGATAAAGAGGGTGCAGGACTTGGAGTCTCCTTGGTTTTACAACCGCTTGTTCCTAGTCCCCAAAAGTTCAGGGGAATGGAGACCGGTTCTGGATGTAAGCGCCCTCAACTGCTACATCCAGAACTCGAAATTCACCATGGAGACTCAGAAGACCGTTCTGGCAGCTGTGAGGAAAGGCGACTGGATGGTATCATTGGACCTCCAGGACGCTTATTTCCATGTTCCGATACACCCAAGCTGCAGGCGTTAACTGAGGTTCGTATACGGGAAGGAAGTTTTCCAGTTTCGAGCCCTATGTTTCGGCCTCTGCACAGCTCCTCTGATTTTTACGAAACTAGTGATGAATGTGGTGAGCATGCTGCACTCGAGAGGCATCAGAGCCTCCTTATACTTAGACGATTGGCTTATAAGAGTTCCCTCAGCCAGTCGCTGTTTGAAGGACCTTCAGTTGACTTTAGATTTGATAAAAGAATTGGGACTCCTAGTGAGCACAAAGAAGTCACAGCTGACTCCATCCCAGAAGATCCTTTATTTGGGGATGGAGATTCAGAGTCAGGATTTTCGGGCTTTTCCGTCGCCTGCAAGAGTTCAGTCAGCACTTCTAAGGCTGGAGGCCTTTATGAAGAAGAAAGTCACTTCAGTAAGAGCATGGATGAATCTTCTGGGAACCCTCTCGTCTCTAGAGAAGTTTGTATCCCTGGGGAGACTGCACCTACGTCCCCTTCAATTTCACCTCAGTGCTCATTGGAAGAGGGGAGACAGTCTTGACAGGGAGACTATTCCCATTACAAGTACGATCAGAGCACACCTTCGATGGTGGAACAACGCTCACAGACTCAACGAGGGCCTCTCGTTGGAGCAGAGGAACCCAGACCTCGTGTTGTTTTCAGACGCCTCAAATTCGGGGTGGGGAGCAACATTGGGAAAAAGAGAAATCTCAGGTCGTTGGACAAAGGAACAGGAGGCTCTTCATATCAATCAGAAGGAGCTCTTAGCAGTGCACTTAGCCCTCAGAGGATTTGAGGATCTGGTCCTAGACAAGGTGGTTCAAGTCAATGCGGACAGCACCACGGCCCTAGCGTATCTAGCAAAGCAGGGGGGACCCACTCGAAGTTGCTGTACGAGTTAGCGAGATCTCTTCTCCTTTGGGCGAAGGAAAGGAGGATTCTTTTATTGACACGGTTCATTCAAGGAGTCAAGAATGTGAGTGCGGACAGGCTCAGCAGGGGGGACCAAGTTCTTCCCACAGAGTGGACGCTACATCTGGACGTTTGGAAGAAGCTGTGGCGGTTATGGGGTCGTCCCCTCATAGGTCTGTTTGCGACCTCCAAGACAGAGAGACTGGGAACGTACTGCTCTCCAGTTCCGGATCTCGAGGCAGCTCACATAGACGCGTTCCTGTTAGATTGGACACACATGGATGTGTATGTGTTTCCACCCTTCAAGATCCTATACAAAGTGGTGCAAAAGTTCGTATTTCACAAGGGGACCAGGATGACCCTAATTGCTCCTTTCTGGCCGTCAAGAGTTTGGTTCACGGAGGTACTGGAGGGGATAGTGGATGTGCCGAGAATCCTTCCGTCAAGAGCAGATCTTCTCAGACAGCCCGATTTGGCAAGAAATCACAAAAACCTCCGAGCTCTACGTCTGACTGCCTTCAGACTATCGAAAAACTCGCAAGATCTAGAGGATTTTCAAAGGAGGCAGCCAAGGCTATTGCAAGAGCAAGGAGAGCCTCTACCATCAGGGTGTATCAGTCCAAATGGGAGGTATTCAGAGAATGGTGTAGGGCTAACTCGGTTTCTTCGTCCAATACCTCTGTAACACAGATTGCCGATTTCCTTTTAGATCTTAGAAATAAGCGTAACTTCTCTGCCTCGACAATTAAAGGATACAGAAGTATGCTGGCAACTGTTTTCAGACATAGAAATTTGGATCTCTCCAACAATAAAGATTTACAAGACCTTCTTAGGTCTTTTGAAACATCTAAGAGATGTCATCAGGTTTCACCTGCTTGGAATTTGGATGTGGTATTTAGATTCCTTATGAGTGACAGGTTCGAGCCTCTGCACTCGGCCACTTTTAAAGATATGACTTTGAAGACCCTTTTCTTAGTGAGCTTGGCGACGGCTAAAAGAGTCAATGAGCTCCATGCTTTTAACAAGAACATTAGATTCAGTAATGGGAAAGCAATATGTTCCTTGCAGCAGGGTTTTTTGGCCAAGAATGAACTTCTTTCTCGTCCATGGCCCAAGTTTTTTGAAAATACTAATCTCTATGACATAGTGGGTGATGATATCGAAAAAGTACTCTGTCCTGTTAGAGCTCTAAGGGTATATTTGGACAGAACGAAGAGCTTGAGAGGCAGCTCAGAGGCGCTCTGGTGTGCAGTCAAGAAACCCTCGCAGCCTATGTCGAAGAATGCTCTATCCTTTTTTATAAGGCTTTTAATTAGAGAAGCTCATTCACAGTGTGATGCGGCAGATCTTAGACTGCTTAAGGTGAAGGGACACAAAGTAGGAGTAGTGGCTACTTCGGTAGCTTTTAAACAAAATCGTTCTCTGTAAAGTATAATGGATGCGACTTTTTGGAGAAGTAGGTCTGTTTTCGCATCCCATTACTTAAAACATGTCCAGACTCTTTATGAGGACTGCTACACTTTGGGTCCATTCGTTGCTGTGAATGCAGTAGTAGGTGAAGGATCTACCACTACGTTCCCCTAATTCCTAGTACCCTTTTCTTTCTCTTGGAACTTTGTTGTTTTATGGTTGTATGTGGAGATTGGTCGACAGTCTTCCGCAATCTGTTGATTTGGTCAGGTGGTCATGTTGTTCCTTGAGAGCACCCGGAACAAGGGTATTAGTGGAGGTCCTGTCATGTTATAGGTTATGTCACCATTTGACAGCTGCTAGAGATCATCAGCCCCCTGGGTGGACTGCTTGATCTTTTAAGGATAGCAGACAGAATGATGCAGAGAACCATTGCAGTCTGCTTCCTTATCAGGTACGAACCTCTTAAGTTGCTTAGGTGTAACTCTTAAGTGAATTTCTAATCAAATTGCTGTCTCTGACCCGCCACCAAGGGTGTCAATCAGCCATTCTTATATAACCAGCGGGTAGTTTTATGTTTAAAAATGATATTTTCATGATAAAAATAATTTTTGAACATACTTACCAGCTGGTTATATAAGTTATAATCCCACCCTCCTCCCGTCTAGAGACCAAGGGGCAAGGAAAATCTGAATTGGTTGGATTAGTTCTACCTGTAGTCCACCAGGGCGCTAGTGTACACCTGGCATATCTGCGATAGCCGTGAGTTTTGAATAGTTCTGCCCTGACGCCCCGTCAGGGTCTTTAGCCATTCTTATATAACCAGCGGATAAGTATGTTCAAAAATTTATTTTATGAAAATATCATATTATTATTATTATTAGAAGCTAAGCTACAACCATCGTTAGAAAAGCAAGATGCTATAAACTATAAAAACTTAAAAAGAAAAAAAAACAAGAGGAACATACGTAAGATAGAACAGCGTGCCCGAGTTTACCGTAGAGTGTACCCCTGATTTTGACTCAATGTCTGTTTCTTTTAGAAATTTTTTTTTCATCTTGTGATTGAAAGACTACAAGGTTTTGTTTGTAGAACATGAAAGACTTGGCTCTTTCAGGGGTAAAAATCTTATTTATATGGCATTAACTGCATTTAGCTTATGGGCACTGTGTGACTGATTTCGTGCTGGTCTTGTTAGTACTTGTCCACAGAAAAGGCTTATATGGATGGAAATATTTGCAAGTAAATTAAGAAAAAATATACAGTATGTATACAGCAGTATATTATACAAATTAGATAAATAATGACAAACTTTAATTTAGATATATATGAAAGTTTAAGACTCAAGAGAGGTTACTGTACTTCAATGAAAAATTAGTAAAATTTGATAAGGTAATTTTTCTGGTAGGCCTACATCTCAGGAACATAGATACTGAGTGCCATTCTTATCTGTAAAATTGCCAACTGCTGATTAACTTATCCATGATTGACCAGATGATACCAATCTAAAAATATATTAATGGAAATTCACTTATGCTCGACCGCTCTTAAAAATGTATGAAAAAAATAGAAGAAATAGACTTCTGGTGACTGATTATTATCAATTCTTTTAAAGCCAAAGGGAACTCTCCTCCCACACACTTTCCCCACAATAAGACTTCTGTCTTAGGAATTTTCTTTTCAATTATTTACACAGTTGAAAATAATGTTGAGTATAATTAAACATGGCTATTGTTTATATATCTTTAAAGCTTTCTTTAAAAAATAAATTTGTTCAAACTGAAACCACAAACGCTTTTCAAGGAAAGCTATTCAATCTTATGATAAACTAGAACAATTAAATTCCAAAGCTTTTCCCTCTTTAAGAGAGAATATTGCAATAGTATATTACTGTGTTACATATATTATTATATCATACATTTTATTTAGACAAATGTTGCATAAACATATACGTACCTATTTAGAGTCCTTGAGGTAACACATTTTCATTGGGATTGTCATTTACATGGCATGAAGCAGATAGCTTAATGAGGTAAAAATATGGTCATCACTAACCTTTCTACAGGTTTGGTGACTTTTTTTTTATTTTGATATACTTCTGTACGCACTCGCCAAAAGAGATAAGTTCACCAAACTTTTAACTAGGCTCCACAAGGCACTAGAATAGTTGGAAGACCCAGACCTACATGGATGAGGTCTATGAAGCGTGAACTAGATAATGAATGGAGAAGTATTGATTTAAAAGCTCTAGAGACAACCGGCGAAATCTAATGGAGGCCCTTTGCGTCAATAGGCGTAGGAGGAGATGATGATTTCTATGTATGCACATTACAGATTATATTTACTTTATTGTTTAGCGTTTGGTTTTCTTGTGCATGATGATTTTTAACTTTTACAGGGGCTGGTTATTACAGAAGTCATAGTAGTGCTCCAAGCCCTAGTCCTTCCCCAACAAGGTATGTTACTGGTATATGTAAACGTTTGATTAAATATTTCAATCATCAGACTATCCGTAGCTATGCAGATTTTGCTTAGATTTTATGAGAATGTAACTGAAATTTTCAGATAATTTAGCAATGAGTATTATTATAATTAAATTTTTCTATACAGTTTTTGTCTATAATTTCATTCTATCTCTTATTTCTATAATACTTCAACCTTGGAATACATAGTAACTGCAAAGATCACAATTGCCTATTTTTGTATTTATCATATATGAAATCAAGAATTATCATATAGCTTTTATTTTATGCTTATTAGGTAAAGTTCTTTACAGCATCCCTTGGGCAACCTCTTTGTACTTTACTTCTGTTCTTGCTTCCTTTTATCTTGCTGTCCAAGCCCCTGAACTTTTACTCCATAGTACAATTGCATACCCCTCCCCCTTTGCACCTTGGCTGCACGTTATATTGTATTTGATTCAATCCACTTCAATAAAAAGGGGGCTGCAGGACTCGCAAGAATTGTTCATATACAATACATTCATTCAAGCAGATCCATTTGAAGAATCATACTGTGTAATTCATTTTAATTGTCAAATCTACACTACTTTAGCACTCAAAATGATAAAGACTTCAGATTCTTCTTAAGAGACTTTATAATATCCTTCCACTTACATCAAGTGGGAACTGGCTCTATGATCTTGCAGGTTTTTGTTTGGCTAGTGTGCTAGTTTTGACCTATTGGAAATGTCCTTCCCAGGCAATTGCCAGACTGCGGTTTGAATCTTGCTCAAACTCCTTAGTTTCTTTAGTGTATGCAACCTCACCATCCATGTGAGCTAAGGATGTGCGGTTTGAGAGAGCCTATTGGCTTACCTGCTAAGTCATCAACAGCCATTGCCTGGCCATCCTTGGTCCTAGCTTGGGTAGAGTGGGGGCTTGGTCAGTCTCCAGGCATTGTCCTGCTTTTTAGGGCAGTGTCACTGTCCCTTGCCTCTGTTATTTATGAGTGGCCTTTAAACGTTTTAAATGGTACAGGAGCATTTTCTAGCCTTTTTTTCAACAACTAATGTTGCTTAACAGAACATTGATGTCGGTATTGTTCAGCAGAAGGTATATTTCTGATATGGTATTCAATACTGTAAATCTACATAGTTTGCAGCATTGACAGGCAATTTAGAATCCAGTTACACATATGTATAGTAAAAGATAAAGTTGCAATGAAAGCTTAGTAACTATGGGAGAAATTTAAAGGAATTTAATTTTTCAGGAAATTTATAAATATTTTTGACATTTCATAATGGTTTTGCATTTCTTTTTTTTAATCAGAGGTGTCGCAAATTCCGTTAGCAGGATGACGCTGATGCCTTACGGCCAGCAGCTGCCGGAGGTAAAGCAGTACCAATATCCAACTTATGTTTCCCCTACCTACCAAGGAAGCCGCCAAGACCCTCGTTCGGGACAGTGTTCTTCTCTGGGGTCACCCTCTAATAAAATGCAGACAATCGGGCATCCTAATGCTTACAATAAATACATTTGAAAAGTAATCAAAATTTTAGTTGAAATCAGGTATGGTCATTCATACTGTGAATGCTAAACAGGATGGTTCTGTATAGCAAGACTCAGGCCGTTGGTCTCTAAGATCAAGTAGACTTTTTTCATCTTTTATTATTGTTGCTATTGCAAGAAATTATCTCTTTGAGGAACTTGAAGCATGCATCATCTGTGGTATTAGTTGGGACGAAAAGCAGTGGACTGTTTTTTTTAAATTTGTTTTGTATATCTATTGCATAAATCATTGGTGGTACACGTTAGATATTTGTTCTAAAAAATATATGCATAATTCAATGGGGGTACACATGTAGGACATTTGTTCTGAAGAATGAATTTATGAAAATAAAAAGGTGACAAGTGAATTGTTAATTGTAAATAAATTCGTCTACATGAAACACAGCTGCAAGAAGAAATTAAATTTACTTTAAATGTGGGTATCTAGCCAGATTAGTTATATTGGGTATAATTTTACTCTCTATTTCTCATTCTAAAGCTAGAAAATTATTCTTTTACTTTTAAGTCATGAATTTTCTGTAGTTAAACATTTCATGTAGAGATTAAGTTTAATCTTTCATAATTTGTTCAGATTTGAGTGATTGTAGAGTATCATTTAATGTAGTCATGCCCCATTCCTGGTATAGGGTTTTATGAACATGTGTGATGCCTTGCTTAAGATTTGCCATCCATTAGATATACTCTATACTCAATATTTTTTAATGAGCTGCATTTGCACTGACTCGCAGCGGTGCCCTTTTAGCTCGGAATAGTTTCCAGCTATCTGATTGGTTAGAATTATCTTGTCCAACCAATCAGCAATCAGGAAACTTTTCTGAGGGAAAAGGGTACCCCTGCGAGTCAGTGCAAATCTGCCTCACTAAAACAAATTGACTATAGTTGTAGATAAATCATACAACCTTAGAATTTGTTTCTACTGCTCGGAGGGATGTTTATGGAAAAAAACTAGTATTTACTCAAGGTATGTATGTCTTTGATCTACTGTACAGTATTCAATTGCTTTGAAATGATCCTGTAATTTGGTTTTCTTCATATATGCTTTTTTGGCTCATATATGGTCTTCCTCTCCATGTAATAATATTAGAAAAAGATAATTTCTAGCATCAAATTTTGTCCTAATCAAGATTTAATTTCATATATCTATTAAGGCCTTTTAAACCCTTTCAGTACCAGTAATAGTGACTTTTTAATACTGTATTAGATATCTCGTAAATTAGAATAAAAAAACAATTAAAAATTTAGAATGAATTGTATAAAACTTATTAGTTGGGTTGTAAGCAAGAATATTGACTGATTGTGCCTTATGCATAATTTATAGCTGCAAAGAAAATTTTCAACTCATAACATTTTAGTTACAGTGCACTATTTGGTCATAGAGTCAAGTAGGATTATCCTTTCACGTCTGTTGTCTGTAATGAGTGCCAGTATAGTTCTCGTGTTGGACAATGGGAATTTTCTTGTTTTCAATTTTTTTTCAGTTGTTTAGGGATCACTTTCAATAAATTTACATCAGTTTTCTAAAAGAATGTCTCATTAAACTCTCATTTATTACATATGGACAAAGAAGAGAGAAAGGAATAAGTGGTGGTTCATTCCTTTTGTCCTGATGTTCGCCTTCAATTATCCATGTACTGCTTAATGATTGCTTCTCTGTCTCTACATTGACATGTTGGACAGCACCTTGAAAGTCAGCTACCATCCTTTCTTTGTCTCTGACCTTCCTTTTATGAACATTGCTGCCACTTTATCACATGTCATTGATTGATTTTTCAGATTTAAGCCGTAGTCATTCGTGGTATTAAGACAAGGATGTAAGTTGTAAGTAACTTTTCTAAATTGTATAGCTGTGAGCTATAGTGTAATATCCATTCCCTGTTGCTAGTCGTTTGATTTTCTTCAGTTGTTACAGATCCCTCTCACTTGGTTTTTAACCGAGGTATATTTTGCTTTTCAACATCTCGGATATTTTCAGTGATGTAAAGTTTATGAAAGCTAACGTATGGCCTTTCTAGTTTAAGGAGACAATGTCTAAAGTTGCATCTATTTTAATATTTATTTAGTTTTTTGTGTGCACAGGTTTACTAAGATAGAAGTATTTATAAAAAAATCTATTGTACAACTAATCACATAGAAGGAATAAGTGTTGTAAAAATTTAGGTATTAGTTTCAAAGGAACTGCTAGCTGTTTTATAAGAAACTTATTGCTGTTTTATAAATCTTACTAATACCTTTCATTTCCAGGCATTTCAAAAAATATTAAGCATGTTAAATATTTGATACAGGCTATATATAACTTGAAGGGAGGTTTACTTCTAATATTTTTTGGTAGAAAATACAGTTGCAAACCTAGACATTGACTTTCCCAGGTGACTCACCAGCAGCATTCTATAGAATTACAATTGTGCAGAGCTAGTGAGCTAAATCAGTTGTGTGCATTCCACAACTTGACACATTCCACTTAGAAGTATAATTCAAGTTATTTGTAACACAACATTTTCTGTGACATGTTTTATGGAATATTTTTTTTCATAGAAATCCTTTAATTGAAATATAAATACACGATCGTCTAAATTCACCAATTTCTCGGAGCATAGAAGCTTGAGATCTACAGGCATTTGTGTAGGCTACTTGGATATTCCTTTTGTTAAAGCATAAAAACATATTAACATGTTTTTATGAAAGAAAAATTTTGTTTTAGAAATTGGACCCATTTCGATGAAGTCAAACCTAACTTTACTTTCAAATGTATCAGAAGTCTTTCAGATTTCTTTAAACAATGCTATAGTGAGACATCTTGGCAAGTAACATGTCAATAAAGGGATACCTGCCTGAAAAGGAGGGACTTCGTCCTCTCTTCTGTTGATTAACTGAATGTGAAAACTTTTCTCTTTCAAGAGTACAATAATTAATCTTGACTGCACGTGAAATTTTGTTTCCAGTAGATAAGTCATGACTTAATTATGTTTCTTGTTCTGTAATTTAATTCATGTTGATATTTAGAGTTCAATTATTAGATAATTTGAGTAGGCCTTGTGAATGTATTGGTCATTGGCCATAAAAGCAAGAGAGACAATGGGAAAGTGATTGTATGCACCCTTTCACCGATTGTGCATCCACTATTATTATCTGTGCTTTTACTTTTTCCTCCATTGTGATTCTGTGGGGTGGCGAGAGTGAGTTTAATGGCAGTCTGAAGCCATTATCTGGTTCCAAGCCCTGATCCTCATTGTTTCACAATATTGTCGTCCGCTTTACTTGATTTTGTATTTACAGTCTCATGTATGTAAGTCAGTTGTGAAAGGTCGTCCTGATAATATGTAACTGATTTACTCCTGCTTATCAAGTTTTATCGTTAACTTATGTCATTATTTAGATTACACTAGTTTGCTGTTAAGTATTCACTGCTCTTGATTCTAGTTATTTTTCATAATTGAATTCTTTCTTTCATTAGTTATATTGGCTACAGTTATTTATAGCCTTAAAGATGGACTTGAAGTAATGCTTTATTTCAAAGACTAGTAGGTATATTTTTATACAAAATAATTAAAACCATCCATAAAATTTGTAGGTCATATTTAAACTTATCAAGACAATAACAATGTTTCAGGGAAATAATCAAGACTGGTTCACTAACTATACAAATACAGCTGGAAATCTATGCAGTTAAGTACAGTATATCAAATTTATTTTACATTATTTTAAAGACTATACTGAACTGCTATTGGGACTAATTTCAGCTGACGTTGGCATCTCCAAGACTCTTGCACCTTGACGAATGTCAAAATTAATTAGATCCAATGGATCACTCTCTTTTTCTTTTTGACACTGATCATCAAACTCGGCTCCAACTGTCCATAAGGTCTCAAGGTCATAATCCTCTCGCAACTCTGGGTCCATGAGATGTAAAGCAATGTTTCCTGAAACCAAATACAGAAATAAATAGCAAAAGTTCTCACATATATATACAGTATATATAAAGAATCAAATTTCAAGTTTGTCCCGTAACTGGAATACAAACCACGCTATTTAATAGGGGTATTACTTTCGGCGTAGCTGAAATGACGAGCCATTGAAATTTAACGAGGGTTTACTACCCACACCGCTAGTTAGCGGGGGTAGGGGAGGGTAGCTTGCTACCCCACCCCCCCTCACACACCTGTGTTTGAGCTCATTTTGCTTTTGGCTCGGAGCTAGAGCGGTTGTTTCCTCTCTCCCTCCTCGCCTATTTTGGACTGCCATTAATTTTTGTCTTTTAACTTACTTTTTCTTATACTGTACTTGTGTTTACTTTTTCTTATACTGTACTTGTGTATATATATATATATATAAACATTCTTAATGTTCATGTATATATATATATATATGTGTGTATAGAAATGTGGTAAGTTTCCTTTTCAGTGTTTGTGCTGTGTGTGTGATACATATACGACAACGAGACTTGCGTAGTAGCAAGGCCAGCACAGTTCCACTTCGTGGGGAACGACCTCTCCCTCTCTGGTCCATCGGTCTTCCCGTCGGCATATATCCGTTAACTCGGCCGCCGCAGGGGAATCGTCATCGCCTGGATCCTCTTCATTCAACTATTATCTTCGCCTTTTCCTTCGGGAAACGGATTCTGAGCGAAGGGAATGTGGCCTTTTAAAGATTGACTACGGTCTCTCTTCTCGAGGTTGTTCACCTTCACTAGAACAGCGTACTATTGGGGAAGCTCCTTTCCCATGCGCGGGTTAGGTTGCTCTTCCGATTGTTTGTCTCAATTATTTTTAGGGAAAATCTAATTGTATTTTAACTTTTCAGCTTTCTCCGTGGGGAACACTTCGCTTCGGGGGGTCAACCACGTGGTTCTCACTATTGGTGAATATTCTTAGCTGATTTGAATAATTATAATTCTGTTTTTATTACAGTTACTCCGCTCCGCCCCCCTTCTCCCGTGGATGTCGTCTGGGGAAGGAAGGGCGCAATACTTAATTCTTATTTTATGTTATTCCCTCGGGGTTCCTCTTCGGAGCTCCTCCCTAGGGAAATTCTGTTAAATAATTATTTAATTTTATTTTCCCAGTTAACTATGCAGTTTTTCTTCGTTCGACTAAAGAATGTCAACGAAGCAGAGCTGTTCAGTTCATGTATGGGGAATCTGCTGTCACTGCTGTCCCTCAAACAACGTTGTCATGGGCGTCATCCCTTCTCTTAGAAGTACTCCCGTGACAACGTAGCCAGTACTTCAGATCATCTTAGAATGCTAAAGGAGGTTCGCCTCCAGGGGTTGGACAGCTTCCCTTCCGAGGGAAGTTTCCTCCCCAGGTGTGAGGTTGTTTCTCCTTTCAGAGGGAGAACTTCCCATATCTTGATAAATTCATCGCCTCCGACTGCTGTTGCTGCCCTTCGGCCAGACTTCTCTACCCCCTTGCTGAGTTTCTCTTCCTTCGGGTGGAGCACGGTCTTGGCAAGTCTCTTCTACGAAGTGTTCACCTCTCTTGTTCGCGAGAGAGGCCACTCATAGAGACTCCTCTTCGGAGGATCGCTACTGCTAAGGTCAGCTTGCTGATCCACCGGCCCTAAGGGGCATCATCATGGGCGTCTTCTAGTCTCTTCTACGAAGCAGTCACCTCTGTCGTTCGCGAGAGAGGCCACTCATAAAAACTCCTCTTCGGAGGATCGCTACTGCTAAGGTCAGCTTGCTGATCCACCGGCCCTAAGGGGCGTCATCACGAGTGTCTTCAAGTCTCTTCTACGATGTATTTACCTCTCTCGTTCACGGGAGAGGCCTCTCATAGAGACCTTCTTCGGAGGATCAAGCAGACTTTCCAGTGCAGCCTGATCGTCCTGCCAGCTGACCTACTGATCTACCAGCGCAACCTTGTGCTGCAACGTAGTCCTTTGGACTTCGGTCCTGGACTCTAACACGGACCTTTTACGGTCCCCATCGGTGGATGCTCGACCTTCCAAAGGGCACATGCCAGTTCCTGATCGTCCTGCCAGCTGACCTACCGATCTACCAGTGCAACCTTGCACTGCAACGAAGTCCTTTGGACCTTGGTTCTGGACTCTGATGCAGACCTGCTTACGGTCCCCATTGGTGGATGCTTGACCTTTTTTAAAGGGCACATCCCAGTTCCTGATCGTCCTGCCACTAGTCGACCTACCAGCTGACCCGCCAACCTACTAGCGCTACCTTCGCGCACGCCGACATTCTTACGCGCGCGAGCGCCGACGATATTCCGCGCGCGGATACCGATGGTCTCCCGCACGCGCGGGCGCTGACATTCTTACGCTCGCAAGCGCCGACGATCTTCCGCATGCGGGTACCGATGGTCTCCCGCGCTCGCCGACAGTCTTACGCACGCGAGCGCCGATGATCTTCCGCGCGCGGGTACCGATGGTCTCCCTCGCGCGGTTACCGACGGTCTCCCTCGCGCGGTTACCGACGGTCTTTCGCGCGCACGCTGATAGTCTTCCGTGCGCGTGCCAACAGTCTTATACACGCGCGCCGACGATCTTCTGTGCGCGGGAGCCGATGATTTTCCGCGCGCGCTAGCGCCAATGCTCTTGCACGGGCGCCGTTGGTCTCCTGCGCGCGCCGATGATTTTCCAAGCGCCAATGCTCTTGCGCGCGCGTGGCAACAGTTCTGCGCGCACGGGCGGACTTTCTTCCCCGCGCGAGCGCCTAAGGTCTCCTGCGTGCGCACCAACAGTATTGCGCACACCGACTTTCTTCTGCACGCTTTGGTGCATTCTAGGGAGAATGCACAAAACTACACAGTGCCTTACTGCGCGCCAGCGCTCTTCCTCACTTTCCTGCGCAGTTATGGTCCCGGATCCATGTGCCAGCTCTTGCCTAAGAACCAGCGCTTGCCTGCTCTCCAGGCAGATATTAAGCACCAGCATCATCCTATGTGCCATCGCTCCAGACTCACCTACACATTCGCGCAATTGTCTGTAAAAAGGAATAAAACTTTTTGGACAGGTCACCATTGCCCCATTCCTCCCCGCAAGCACATAAACATTGCCACTGGGAAAAGAGGAATAAGGCTCCACAGAAGGATTCAAGATCCCGAAGATTCCATCCTAAAAGGGTATCAAATCGGGGAATCCTTGGTCCCTGTCTCTTCTGAAGTTTCATTTTTCCTTGACAGACCAGCGGCAGCAAACAGGAAAGCATCAACAGACTGATTTCTAGATCACTGATTGCTGATGGCTAGTTCACAGTTTACTGATCGCTAGGTTGCCGATCACCAGATCGCCAATTGCTAGCTCAATGCTGATCTTTGACCTCTAGTCCCTCCAATGACTAACGATCTCCAATTGCTAGCATTTCCAATCATCGATTGCTAGTCAATAACCAGTGACCACCTTGCTGATCACTAGATCACCGATGGGCAGCTCATCTTTCTTCGATCATTGAACTCAGCTTGCTGATCTCTGACCAGCCCATCTTCAGCTTGGTCATCTCTTACCAAACAGGGGGGACCATAATCAGCTTGCTGATCTCGAACTCGCCATCGGCTCACAGACAACCGATTCATCGGTCATCGGTTATTTGCCAGCAGTTCGTGACTCGAACTTACTAGTCAACCGCTTCCTGTAGTTCCTAGATCAGAAGTTATACAACATACTTCTCGCTACTGGCCGTTTGCCATCACACTAAAGTGATCGGTAAACGTTCGACAACCCTCATCAACTGCTTGCCAACAGGGAACTACTTGCGAGCACTCTCCAACTGCACAGTAACCACGTTACCCAACGGTTAACCATTGATTAACATCCGCCAGATTGATTTTATTCTAAGGAATAGCATCAATCCCATCAGGGCGCGTGGTAAGGCTAAGCGTGGCCTTCCTTTTAAAGAAATTCTCTCTCAGAGAAGAATTCTTACACTGGGTATCGTGCCTGATCCTTTAAGACACGAGTCAAGACTCCAGCTTCGACAATCTTCCATGCAAAAGGATCACCAAGGAGCTGTCCCTTTGGGTCGATGTCCACACCATGTTGGAGTTCGATCAAGGGCTAAGACCTCAGGTCTTCATTTGCACACTGAACCTAAAGGACACTTACTCCCAGATCCAAACCATCCATCTAGGAAGGTTGGAAGATTCAGTCTAAACAAACAAGAAACACCAGTTCAAGGCACTGTGCTTCGGTCTTTCCACTACACCCCTCCTGGTCTCACAGGATCGGCTTCTGTCTCCGCTCTCTCGGGACGACTGACTGACCTTGGCAGACTCAGTGGCAACCTTGCATTAACACTGGAACTTCTGAAGTCTTTTTTACCAAGATCCAGTGATCAGGGTAAATCTACGGAAATCTTCCCAACTTCCCTCCCTGGAGACTGGTGTATCTGGGAATGATTCTAAACACCAATCTCCACAAAAACCTTCTCGAAACGAGAACGACTTCCATTCCAGGAAACTTGAGTCAGTAAAAGAAGAAAGGAGGGACCATAGTGCTGCACCACACGACCTCAGCCCTCTGGACAGAGTCCGAAGGTACCTTCACTTAAATCTCTTAAGAGATGAAGGCCAACTTTCCGGTCCTTCAACAGCCTCATCAGTTCCTAACAGACCACTCAGTGATGTGATGGACGACACACCACACGCCACATAGAGACTCACATCAACAAGCAAGTAGGAACTGGCTTGTAGCCTCTTCCCATCTAATAGTATAAACACTAAGATGGGCCAAAGTCCGTTCGGTACCACTTTCAGCCCGCTTCATTCCAGACTGTGCACAGCATCTCAGATAAGGTATACCGAATGGACTTTGGATCGCCATGTAGCCAACAAAGTCCCGACTTTACAAGGTCCTCCAACTAGGGGGTGTGTTCGCAACGCTCCTGAATCTCAGGCTACCGTTGCTCACCAGCCCTAGACCCCAAAGCTCTCTGGCAACAACGGTGGGTACAACAATGACGTTTACATCTCGTCCCTGTTTTATCTGGAGAAGTTCACTCAACAAGGCTAGAACATCAGTCAACCTCTCAAGAACTCTCCTAGATCCGCTATGGCATTATGCAGAACGGTCTCCAAACCTTTTGCAACTCCTGATAGAGCCTCCAAGAGAACCCTCTCCACATAACAGACAACCCACTTCGACACCTACCACAAGCTATAGCTTTGCTATGATTGTACACCTGAAGACTGCCCAATACCTCTTTGCAAAAAGGTTGTCTAGATATCAGAGGAATTCCTCAGCATCAGTCTACCAGGCAGTATCACGTCTTGTGTGGTTGGCGTCATGTGAAAGTGTCTCTCCACTCGATACCTCGATTCCAGCAATAGTGGAATCCTTGAGTATATGCAAGAGGAAAAGACCCCCTATTCAGTTTCGACAGGTAAAGATGATCACTCAACCTTGATCCTTCACCTTCATACTGAAAGAAAGTGACACCCTCTCATCGATAGACTTTTCCTAACTGATACGGACTTACAACTTGCCTTTCCCCAGTCGGAATTGAGACCTTCCTCTCGGAACATGGTTCAAATCTCCGATCCCTAAAGGGACCTTGTGTTCCACTTAACCAGGCAACAAATTTTCTCCTGATTTAAGAACACAATGTTCTTACACACTCGGACAGCAACCATACGAGTCAAGGAACTTCATGGTCTCTTTCGATATAGCCCATTATTGAGAAGGGCGAAAGACAGTGTTCAGTTTCGTCCCTGATTATGTCACCAGACACAGTCTCCAGAGGTAACGGATCCTACACAAGTCTCAACTAGGTAACGTACGATCCAGATCATCCGTTACTGTACCCAGGGTAAGGTATGAGACTTGACCTAAAGAAATTGGCAACAGCCTGCCCGGGTCCCTCATCTTGTCAGCACTGGGAGAGACTAGAGGAGGATCACCGAAACATCATCTCGACATGACGACTCACAGGGTCAGCTGGTCCTTCTTAGCAGATTACTCTGTGACGCAGGTTTTACAAGAAAGGATGTGAATGCTCCAGGTGACTTTCACAACCTTTTTCCTGCAAGATGTGACCCACAGGAACTGGTTGTATACCTCAAGCTCCTTATTGGACAAGTAGCAGAAGGTTGAGGGCACTGTTACCCGGTTTTAGTCTGCGTGAATGAAAAGATTTGACTGGCTCTTATTCTTTTCTTCATCTTACCCTCTCGTGGGGAAAGCAGCATCCTGGGTTCTCTGCATAGCTGACCTCAAACCACTGCAGGTGAACCTGCTTCCTTGTGTTCCTAGTATTAAGATTAATACTGTTACGTCCCCATACCCTGACAAGGTGGTATTGGGAAAGTCCTAGTCTACAAGTTTCCATCTAAAGAACTTAAGAACAACTTCCTAGGACGAGTCACAGTTCTTCATACCCTTACACACAGCTTGCGTAGGCCGCAGTCCTTGCGTAGCAAGGCTCTAGCGAGGTGCAGGGACTCCTTATTTCTTGGGTGCTTACACACACAAATAACGAGCCCCCGGGCAAAGCCAAAAAGCCAGACTGGCTGGGACTACCATCTTCTGGGATTAGTGTTGCAGGCATGCTACTTCAATGTTCAGAACCTGTTGCAATTGATAACAACATTTTTCATGGTCGTCTTCGCCAAAAGAATCTCCTCTTAGTTGCTGCTGTAAAAGACTATCGCTCAGCCTTGAGCCAGGTCTTGACTGATTAGCTGGAAGGCTTGAACCTCTCCTCTTTGAAAGACTTAGCCATGCTTGTAAGGATCTCGAAGCAGTCTTGCCCTTCTAGAGAATTCAGACCACCGGAATGGGCTGTCATGAAAGTTCTCAGCTTTCTTAAGCGGTCACCATACGAACCCCCTGAGGAGACACTGAAGTCTCGGCGAAAAGAGTGGGCGAGTTGTATGGCATCTCGTATGCCAAGAGTCATTCTGAAGGACGAAAGAAGGTCTCCTATATATATTTTCCCTGAAGTTTGTGGCCAAGACCCAGAAACCCGCTGTCCACTACCCCAGGTTTGAGTCCTTAATCTTTCTCCAAGTTGGGATAGAGATGATCTATTTTCATTTGCTGTGAGTGTGTTATGGCTCTACCTTGAGAAAATTCAGTTCTCCAAAGCACCAGTGGTGGTTCCTCATCATTGGAAGCGTTAAGAAGTCAATATTCAAGAATACAGTCTTGTTTTAGCTTCGTGAGACTGTCAAAGCAGCTTAAATCACTTCAGGGAAGCCTAGTATCTAAACCGCGTGCTCACGAGGTCAGGTATCAGTTCTACCCTAGCCCTTGAGATGAATGTTTGTGGCTCAAGTGCTGAAGGATGTAGTCTGGAAGTGCCAGACGACCTTCCCCGTCCATTACTTTCCCTGGATACTTTTACCATAAGACCTGTGATAGTTGTTCAAAAGATTGAGTAGCAAGCCTCACTCCTGTACTGTACAAGAAGCATCTTGTCTAAGATAGCAGTTGTGATGTACACTAAGTCTAAGAATGGGTCACAGCAAGCAGTTGCACTGTTATGTTGCTGGACTGGCTGTTAGAAATGGGTAAACTACCCAAGGTTTCATTACAATTTGGTTTATACAGTATTGAAATATCTCTTCCCACCCATCCTCCTGTACAAGATGTAAAATTAATGGAATGTACGCACACCCTTTTCTTTTATAATGCCAATACATTCAGACTTCATATCTTTAGGGATATAAATTCTATAGTGACCACCTCCCAGTTTCTGGTCAGGATCTGGCTTACCACCCGCAAGATCTTCATGCTCAGGTAGTTAGAAGGTTGAGAGTGTCATGACTTTGCCTTCTTTTACAGGACCAAAGGACATTGACTTTACTCCATCCTAAGGGTGAGTCTCCTATTATTTTTTAAATAATTTGTATTTTTCCTATAAAAACCTGGAGACCTGTAAGTTGAAACTACCTGCCTCAACTATCCTGCTCGGTTAAAAGCTAACGTGAGCTTTGCTCTACCTATGAGTGTATGTTGGCTACTTATCATCCAATAGACAACCACTGTTTACTTTGTTAATAGTATAGCGAGCTTTGCTGAAGTTCTACGTTCAGATCTTCCCGGACAGTTCCATCTTGTTCGTAATACTAGGCATGCAGTTAATTCTAATAGTCAGGCCTTCTCCATCATGAGGCTCAATACTACACAGTATTCTAGAAGTTTTATTCCAGCTGTGACTAATTTGTGGATGATCTTCCTAATCGGGTAGTTGAATCGGTAGAACTTCAAAAGTTCAAACTTGCAGCAAATGATTTCATGTTGAACAGGCTGAAATAGGTCTTCATATAGTATATATATGAAATATCTGTTTTGATGTTGATACTGTTTTTAAAATATTTTACATGTTTTTTTAATGTATCTCCTTATTTCCTTTCCTCACCTTTTTTTATTCTGTTGGAGCCCTTGGTCTTATAGCATCTTGCTTTTCCAACTAGGGTTGTAGCTTAGTTAATAATAATAATAAAAATAATAATAATAATATTAAAAGTCTCAGGTTTATATAGTTAGGAAAAATACAAATTATTTTTAAAATTTGTGATTATTTATCTATAATGTATAAATAATGGATACAGTAGAATGCAAAATTTCCAGATTGTAACTTCTGCTGCAATCCCAAATAAGGTATATTTGGAAATCTCTCTTATTCAAGTGACTCTAAAGAAACTAGAGCCCATAGTAACCTCATCCAAATTCAAACCATAAATATGACACATTCGTAGATAATTTGTATTTTTTCCTAACTATACAAACCTTAGCTATTTAATAGGGGTATTACTTTCGGCGTAGCTGAAATGATGAGCCATTAATTTTTAGCGGGGGTAGGGGAGGGTAGCTTGCTACCCCCCCCCTCTCTCTCTCTCTCACACAACTGTGCTTGAGCTCACTTTGCTTGGAGGTAGGACTTCCAGGGGGGATAGGGCTGGCAGGCAAGTTTGGTTAAATAGCTAAGGTTTGTATAGTTAGGAAAAATCAAAAATTTTAAACAATTTTTATTTTTCCTAACATACTCACCGAGAACCACTTTCTATAGGAGAGTCACTTGACCTCTCAATCTCGACCAAGATTTTCCCGCGTTATCCCCCTATCTCGCTCCATATAGTTTCTACCCCCGCCGCCAGGATACGCCCTGCGGGCAGGATTAGGGCAGGTCACTGCCTTCCCGGGTCAGCATCCTCATTAAGTTCGACGTTTAGCCCTACTCGGCAATGGAAGAATGGCACTCGGGGACGGACGGGAGGGCCATTACCCGAAAGTGGTTCTCGGTGAGTATGTTAGGAAAAATAAAAATTGTTTAAAATTTTTTATTTGTTCCGACACAATATACTCAGCGAGAACCACTTTCTATAGGAGGCGGGAGAGCCATTCTGCCACTTGGTCTGGCACATAGTGCCTGGAGGGCTACGGAATGCGGGGGTACAGAGAGCGGATAGAGGGTAACTGCGGAAACCTTACGCTTATATTTTAAGACTTACCTCTTAACATCTTCTCTACTGAATCTTCTCCTGAAGAAGTAGGGACGAGTCTATTCACTGTTGGGGACGTCTTCTAGCCTGCCGCTACACAGCTTGGAGGGCGGCGATGACTGTCCCAATGGAGAATCCATCCAAAGACTTTCTTGAATAGTCTTTGAGATAGTGGGCCGTGAAGGTCGACTGGTGTGACCAAGTGCCGGCCTGTAGGATCTGCCCCACTGCCATGTTTCTCTCAAAGGCCAAGTGTGTGCTCAGGCCTCTGATGTCATGGGGGCGGGGAGTGCCCGGTACTGCCACCTTGTCCTCTTCATAAGTCCTAGTGATGACTTGTCTCAGCCAGAAGGAAATAGTGTTCTTGGAGACTTGCTTCTTATTAACACCTGAAGAGACGAAGAGGTTCTTGGCACCTGGGCGGAGATGAGCCGTCCTTTCCAGGTACTTCCTGAGCGTCCTGACTGGGCATAACTTCAGGTCTTCCGTATTGCCTGTCTTGGGGATGACCGGAATTGAGAAACCTTCAAACCTCGGGTCCCAGACTGCTGGGTTCTGAGTCTTTGCTACAAAGGAGGGTACGAACTTGAAGGATACCTCCCTCCACCCTTTGGAGTGTGCCACGTCGTAGGACAGACCATGGATCTCCCCTACTCTCTTAGCTGAAGCCAAGGCTAGCAAGAAGACTGTCTTGAGGGTGAGATCTTTGTCCCCGATATCTTTGAGGGGTTCAAAGGGAGGACGACACAGCATTTTCAGAACCTTGGCCAGGTCCCATCTGGGCACTCTCCTGGCTTGAGGAGGACAGGACTGCTCGAAACTTCTAATCAGCATCGCTATGTGTCTCGAGGTCCCCAGGTCGATGCCTTTCAGGAGAAAGACTTGGCCTAAGGCTGCTCGTACTCCTTTAATAGCTGGGATTGACATCCCTATTTTATCCCTAAGGTACACGAGAAAGTCAGCTATGTCAGGGACCGAGGCTTTAAGAGGTCTTATGTGTTTTGCCGCGCACCACTTCGTAAAGGCGGCCCACTTCGCCTGGTAGGCCACGGTAGAGGATTTTCTTAGGTATAGGGACATCCTCTCAGCTGTGGCGGAGGAGTACCCCTACTTCTTCAGGAGCCGCTCGATAGTCTCCAGGCGTGAAGGCGAAGAGAGAGAGGGTTGTCGTGGAACTTGAGGAAGTGAGGTTGACTCAGCAGATCTGACCTGGGGGGCAGAGGCCAAGGCGGATGGCTTGCCAGGTCTTTTAGATCCGCGAACCACTCTCTCTCCGGCCACCAGGGCGCTACCAAAGTCATCCTTAGGTTATGGGAGGTTCTTACTCTGTTGAGCACCTGCCTTAACAGCGTGAAGGGGGGAAAGGCATATACGTCCAGGTTGTCCCACTTGTGCTGGAAGACGTCTTCTAGGGCTGCTCCTTCGTCTGGTACCGGGGAGCAATAGACCGGTAGCTTGCCGTTGAGCTTTGTTGCGTAGAGGTCCATCACCGGGGAGCCCCAGCGTTGAAGGATGAGTCTGGCCACTTCTGGGTGTAGGGACCACTCCGTCCCTACTATCTGACCCATTCTGCTGAGGCCGTCGGCTAGCACGTTTCTTTTCCCGGGGATGAACCTTGCTAGAAGTATCACCTGGTGCTCGTCCGCCCAATGCAGGATGTTTATGGTGAGGTCGCACAGTTCCTTCGACTTCATGCCACCTTGCTTCTTTATGTAGGCTACCACCGTGGCGTTGTCGCACATTAGTGCCACGGTGTTTCCTTTCAACCGACTTGCAAAGTGCAGACATGCCTTCTGTACTGCTTTTAGCTCCAGGACGTTGATGTGGAGCTGCCTTTCGGTCTCCGACCAGGTACCGCTTGCTGTTTCCTCCCGCAGGTGGGCTCCCCACCCTAGGCTGGAGGCGTCTGTGAACAGGAGAAACTCGGGGGGACAGGACCCGAGGGGCATCCCCTTGAGGGAGTTCGACTGGCATCGCCACCATTTTAAGGCTGCTCTCGTGTCCGGAAGGACCGGAATCAACGCTTTCTGAGAGCCTGTCTGGGACCATAGAGCCTTGAGGTTCCATTGTACGGGTCTGAGCCGTATCTTCCCTTGGGGAACCAGTTTCTCTAATGAGACCAGGTGACCTATCAGCCTCTGCCAGTCTTTCGCCCTCCTGGGAAGCTCCGACAGGAACGGCTGAATGACATTGATGAGGTTCTGTATCCTGTCTTCCGAGGGGAAGGCCTTCCCCTGCACGGTGTCCAACGTCATACCCAAGTACCCCATTCTGTTGGATGGAGTTAGGATCGATTTTTCCAGGTTGATAATGATTCCCAGACTCCTGCAGAATTGGAGGAGGTCCTTCCCTTGCTCTTCCAAGAGGGCCTTTGAGCTGGAAAGGAGCAACCAGTCGTCCAGGTATCTGATGAGGCGGATACCTCGTTCGTGAGCCCATACTGAGACCGTCGCGAAGACCCTCGTGAACACTTGAGGGGCCGTCGACAGGCCGAAGCAGAGGGTCCTGAACTGCAGGATCTGGGAGCCCCATTTTACCCGGAGGAACTTCCGACTCGACGGGTGGACCGGAATCTGGAAGTACGCGTCCTTGAGGTCGATCGTCATCATAAAATCCTTCTCCCTCAAGGACATCAGGACGGATTTTGGGGTGTCCATCTTGAAGTTCGTCTTCTTGACGAACTTGTTGAGGGCCGACAGGTCTATCACCGGTCTCCACCCCCCGTTGCTTTCTCCACCAGAAACAGGCGGCTGTAGAAGCCTGGCCCTGGGAGAAGGACTTCTTCCATGGCTCCCTTCTCCAACATGGAGGAAATTTCTTTTTGCAGGGTGGCCCTTTTCAACGGGTCCCTGGGAGCCAACCATTCTGTCTGGGTGGCTGGAATAAGAGGGGGTGGATCCCCTATGAAGGGGACCCTGTAGCCTTCTTTCAGGACGGACACCGTCCAAGCATCCGCCCCATGCGTTTTCCATGCTTCCCAATGTGGTCTGAGGCATCCCCCAACCCGAGGCTTGGGCGGGAGTAGGGGGCCTCTCCCTCTACCTTCTAGAGGGGCGGCCTGATCTGCCTCTCTTCGAGGCGGAGTAACCTGACCTGAAGGAGCTGGCAGAAGCTGGTGCTCCCCTGCGGGAGGGCTGTGGAGTTGTTGTCCAGGAGGAGGAGGGGGCGTCCCTCCTCGAAGAGCTGGGAGTGGCCTGAGGAGTCACGGCACTATCCGAGACTGATCTCCTGTAAGGAGGCCTCCTGGAGGATGTTTGTCTGGGGGCGTTGGTCTCTCTCCTCTTGGACACCTTCTCCATTAGCACTTCTAGCTCCTTCAACGGGAACAGCGACTCACCTCCTAGGGGTAGGCTACGAACCACTCGGGCCTCTCTGTCCGGGATTTTCCTTGCCAACTTAGAAAGTACTGTGTCCCGTTTTCTAAGGACCCAGTTGGCCGTCAAGGAGAGCGCTTGATAAGCCATAAACTTGAGGGCTTTCCCCCCGGAGGTGAGAAGGTCCGTCAGGAGACCTTGTTGCTCAGGATCGTTGGGGTCTGTGGAGGCTCGTACGTTAACCAACGTGGAGGCCCACCAGTCCAGCCATGAGGAGACGTTCACAAGATCTCTTGACATCTCCTCCATCATGCCGGCTTCAGTGGGTGAGAAGGACACAGGGGCTGAAGAGGCCCTTTCGTCCGAGCCGCCTTGTCCCAGGATGTCCAAGGCTGGGTCCACCCTACAGGGACCTGGGCGCCGTCCTTCCGGGATATAAACCTTTCCCTGTGGTTTGAGACCTTGGAAGAGTTTGGAGGCACTCTGGGACTTGGGGGCCTCCGCACTGCTGGCCACCAAGTTGTCAATGTATTCTTGTCCCAGTACTAGGTCTGGGGCGAGAGGAAGGGCCAGGGAGGACTTCGGCAGGGCGTCACGGTGAGTGTATCTCAGGAGGCTCGACCTCCAGGCATTCACCTTAGGCGCCGAGGGTTCTGGAATTCCATGGAGCCTTCTGATGAGACCTACCACCTTCTGTAGGCGGAGTCCTCTGACGGGGAAGCCTCGCCTCCGTCGGCCGAGGCCTCGGCTTGGTGTGGGGGCGCCGTGCTTGGACGGTAGACAGGGCGTTCTCCTCTCGGTTCCAGGGAGGACGACCCGTAACCGTAGGGCGCTCCGTACGCGGGTGGGTCTCGCCGTAGGGCGGGAGTCACCGGCTCGGGGAGGACCTTCGACTGCCCCAAGGCTCTGGAGGAGGAGGACACGGTCCCGGTGGGATGACCCGACCCCGGGAACCGGTCCTTCCTGCTCGACGACCGCCCCAGCTGGGCTGGTTCGGTCGGGCTGCCTTCTCGGAAGCGCGTTTCCCCCCGCTGGCCGGGGTGAACCGGAGGCCTCGAGGACTTGTGCCTAAGAGCGAGGTCCTTCCTGCGTGGCAGGTCGAGCGGTTCTAGGCTGTGCGTAGGCAGCGACAACCTAGAGGCTCGTTCACTGGACCGAGAGTCTGGAGAGCGGCGCCTTCTGGACTCTCCTGAAGGGACGTAGACCCATTCGCCGCCGGGAGAGACATCTCTCCTGTACTTACGGTAGTGAGAGCGGGGGCGCTTCCTGCTGTGCCGCGACCTCGACCTGGAGCGGGAACGATCACTATCGGTCCGCTCTCTCTTCCGGTGTCGTTTCCCCCTGCGTTCTCCTCCGGAGGATGAATCTGCCTCCGAAGAGTCTGAGGGCGCCACGTTCCTCGCGTAACGACTGCTCGAGTGATGCGCGGGGGAGGCTCTTCGCCGTCGATCGTCCGAGACAGGATGTTGAAGGAAGTCCTCGGGAACTGCTGTAGAGATCGAGGGCACTGTGTCTACTCCATCCCTGCTAGAAGGCCAGGGGCCCAGGGACACGTCCATCCTTAGCGGTGACCTCCCCAGAGTCTTCGGCAATTTCCACCCGAAGGCATCGCTACTCGGGCGGCGAACTCTAGCGTGGTTGTCCTCTGGAGGGGGAGAACCCGACACACCGGCCCACGAGGGCGGGGGGGACTCAGAAATCGCAACACTGCCCCACACTGGGTCTTCTGAGGAAGCGTGATCCCCTGCCACGTGGCCCGATTCCCCCGAAGCACTAGCGGCCCTTCAGTTCTCTCCAGAGGGGCCAGCCCTTGGTTCTTCCCTCACACTGGGTTCACCGGGGAGAACACTATGGCTAACTATAACACTGGGGGCTTGATGCCCGCTCCTCTGCAAAGGAGACGGAGAGGCCGAGGCTTCGTCGGACCGATCACCGACCGAAGGTAACGAGGATACGCCACTCACTTTCTTGGGGGAACGCTTAGACGACTTCTTTTTCTTGGTACTATACCGTACCCACTGTATGCCGTCCTAACTTACGCACTCCGGACACGTGTCCGAGGAGGAGCAAACTTTACCCCTGCACGTGGAACAAAGGGAATGAGGGTCCACTTCTGGCTTAGAGAGGAAAGCCCCACACGACTTTCCTGCTCTAGGACCAGGGCAACGACGCACATGCTCCATCGTTCGCACACGAAGAGCCAACACTATCGAGTTACAGGAACACTGGATATACGCAAGGGGAACGTACTGAGAACACTTAGCGAAAACGCACTACGCAGAAAAAACACAAGTCCCCACACTGGAAACACATGGAATCACAACGCGCCAAAGGATCGAGAGTTAAGCGAGAGGGTGAGATGTTTTACATCTCACGACCAAGAACTTAATGAGGATGCTGACCCGGGAAGGCAGTGACCTGCCCTAATCCTGCCCGCAGGGCGTATCCTGGCGGCGGGGGTAGAAACTATATGGAGCGAGATAGGGGGATAACGCGGGAAAATCTTGGTCGAGATTGAGAGGTCAAGTGACTCTCCTATAGAAAGTGGTTCTCGCTGAGTATATTGTGTCGGAACAAATACAAATTATCTACGAATTTGTCAATTGTTCCGTAACTGGAATACAAACAAAGCTATTTAATTGGGGGTGACTCACCCATTAGGAAGGGTGGACGTCCCAGCCAGTCTGGCTTTTGGCTTTGCCCGGGGGCTCGTTATTTGAGTGTGTAAGCACCCAAGAAATAAGGAGTCCCTGCACCTCGCTAGAACCTTGCCACGCAAGGACTGCGGCCTACGCAAGCTGTGTGTGAAGGTATGAAGAAGTGTGACTTGTCCTAGAAAGTTGTTCTGAAGTTCTTTAGATGGAAACTTGTAGACAAGGACTTTCCCAAAACCACCTCGTCAGGGTATGGGGACGTAACAGTATTAACCTTAATACTAGGAACACAAGGGAGCGTGGTTTACCTGCAGTGGTTTGAGGTCAGCTATGCAGAGAACCCAGGATGCTGCTTTCCCCAAGAGAGGGGATGATGAAGAAAAGCATAAGGGCCAGTCAAACCTTTTCATTCATGCAGACTAAAACCAGGTAACAATGCCCTCAACCTTCTGCTACTTGTCCAATAAGGAGCTTGAGGTTTTAAACCAGCTGCTGTGCAGCCACCACAGGACCGATAGCGAACGTATAGTCTCCTGTGGGTCACGTCTTGCAGGTAGTGGGATGTGAATGTTGTTTGACGTTTCCACACCCCAGCTTTAAGAACCTGCGTCACTGAAAAATTTCTTTTGAAGGCCAGGTACGTAGCTATGCCCGACATCATGTGCTCTAGGGCGACGTGATGGAGGAGGGTCTGGATTCAAGGCCAGGTCAATGACCCTATGAATCCATGCAGAGATGGTGTTCTTGGTGACCCTCCTCTAAGTCCTTCCTGTGCTGACGAATAGTGCTGGCACATGAGGACGGGCTGCTGCTGTTCTTTTAAGGTACAGCCTCAAGCTACTTACTGTGCATAGTAAGAGATGGTCTGGGTCATCTGTTACAGTACGGAGACTAGAAATCCGGAAGGAGTTGAATTGAGGATCCGCCACTCCAGGATTCTGAGTCTTAGCAATAAACTCAGGGACAAAGCTGAACGTTACCTCCCCCTATCCCCTTGAATGGGCGATGTCATACGAGAGATCATGAAGTTCGCTGACTCGCTTGGTCAAGGCCAAAGCTAGCAGGAATACCGTCTTCCAGGTTAGGTGGCGATCTGAAGCCTGGCGTAATGGTTCATAGGGAGGTCTCTTAAGAGACCTGAGAACCCTGAGAACTCTAAACACGTTCCATGGGGGAGGTCTCACTTTCGACTGAGGGCAGGTAAGTTCATAACAATGTATGAGTAGAGAAAGTTCTAGCGATGAGGAAATGTCCACCCCTTTCAGCCTGAAGGCTGGACTTAAGGCTGAGCAATAGCCTTTCACTGCCGAGACTGAAAGGCGCATTTCTTCACACAAATACACGAGGAACTCCACTATTGTTGGAATAGTGGCATCGAGAGGAGAGATACCCCTTCCACGACATCAACCACAGAAGACTTTCCACTTTGCCTGGTAGACTGCTGCCAAAGACTTTCGCAGGTGTCCAGACATCCTGACAGCAACTTGTTGCAAAAATCCTCTCTCAGAGAGGAGATGCTGGATAGTCTCCAGGCGTGAAGTCGTAGTGAACCTATGGCTTTGTGGAAGGTGTTGGCGTGTGGTTGTTTGAGTAGATTGTGTCGTGGAGGGAGTTCTCTTGGTAGCTCCGATAGGAGTTGCAGAAGGTCGGGGAACCATTCCGCGTGATGCCATAACGGAGCTATGAGGGTCATTGAAAGATTGACCAATGTTCTGGTCTTGTTGAGTACCCTCCTCATTAGACAGAACGGGGGAAAGGCGTAAACGTCGATGTTGTCCCACCGTTGTTGGAAAGCATCTTGCCATAGAGCCTTGGGGTCTGGGACTTGGGAACAGTACAGCGGGAGCCTGAAGTTCAGGGCCGTTGCGAAGAGGTCCACAGTCGGAGAACCCCACAAAATCAGGACTTTATTGGCTACTAGATGATCCAAAGACCACTCGGTACTCACTATCTGAGATTCTCTGCTCAGGTTGTCGGCAAGCACATTCCTTTTGCCCGGAATTAAGCGTGCCGATAGTGGTATCGAGTGGATTTCGGCCCATCTCAGTATCTCTACTGCTAGATAGGATAGTTGCTGCGAAAAAGTACCTGCTTGTTTGTTGATGTAGGTGTTGTTGCTCATCACCACCACAGAGTGACTTGCCAGGTACTGTTGGAGCTGTTGAAAGGCCAGAAAGATGGCCATCATCTCTAGGAGATCTATATGGAGGTACTTTTCTGACTCTGACCAGAGGCCTGAGGTCATGTGGTGCAGCACGTGGGCCCCCCACCCTTTTTTTGAAGCATCCGAAAACAGCATCAAATCCGGGGGGAGGACGAGAAGGTCCACTCCTTTTCGTAGGTTCTCATCTGCCACCCACCACAAGAGATCCGTCAGTTCCGCAGGTCCTATGGGGATCTGGATGTCTGGTGAGTCGTACGCTTGATTCCACCGGGACTTGAGTCATCACTGGAGCGATCTCATCCTGAGGCGACCGTTGGGAACTAGACGGGCCAGCGATGAAAGGTGACCAAGGAGACGTAACCACAATTGGGCTGGAAGTTCTTCTCGTCTGAGAAAAGGCCTTGCGACCTTCCTCAGCCCTGCTATCCTGTCGTCTGATGGGAAGGCTTTGTGGAGATTGCTGTCTATAATCATGCCTAGGTATACCAGTCTTTGAGTGGGAAGCAGTGAGGACTTCTCGAGATTTACCATGATCCCCAGATCTTGGCAAAGTCTCGGTGTTGAAGATGGGATGACATCGAGTCTGCTACGATAAACCAGTCGTCCAGATAACTGAGGAGACGGATGCCAATCCTGTGTGCCCAAGATGATACTAGGGTGAACACTGGTGAAGACTTGTGGTGCTGTTGAGAGACCGAAGCACAGCACCTTGAACTGGTACTTTCTGTTGTCTAGGCTGAATCTTAAGTACTTCCTTGAAGAAGGATGGACTGGGATCCGGAAGTACGCGTCCTTTAGGGCCAGTGTGCACATGAAGTCTTGTGGTCTTACTGCTAGTATGACTGTGTCCGCCGTCTCCATGCTGAACGGAGTTTGTTTGACAAACTTGTTCAGAGCTGAGAGGTCGATGACTGATCTCCAGCCTCCAGACACCTTCTTTACAAGAAAGAGTCGACTGAAGAAGCCTGGAGATTTGTCAAGGACCTCTTGGAGAGCGCCCTTCTTCAACAGGGTCCGGACTTTTGCCCGAAGGGCTTGCCCCCTTGCCTATCCCATGGCAAGGGAGCTCAATGACACTGGATTCGTCCTCAGGGGAGGTAGAGGTGTTATGAACGGGACGCGATATCCTAGACTGATCACGGAGATTGTCCAGGAATCGGCCCCGAGTTGCTTCCACCTGTTTGAGCAACTATGTAGGCATCCCCCACTGGTGGATATGCAGGGGGACTGCCTATCCTAGCGTTTGCGGCCTCAGCTGCTCCCTCTAGGTTTCTTACTTCCCCTGGAGGACTTTTCGCCTTTCCTTTCTTTGACAGGAAAGGGCTTAGACACCAAGGTCTTCGCTACTGTCGTCGTTCTAGCGGTCTTGACTGGACGGGACTGCTGTGGTGCTGGAGGCTTATAGGGCTTGGATGTTTAAGCCCTATGAAGAAGGGAGTCATGATGAGACTTCCTCCACCTCTCAGCGGCATGTTCCACATCCTTAGGCTCGAACAAGATGGATCCCTCTAGAGAGGAATGTCTGAGCCTATTGATCTCGGTGCTAGGGACCTTCTGATGGAATCTCTCAGCTGCAGCATCCCGACATTTCAGAATGGTATTTTCCCACAAGTTCGAGACTTGGTGGGGCAGAAACTCGATCGTGCGAGTACCTGAGAGAAGAAAGGTCTCCATAGCTTTCCTGGTACGTTCTTTGGAGAAATCCTCAGAACGTATCAGGATACCTAAGGTCCCCAACCAGATATCGAGCCACGAAGTGGCTTGCATAGCACACTTCGCAGCTTTTTCCTGGTTAAGGATCTCGGCCGCCGAGAATGAGACCTGCCGGTTGGAGAGTCTCTCAAGAGGGACTCCCCTGGTAAGCTCTTCCAGCGAGTGGTGAAGAGGAAGAGCTAAAGAAGGCTCCTCAAGGATCTCGAAGTACCTCCTCTGCTGTACGCGAGGAGGTGGGAGGAGCATGTTGGTGGTACTGGAATGGTTGGAGGAGGACATCTCGGTAGAGCTGTAGAGAGATCTTGTCCCTGGTACTCTTAACCCCCTGAAACCAGGGCAGTGCTGCATTGGTCTTGGAGGGTTTCTGAGTACCAAAGACATGGTCCAAGACCGTGTCCTTGCCCTCTCGAGGAGGGATCTCTGGGTCGGAAAACCCATTGAGAGCCCTCATTAGAGTCAGAACTTGCCAAAATGCATGTTCTGACTCTTGCTGGTCTCCTCCTGGTGTAGGACTTGCAGCGAAGTCTCCTTCTGTCCCCAAAGGCTCTTCTTGGGAAGAGTCGCGGATGTTCCCTGAGTGGCTAGCTGGCTCCATCCTAGTCCTAGTAGAGGACTTCGGCAATGTTTTGGAGTCCTTAGATTCCTTCCTGGGAAGGATGTAGGACTCCAACATTGACGAGGATGGCATGTTCCTTTCAATCCCCCACTGAAAAGACATCTCGGCGCGAGGAGAGGTTTCCCTCATTGGTGTGATGGGGGAAAGTCTCTCTGCGTGATTCCCCTGGGGACGGGAAATCTTTGTCCGAAACCGAAGGAGAGACAGTCTGGGGGAAAGAAGGAACTTGCCTCAAAGCTCTGTGTGGAGTCAGTTTTGCCCTTGGAGAAGTTACCGCGTCTGGAACTACTCTTTTTCTCTTCAAAGGGGTAGAAGCAGCCATGGATCTGTTCCCAAATTTAGAGAAGACAGGCTTGAAAGCCTGCGTTACGGCTCTGATCAGTGCACCGAACCAGGGCTGTTGGCTGACAGACGCGCTGTCAGACATACCCCTTGAAGGGACAGGAATTGAAGGATCCCTGGGAGGAGTCCTCATCATTGGTGGGTTCGCCTGAAATGGCTTTGATATCCTGGACCCCTCTAGATGTTTCCCTTCTCCCCCAATGCACGGTGGTATGCGCTTGCGGGGAGGGGAATGAGGCGATGGCGACCTTGCCGTGCGTAGTTCAGCATTCTCGCGTGCGGGAGGATATTGACGCTCGCGTGAGGGAGAGTAATGTTGCTCGCGCGCGGGAGAATACCGGGACTCGCGCGAAGGAGACTGCTGGTGCGCACGCTGGAGACTGCTGGCACGTGTGCGGGCGCACAGGGGACTGATGGCGCACAGGAGCGCGTGCGGGAGAGTATTCGCGCGCGTGGATGCGCAGGATCAAAGCGTCGAGCACGCAGGCGAGAGTTTGCGCGTGCCTGTATCAGTCGTAGGGCGCGCAGTTAAGGCCTGCGAGGCTCGTGGGCGCGCGATAGAATGTGGGCGTGAATCCGTAGGAGAGGATAGGCGAGCGCGCATCCTCACAGATGCGTGCGGGAGAAGGCTGGCGCGATGGTATTAGCTGGCGCGTGGGAGAAGTCAGTTTAGTTGACTTCCCAGCAGCGCCCAGATTAGTAGATCGTTGGTGCGCAGGAGAGTTAACTGCTGGGCGTGAGTGCTGGCGCGCAGGAGAGCTCTGGCGCGTAGGAGAGCGCTGGCGCACAGGTGAGATTTGGCGCACAGCTGGGCGTGGGCGCGTAGGCTTAGGGTCAGGGAAGTCCTGGCGCGCAGGAGAATGTGAGCTTGTATGTGCGTGAGGGCGTGCATACCGCGTGATGGAGCTGAGCTCCTGTTGGGATATATGTGCGTGTTGGCGCATACGCCCTGATGCCCTGTGATAAAGTTCATTGATGGGGCCTGACGAGCTACTAGAGAGCGTTCGTCAGGTTTCGTTGGCGCATAGCGCATATCTTAGCGTGCTCAGATGAAGCCTTGTTAGGTTTATGCAAGAAGGGTGACGGCAGGTCTGTCGGGTGGAAGGTCGACGTGTCCTTTAAAAGGACGACCTTCCACCGAAGGAGATCGCGAACAATCTGCAGAAAGGTCCAGGACCAATGCAGGAACAGTAATCGGTGATTGTTCTCGAGGCTCCTTTGCGGGGGACTGCATCGAAGATGTTGAACCGAAGAGGCGCCTCCTCACCGCAGGTGAAGGAAGGCCTCTCTGGCGAAGAGGAAGGCGAGCCTTGCGATGAATGCGCCCTCTGGGGGCCGTAGGCCCCTACAAGAAGGACAAAGGGTGTGAGGATCAGTCTCGACCGCTGACATGAATGTTCCACAGGGGCAGTCAGGAAACCCAGGGCAGGTGCGCTTAATCGCAGAGGCCAACTTCACAAACAAAAGTAGAAAAAGAAAAAGACAAAAGCATTAAATGGCTGCCAAATGATGGCGCGGATGAAAGCGGGCATGTCCGACTACCATCCGAGCCGAGAGCAAAGTGAGCTCAAGCACAGGTGTGTGATGGGGGGGTAGCAAGCTACCCTCTCCTACCCCCGCTAACTAGCGGTGTGGGTAGTAAACCTTCGTTAGAAATTAATGGCTCGTCATTTCAGCTACGCCGAAAGTAATACCCCTATTAAATAGCGTGGTTTGTATTCCAGTTACGGAACAATTCATTCTTATGAACTTCAACAAAAATAAGTAGGAAGCAATCAACCCTTTTTCCTATTTCCTGAAAAAGCCTAAAACTAACTGTCCCTTTTCATTCCCTAGAAGAGAATCCTTTGAGTCAGATTCAGAAGAAACTTCTCAAAAGTGACCATTACTCCCTATCTTCCAAGCAACTTGCACTTGTTTAAAGACGAGTTTGAAAACAACCAGTTACTGCAAACAAGAGAACTCTGATGCAGAGAAATCCCATCTATTCAAGATGGTAGCCATCATTGTGATAAATACATGAGGACCTGTTCTGAGACCAAAGCACAGGCTCAGAATAGAATTATCTTTGAACTTTTATTAACCATAGGAGTTTCTTAGAACACTGTAGAATAGGAATAGGTAACCGCATCTGTCCAGACCATAAAAAAATCATAATTTCCTTTTTCACTGCCACCAGGACTAACAAAACCTTTTCCATCGAAACTTTTGCGAGGACTGTAAACTTTAGAATTGAAACATCTGATGTAAAGTCCCTAGAGAAAGATCTAAGGCCTCGTCTAGCACAATCTTTAGAAAGTTTTCCAACCTCTAATACAAACAATTGGCCTTTGCTGAAATGTTGAAATAACTTGGGAAGGTTGTGGTTCCTTTAAAAGGAAGGATGGAAAAACAAGAAAATTGATATCACCGAGACCAGACAGGACCCACAGTTTGAGTTTAAGGTTTTCCCAAAACTGAATTGGGAAAAAGATTCCTCATAGTGTACTAAGATCCATAGGAAAGAAACTACCTTTACATTCTCTAAAAAAATAATGAATCCTAGAGCATCCAACAATACAGTACCTCTTTCCAAAGCAAAAATATTGTATAACTGTTAAGAAAGATATCCACGGAAGTAATAAAAGAAAAATCTTGAGAAATAGTAGATACTGAATGGTACTGAGCAAAGGAGGGTTCTTGAGAAATAGACCTCAAGGCATCACTTTGCTTTCTGGTAGCTGTACTATTATTATTACAAGCTAAGCTACAACCCTAGTTGAAAAAGCAGGATGCTATAAGCCCAAGTGCTCGAACAGGGGAAAATAGCGCAGTAAGGAAAAGAAACGAGGAAATAAATTAACTACTAGAGGGGTAATGAACAATCAAAAAAATATTTTAAGAACAGTATCATTAAAATAATCAATATTTGATCTAATGAAGGAACAAGTATATAAGGAGTACCAGAAATTGTACCTGTGCACCAAACACTGCCCCACCCATAAAGAAACATTTGTTCCATTTTCTTTCCCAACAACTTTTTACTAAACAATATAGATAACATAAAAGAGGGTAACCAACAAAATTTTCTTCTCTATGCCAAACTGTCTCTAACTATTGATTCTGCAAAAGAGAGAATTTCATATATACTCCAAACATTATAAACAGCCTTTCTTAAATGAACCAGCTCGGAATACCTGTATAAAAAAAAAATTCCTTTTCATTAATACTGGATTCTAGCTTGAGCTGAGGCGCTCAAGAGGTTAGGCAATTGAAATGCTCTAAAAATTTTATTTTCATTATAAAATAAATTTTTGAACATACCTACCTGGTGGTTTTATATATATAGTTTATGTCCCTGACGTCACGGCAGAAAATTCAAAACTTGCGCCAATCGCCGATTGGATAGCCAGGTGTGCTACATGCGCGCCTCTAACGAGGTACCTAGAAACCATTCCATCGTTATCCATATCTTCCATGCTTCTAGTCTCTAGAGGGGAGGAGGGGGGATTTTGATTATATATAACAACCAGGTAAGTATGTTCAAAAATTTATTTTATAATGAAAATAAAATTTTTAAACACAAGACTTTCCTGGTGGTTTTATATATATAGCTGATTAACACCTTTGGTGGAGGGTTAGAGACAGCCAATATAGTTGGAATTCTGCTTAAGTTTAAATACAAAACAAGCTTAAGGGTTTGTACCTGATAAGGAATCTGACTTCAATGATACCCTGCCATTATGTCTGCTTTCCTTATAAGATCCAGCGGTCCTCTCAGGGGGCTGAAGATCCCTAGGAGCTGCCAACCTGTGATCACACCTCTCTGTGACAGAGCCTCCTCTAATACCCATTTCCAGGTGCTCTCAAGGAACAAAAATAGACCACCTGACAAATCATGATTGCGGAAGACAGTCTCAATCTCCACAAGACAACCATAAACACCAAATAAAAGTTTCAAGAGGAGAAAAGGTATTAGGATTATGGGAAAGTAGTGGTGGATTCTTCCCTCATCACTGTACCTGCTGCTACAAACGTCCCAGAGTGTATCGGTCCTCATATAGAATCTGGACATTTCTCAAATAGTGTGAAGCGAACACAGATTTGCTTCTCCAGAAGGTTGTGTCCATAATGCTTTGCAACGAACAATTCTGTTTGAATGCCACCGAGGTTGCCACAGCTCTCACTTCATGAGTCTTGACCTTTAAAAGACTAAAGTCTGCCTCACTGCAATAAGAATGAGCTTCTTTAATTAAAAGTGATAAAGTATGACAGGGCATTCATAAGACATTGGCAAGGAGGGTTTCTTCACCGAGCACCATAGTGCTTCCGACTTGCCTCTTAACTTTTTCGTTCTGTCTAAGTAAAACTTGAGGGCTCTTACTGGACATAAAACTCTCTCTAAGTAATTTCCAACCACGTCCGCCAGATGCGAAATCTGAAAGGCCTTAGGCCAAGGTTAGGAAGGGCGCTAATTCTTAGCGAGAAAACCCAACTGTAATGAGAAGATCGCTTTATTATCCTGAAAACCCACATTTCTACTGAATGCATGGACTTCACTAACCCTCTTGGCCATTGCCAGACTAACCAAGAAAAGGGTTTTCATCGTGAGGTCCATCAGAGATGTAGAGTGCAGGGGTTCAAACCTGTCACTCATAAGAAACTTTAAAACAACATCCAGATTCCAAGTTGGCGAATCTTGGTTCCGTTGCTTTGTTGTCTCAAAGGATTTAATTAGTTCTTGTAGATCTTTATTATTTGAAAGGTTCAGGTTTCTGTGCCTGAATACAGTCGCCAACATACTCCTGTATCCCTTGATAGTTGATGTAGAAAAACTTCGCTTCCTTCTCAGGAATAAAAGGAAGTCAGCAATTTGATCTACAGAGGTACTGGAAGAGGAAACAGAGTTGACCCTGCACCATTCCCTGAAAACTTCCCACTTGGATTGATAGACTCTGATGGTTGAAGACCTTCTAGCTCTTGCAATCGCTCTAGCTGCCTCCTTTGAAAAGCCTCGAGGTCTTGTGAGTCTTTCGATAGTCTGAAGGCAGTTAGTCGAAGATTTTGGAGACACTGGTGGTTTCGTACTAAGTGGGGTTGTTTGAGTAAATCCACTTGCAAAGGGAGGCTTCTGGGAGTGTCCACCATCCATTCCAGTACCTCTGTGAACCATTCTCTTGAGGGCCAGAAGGGGGCTATCAAGGTCATTCTGGTCCATTTGCTTGTTACAAACTTTTGTAGCACTTTGTACAGGATCTCGAAAGGCGGAAAAGCGTAGACATCTAGATTTGACCAATCTAGCAGGAACGTGTCCGTGTGTGCTGCTTTGAGATCTGGCACTGGGGAGCAATACGTCTCTTGCCTCTTGGTCTTTGAGGTCGCGAACAGGTCTATGTAAGGGCGACCCCAAAGCTTCCACAGGCTTTTGCACACTTCTAGGTGTATAGTCCACTCTGTGGATAGGACTCCTCCTTTCCTGCTGAGACTGTCTGCCAAAACATTCTTCTCCACTTGAATGAACCTTGTAAGTAGAATCACCTGTCTTTCCTTTGCCCAGATGAGCAGATCTCTTGCCGTCTCGTAAAGGGAAATCGAGTGCGTTCCTCCTTGTTTGGCAATGTAAGCCAATGCTGTGGTGTTGTCGGCATTAACTTGTATTACCTTGTTCAGGACTGACCCTTCCAAGTTCTTCAGGGCCAAAAGGACTGCTAGCAGCTCCTTTTGATTTATGTGGAAGGACTTCTGAATTTCCGTCCACAACCCTGATACTTCCAGTTTGCCCAGTGTTGCTCCCCACCCCGAGTCCGAGGCGTCAGAACACAACACAAGGTCTGGGCTCTTCAGCTCTAATGAGCAACCTTCCTGAAACTTGATCGGGTCGTTCCACTACTGAAGGCAACGTTTCATTGACTCCGTAACAGGAATACAAACGTTCTCCAAATCCTTCTCCCTATTCCAGTAAGAATTGAAGTGAAATTGGAGCGGTCGAAGATTCAGTCTTCCCAGAGAGATGAACTGTTCTAACGAGGAGAGAGTCCCCAACAGACTCATCCACTTCCTTGCAGAACACCTCTGCTCTCCTAGAAACGCACGTATTTTCTGGAGAGCTTGCTCCGTCCTTAAGAGAGAGGGAAAAGCCCGAATAACTCGACTCCAAATCATCATTCCTAAATATAAAATCTCTTGTGATGGTGTCAGAGAAGATTTGTCCTTGTTGACCAGAAGACCCAATTCTTCTTTCAACTTCAATGTTGTCTGAAGATCCTTCAGGCAGCGATCTTGAGAGCGAGCTCTTAAAAGCCAATCGTCTAAGTACAGGTAGGCTCTGATGCCTCTTGAGTGGAGAATCCTTGCTACATTGACCATAAGCTTTGTAAAGATTTGTGGGGCGGTGATGAGGCCGAAACACAGGGCTCGAAACTGAAAGACATCTCCCTGGAATACGAACCTCAGAAAATGCTTGAATCTCGGATGAATCGGTATGTGGAAATAAGCATCCTGGAGGTCCAGTGAGACCATCCAGTCGCCTTTCCTTACTGCTGCAAGGACTGACTTCGACGTCTCCATTGAGAACTTTGTCTTCTGGATAATATCGTTGAGAGCACTTACGTCCAGAACTGGACGCCATCCCCCGAGTTCTTGGGAACCAGGAAAAGGCGGTTGTAAAACCCTGGTGACTGCCAGTCCTGTACCCTTTCTATAGCCCCCTTCTCCAACAAGAGAGACACTTGAAGCTGTAATGCTTGCCTCTTTAATTCCTCTCTGAACCTGGGAGAGAGATCCACTGGGGTTAACCTTAAAGGAGGTTGCTTTATAAAAGTAATCCTGTAGCCCTTCTTTAGAAGTCGGACTGACCAAAGATCTGCACCCCTCTTCTCCCATGCCTGCCAGAAGGTGTGTAGTCTGGCTCCTACTGCCTGAAGGCGAAAGCAGTCAGACTCTGCTTCGCCCTGTCTTGGCTCCTCTTTTCTTAGTTCCCCTTCCATCTGATTTAAAGTTACCTCTACCGGAAGACTTTCCTCGAAAGGGCTGGGAAATTTTTGGAAAAGGAGTAACTTTGCGGCTAACGAAAGATGATGGTAACACTTTCCTTCCCGTTTTCGAGACTAGGTCTTGAGTGGCCTTCTGCGTTAACGCGGAAGAGATTTCCCTAACAAGATCTTGTGGGAACAGAGATGACGACAGCGGAGCATACAACAATTCAGATTTCTGAAAGGGAGTAACCCCTACCGACAGATATGAACACAACTGGGCTTTCTTCTTGAGGATGCCTGCTGTAAAAATCGCTGCCAACTCATTCGCCCCGTCTCGCAACGCCTTATCCATGTAGGACATGACATGGATTAAGCTCAAAGAGTCCCCTTCTTTGAGCGTAGCAACCTTCTTGCCCAAGGCCCCTAGAGTCCAATCAAGGAAGTTAAATACCTCGAAGGCTCTAAAGACACCTTTGAGCAGATGGTCCAATTCAGAGGTAGACCAAAAAACCTTGGTCTTCCTCATGGCCGATCTACGGGGAGAGTCTACCAGGCTTGAGAAGTCTCCCTGGGCAGAGGGAGGAACTCCCAAGCCGAGAACTTCTCCTGTATCGTAACATATATTGGACCTAGATGCCAATCTAGTAGGGGGGAATGCCAAGGCCGCTTTCCCTTGTTCCTTCTTGGATCCCATCCAGTCTCCCATCAATTTAAGTGCTCTTTTTGATGAACGTGACAGCACCATTCTGGTAAACAGAGACTTCTTCTTAGGCTTCCCTAGAGTGAATTCCAATGGAGGCGATCGTGGAGCAACGGGAACAAAAGACTCTCGAAACTCACCATGAAAAATCTTCATGAGCTTCTTTAAGTCTACCGAAGGACAAAAAGACTTAGAGTTTTCCTCTTCAGATAACTCCTCAAAAGGCTCGGTAGGAGAAAGAGGAACATCAGTTTCTTCCTCCGACAAAGACCCTTGACGCTCTTCGGAACGGTCGCGATCCGCGCGATCAGAGCTAAGAAGTATTGGGTCTCGTTCAACGTCCTGTCTGGATGCTTGCTGTTCTAAATCACGTACAGGAGGACGCTCGATGCAAGAATGCTCGACGTCACGCCCCGGAGGACACTCGGGTTCTGGTGAACGCTAGATAGGAGGATGGCTGACATCACGTCCCGGAGGACGCTCGATGGAAGGACGTTCAATGTCACGTCCTGGAGGATGCTCGACTTTACAAACGGAAGGACGCACAACGTCCTGCTTAGCTAAACAAGAACGCTCAAGAGGACGCTCGACATCGCGCCTTGCTGAACGCTCGAAAGCGCTTGTAGTAGGGCTTTCACTATCACTACTAAGTGCATGAACAGCACCTCGATTAGGAGGACGCTCGATTTCCTGAAAGGCAGGACGTTCAACCTCACGAGTAGAACGTTTAACGTCACGTTCATCAGGACGTGGAATGCTACGCGTCGCCGAACGCTAAACGCGTTTAGAAACTTGATCAACAAGCATTTCCCGACTCGCCGCCTTGCGCCATTTAGTGTTTAGAGAGGAGGCTTCCGGAGTCTGGTAGCTTTTCATAAATGATGAAAGCTTCTGCTGCATTTCTTGCAACATTTAAATTAGAATCTGCTTGCGAAATGTCAATCGCAGGCTCGTCCTCTCCACCGCTCAAAGACCGCTTAGAGCGACCAGCGGGCGAGAGCCAATTTGAAGGAGGCGGAGGAGCATGAATCGAGGTCATGCCCGGTTCAGATAACTGTTCAACAGCAAGACGATTCTCAGCAGAATCTAACGTCCTGGCAGAACGCTTAGAAGGCGAGCTTTCCTCAGAAGAAAAGCGTTCAGGGCTGCTCCAATGACTACAGCCTTCTTGTGATGTCCTGGAAGGATGCTGGTCAAACTTCCTCTTAAGAGGTCTGGATGCTTGATGCCAGCCTCTTTTAGGAATATCATCATCTGATGATGAGCCAAACATTTTAACCTCACCTTTCCTATGGTAAGGGCGAACGTCCTGGGAAACGTCAACAGGAACGCTTGAGGGGACGTTTGCTCAGGAGCTAAAGCCTCTCGTTTCCTTTCGTCTTTCGACATTCCTTCTCCCAGGGGTTGGGGAGCTTGGAAGAGGTCTAGGACTAGGAGAACGACAAGCCCGAGCAGGCACACCCTCCACAGCACTAATAACACTCAGTGCACCTCTAGCATTTTCACTTTTCAGCAGCTTAATGTCAGACATTAACAGCGTTCTATCCGCAGCGATAGACTCTACCTTTGCACCCAACGCCTGGATAGCCAACATCATATCTTTAAGTGTTGGTTCATCAGTGGTACGGTACTCCTAGTTGGATCAGGAACTACCACTACAGGGGAAGGAATAGGTACAGTGACATGGGAAGAGGAAAAGTTTCTAGAAGAATGAGAACTACGTCTTACCCTATCTCTTGCTAACTTTCGCATATAGCGATCGAATTCCAGCCACTCATGATCAGACAAAATAAGGCATTCGTCACACCTATCATCAAGTTTACAAACTTTACCTCTACATTTAATACAGAGTGAATGAGGATCAATGGAGGCCTTTGATAATTGGGTCTTACACCCACTAGCACACACCCTAAAACTTCCAGAGGGGGTGGCCATTTTGAAATTTGTAAGAGATCAAATACAAGCAAGGGTCAAAATATCAATATCCAAACATATAACTAGAGTATCCAAACGAAAATCCAATCAAGCGAGAGTCAAAAAACCAGAATTATTGTACTTCACCAAAAGGAAAGCAATAATCAGTCAAAAAGCGAGGAGAATATTCCAACCAATGTTACCGCTAGTGCTGGCAGGGAAGATATGGATACCGATGGAATGGTTTCTAGGTACCTCGCTAGAGGCGCGCATGTAGCACACCTGGCTATCCAATCGGCGATTGGCGCAAGTTTTGAATTTTCTGCTGTGACGTCAGGGACATAAGCTATATATATAACCACCAGTTAAGTCTTGTGTTTAAAATTATAAAATACTGATGTGGGAGCCAGGGTTTAAAAGGCAAATAGTATAATAATTTATTTACTCCCATAAAATTAAGTAATACTACAGCGAACAGGTCATCATAAAAGTGACAGCATCAGACGACAAGAGAACAATAAGCATTATTAGAACTTGCCTTACCTCAACTTATTCCGATACCTTTCAGAAAATAAAGTTTTCTAGGATATATCTCATATTAGTCAAGTTCTTCTCCGTATTATCTTCATTTTGAGAAGCTAGCCTGGTGAATACTTCAAAATGTTAACTTTAGGCTTTCCCCATTGTTTACTTAAAACAGTAAACTTTTGTGCCTGCACAAGACAAGGTACTCTTAAGGTAGCAGAGGTATTACTGTAGTACCTACATTAATGGTACTTGGAAAATGTTTGAGATGGGCTAGCAGCAAAGCCTACTTTGGCCTGAAAACTCACTACCATATGAAACATGATGCAACTGTTCAGTTCCCAGCTGAAACTTTTAAAATATACATGCATATAAAATCTGTTCCCCGGTTTCACAGGAACCATACGATATGCTATGTCATTATTATTATTATTATTATTATTACTTGCTAGGCTACAACCTTTGTTGGAAACGCAGGATGCTATAAGCCAAGGGATCCCAACAGGGATAATGGCCCAGTGAGGAATGGAAATAAGGAAAAATAAAATATTTCAAGAACAGTTACAACATTAAAATGAACACAGCGAGTGGGGGTCAACCTCGGGCTTGGAGAGGAAAGCCCCACAAGACTTACCGGCCACAGGCCCAGGCCAACGACGGGGATGTTCCATAACGAAACACTAACACACCAAGAGACACAGGGACACAGAGGAAAGGATAAGGGTAAAGACACATGAGGACCGTGTGGTAGACACAAAGGGTCGCACTGGGTAAGAGAGAGCGCGGCGAGATGGTAATCACGTCGCGACCAGAAACTTACTGAGGAGCATGCTCTCCGACCCCGGGTCGCCTCAGGACGCGTATCACTCCGCCTGAGGTTACCCCCATAGAAAACGGGAATAAGGTAAACTACACAAAATTCTGGTCGGTTGGGAAGAGTTACCAGTAACTCCTAAGAAAGTAGTTCTAGGTAAGTATGTTAGGAAAAATGTTATTTTTATTAATAAAATAAATTTTTGAATATACTTACCCGGTGATCATATAAGCTGCAACTCTGTTGCTCGACAGAAAAACCTACGGTCAAAATACGCCAGCGATCGCTATGCAGGTGGGGGTGTACATCAACAGCGCCATCTGTCGAGCAGGTACTTAGTACTCCAAGTAAACAAAGAACCAATTTTCTCCTCGGTCCACTGGGTCTCTATTGGGGAGGAAGGGAGGGTCCTTTAATATATGATCACCGGGTAAGTATATTCAAAAATTTATTTTATTAATAAAAATAACATTTTTCAATATTAAACTTAGCCGGTGATCATATAAGCTGATTCACACCCAGGGGGGTGGGTAGAGACCAGCATTACATGTTTACATTATTATGAGCTAAGTATTTTGTATTTCATTTTAGCAGTTATTCAAAATAACAAACATAAAATAAATAAGTACCTGGTAAGGAAGTCGACTTGAACAATTACTCTGCCTTTTTAAGTACGTCTTCCTTACGGAGCCTCGTGATCCTCTTAGGATGCTGAGCGACCCCTAGGATCTGAAGTATCAAGGGTTGCAACCCATACAACAGGACCTCATCAAAACCTCTAATCTAGGCACTTCTCAAGAAATGACTTTGACCACCCGCCAAATCAAGTAGGATGCGAAAGGCTTCTTAGCCTTCCGGACAACCCAAAAACAATAATAAAATATTTCAAGAGAAAGATTAAAAAGGTTATGGAATTAGGGAATTGTAGTGGTTGAGCCCTCACCCACTACTGCACTCGTTGCTACGAATGGTCCCAGAGTGTAGCAGTTCTCGTAAAGAGACTGGACATTCTTAAGATAAAAAGACGCGAACACTGATTTGCTTTTCCAATAGGTTGCGTCGATTATACTTTGCAGAGATCTATTTTGTTTAAAGGCCACGGAAGTTGCGACAGCTCTAACTTCGTGTGTCCTTACCTTCAGCAAAGCTTGGTCTTCCTCATTCAGATGGGAATGAGCTTCTCGTATTAACAGTCTGATAAAATAGGATAAAGCATTCTTTGACATAGGCAAAGATGGATTCTTAACTGAACACCATAAAGCTTCAGACAGGCCTCGTAAAGGTTTTTAAATAGAACTTAAGAGCTCTTACAGGACATAAGACTCTTTCTAGTTCATTTCCAACCATACGATAAGTTTGGAATATCGAACGATATTGGTCAAGGCCGAGAAGGCAGCTCGTGTTTGGCTAGAAAACCAAGTTGTAGAACATGTAGCCGTTTCGGATGAGAATCCGATGTTCTTGCTGAAGGCATGAATCTCACTGACTCTTTTAGCTGTGGCTAAGCATACCAAGAAAAGAGTCTTTAAGGTGAGATCTTTCAGGGAGGCTGATTGTAGCGGTTCGAACCTGTCTGACATAAGGAATCTTAGTACCACGTCTAAATTCCAACCAGGTGTAACCAAACGACGCTCCTTCGTGGTCTCAAAAGACTTAAGGAGGTCCTGTAGATCTTTATTGTTGGAAAGATCTAAGCCTCTGTGACGGAAGACTGATGCCAACATGCTTCTGTAACCCTTGATAGTGGGAGCTGAAAGAGATCGTTCTTTCCTCAGATATAAGAGAAAGTCAGCTATTTGAGTTACAGAGGTACTGGTCGAGGATACGGATACTGACTTGCACCAGTTTCGGAAGATTTCCCACTTCGATTGGTAGACTCTAAGGGTGGATGTTCTCCTTGCTCTAGCAATCGCTCTGGCTGCCTCCTTCGAAAAGCCTCTAGCTCTCGAGAGTCTTTCGATAGTCTGAAGGCAATCAGACGAAGAGCGTGGAGGCTTTGGTGTACCTTCTTTACGCGTGGCTGACGTAGAAGGTCCACCCTTAGGGGAAGTGTTCTGGGAACGTCTACTAGCCATCGAAGTACCTCGGTGAACCATTCTCTCGCGGGCCAGAGGGAAGCAACTAGCGTCAACCTTGTCCCTTCGTGAGAGGCGAACTTCTGCAGTACCTTGTTGACAATCTTGAACGGAGGTAATGCATATAGATATAGATGTGACCAATCTAGTAGAAAGGCATCTATATGAACTGCTGCTGGGTCCGGGATTGGTGAGCAAAATATTGGGAGCCTCTTGGTCATCGAGGTTGCGAAGAGATCTATGGTTGGCTGGCCCCAGGTGGCCCAAAGTCTCTTGCATACATCCTTGTGGAGGGTCCATTCTGTTGGAATTATTTGTCCCTTCCGACTGAGACAATCTGCCATGACATTCAAGTTGCCTTGGATGAACCTCGTTACTAGTGATATGTCTAGACCTTTTGACCAGGTGAGGAGGTCCCTTGCGATCTCGTACAATGTCAGAGAGTAGGTCCCTCCTTGCTTGGAGATGTACGCCAAAGCCGTGGTGTTGTCCGAGTTCACCTCCACCACTTTGCCTTGAAGGAGAGACCTGAAGCTTTTCCAGGTCAGACGTACTGCCAGTAGCTCCTTGCAGTTGAAATGCATTGTCCTTTGACTAGAGTTCTATAATCCCGAGCATTCCCTACCGTCTAATGTCGCACCCCAGCCTACGTCTGATGCGTCCGAGAAGAGAACGTGGTTGGGAGTCTGAACAGTCAGGGGAAGACCCTCTCTAAGGTTGATATAGTCCTTTCACCAAGTCAGACAAGACTTTATCTTTCCGGAAACCGGGATCGAGACCGCTTCTAGCGTCTTGTCCTTTTTCCAGTGAAAAGCTAGATGGTATAGAAGAGGACGGAGGTGTAGTCTTCCTAGTGACACAAATTGATCCACGGATGACAGTGTCCCTACCAGACTCATCCACAGCCTGACTGGGCAGCGTTCCTTCTTCAGCATCTTCTGGATGGATAGCAGGGCTGGGGGCTGATCGTCTTGTTCAGCAACGTCCTCATCAGAGGGTTCCTCATCCGAAACTGATGAGGAAACGGCAACGGAGTGGGCAATGTCTGACTCGCTGAATCCGGTCGCACTGGTGGATGCGTGACGGAGCCGGACGCAATATCATAGCACTGCTGCACAGTCTGTGAACTGTCAACAACCATGGGTGCGCGAGGAAGTACAGCGTCAACCCGAAACTGTCTAGACTGTCTGGGTTGTGCAGTCAACACCCTACCGGGTTGCTGAGGTTGACGCACTGCGTCACAACAAGTCACCTCTGCTGGTTGTTGAACGTCCTGAACGTCAACAACCACCTCCGAGCGTTGCTTAACGTCAACGTGCGACTGGCAACCCACACTGGGTCGCATCGGTGGAGGAACCACCTCAACTGGCAGACGCGAGTAGGTTACCTCAGCGTCAACAGGGCGCACAACCGACCGGTTGGAAGGTTGTTGGCCAAAAGGAGGAACCACCTCAACTGGCAGACGCGAGTAGGTTACCTCAGCGTCAACAGGGCGCACAACCGACCGGTTGGAAGGTTGTTGGCCAGAAGGTTCTTCTCCGCATTTAAGTCCTCTATCAAGGACGCAAGCTTGGACTGCATGGCTTGCAGCAAAGCCCATTTAGGGTCTACGGGAGCAGGTGTGGCAACAGATGGGGTTAGCGACTGAGGCGGAACCGTTTACCATCCCTGAAAGCCTTGTTATGTGTGACATAATAGTACAGCAAAACTTCAAAGGCTTGACAAAAGCTGAGAAGTTGTCCTGTAAACAACTTGGAGCGTCTCCTGGCTAGGCGCCAGGGCGAGTCTACCAGAAATGAGAAGTCTATTTGGGCAGAGGCATGAACTCCCAAGCCGAGAACTTCTCTCGTGTCCTATCAGACTCTCGCTCTATAAGCCAGTTTAAAAGAAGGGAAATCAAAGGCTGTATCCCTAAAACTCCTCCTGGTGCAAAAACCAGTCGCCTAGCCAACGTAACGCTCTCTAGGAGAGCGAGAGAGCACTAGCTTAAAAACAATGGCTTCGAAGTAGCTAGGCCTAGTGTAAGTTCTGACGTTTAGGCGAATGAGGAGCAGCAGTTACAAGATCCGGACGAAGATCCTTAAAAAATCATCATGATTTAATTAAAGTCCATAGGAGGCTAAGCAGCTTAAGGCTCCTCTCCAAATGACAGAGTCCTCAAGGGAATATCAGTAGGAGGGAGAACAGCACTTTCTCATCTACAGGAACCTTGTCCGATAAAAGCTAGGTTATCTCAGTGAGTCTCTCACTGGTGCATTAGTAGCAGACCAGAAGGCAACGTCATGTAACTGCTTGACAGTCTGTGAACTGTCAACAACTGAACTGTCAACCACAACAGGTGCGTGAGGACATACAGTGTTCACTCGAGACTGCTTTGACTGTCTATACTGAGCAGTCAAAACAACTCTATAATGCGGAGGTTGACGCACCGCGTCAAAACAAAACAACTTAGACTGTTGTTGTACCTCGCGAACGTCAACGGAAGGTTCCGTGCGTTACTGAACGTCAACATGCGGCTGGCAGGGTACACTGGAACGCATGGGTGGCAGGACTCTCTCAGCTGGAGTGCGGCAGAAGGTCGCCTCAGCGTCCACAGGACGCACAACCGTGTTGGTTGTAGGCTAGAGGTTGGTGCAGTGTCAACCTTCTCCGCACGAAAGTCCCGCATCAATGACGTTAACTGAGACTGCATGGTCTGCAGCAAAGACCACTTAGGGTCTACAGGAGCAGGTGCGGCAACAGACGGTGTGACTGCCTGATGCGGTACCGCTTTGCCTCTCTTAGGAGGTGAGCAGGCGTCGGAAGACTGCAGCGAGTCCGAACTAACCCAGTGGCTACAACTGGGCCGTTGGACTTGCGCGGAAGGGACCGACTTGCGCTTAATAAGCTGCGAGACCTTGGTCCATGGTTTCTTACGAGAAACCTCTTCCGCAGACGAGAAATAAATGGGCTCTCTCGTCTTTGTGTGGGTGGGGCGATCTTGGGTAGATACGCCCGAAACCACGGAGGGAAACGTCTGTTCGTTGATCAAGGCCTGACGAACCCATAAGTCGTTCGACATTACTTCTCCCCTGGGCTTGGGAGCTTGCAAGAGGTCCCGGACTAGGTGAACGACAGGCACGAACAGACGAACCCTCGGACGCAACACTGTAACACTTTGCGCATATCACTTTATCACTTCGATTTTCTGTTTTGCACTTATTTCACTGAAATCGAAACTTTTACTGATTTCTATCTGAAACACGCAATTCTACCCTTCATTAAAAGGTAGTAATTGCGAAATCAGTCGTATAATGCAGCTCATTAATACTAGCAAAAAACAGAAAACATATATAAAGATAAAAAATTCAGTGGCTGGGAAAGAGACTAAACACTAGTTCAAATAAACTACGTTTACAATCTCTTACCGCACATAGCCTGGGGACAAGAATAAAACCCTAGAAACGTTTTACCTTCTTCCCCGTACAGCGACTAGGGAGGAGAGTAACACGAGAACAACGTTACCCGCTTGAAAGGAACGTTTTCTCTCCACTCTCTCCCTCCGTCTCTATCTCTCTCTCTCTTTCTCTCTTGATTTCGCACCTAAGAGAAGAGCCCAATTATATATCGTCAAAAAAAAACATGTTATTTGACTAAAGGAAAAAACTGAAAGGTTTTCCAAATAAAAAGTTCCTTTAATTTAGAATTTAAAACATTTAAGCTAAGAAAGAATGAACGAAACGTCAGAATCGATTTACTCTTACTGCAAAGTCAAACCGTGATACACTCTCTCTCTATCGTAACGATAGAGCGCATGTTGAACGTCCTGAACGTCAACAACTGCGTAGTCTAAAAAACTAAACGTTAGTTCATCTTTGAAAACAGTACGAAGACTATCAAAGAAATTCTTTCATAAAACATTAAATTTAAAAAGTTTTAAATTCTTTAAAGGCTAAATACGATATAACGGGCTCAACGTTGATTAACTTCGGTTCCAAGTTAGGACCGCCTACTATCAGGAAAGGTCGCATATAAACAAAACATAAAAATTTATTTTTATATGTTTATAATAAATGGAAAGTTAATCGAAGAGGCCTAATAAAGGCGGAGAGACATAAAATATATAGATCTATAACGTGTTAAGCAAAATTACTAAAAACCTAAACACACTTCCGTCTAAGGGAAGGGTCGGCCATTTAAAAGTGAAAGAGAGTCCATACTCTCTTTGTCACCATAATTAATTCTATCCAAAACGAGTTCAAGTTTTGAGATGAAGATAAAACACCTGCATAGCGAAAGCTCAAAACTAGAATAGTGTACTTCACCAAATAGTTGTGAAAACAAATCCAGTTAGTAACAGCGTATTAGTAGGTCTTGCCGGTAGCCCGACAGAGAGAAAATTGGTTCTTTGTTTATTTGGAGTACTAAGTACCTGCTCGACAGATGGCGCTGTTGATGTACACCCCCACCTGCATAGCGATCGCTGGCGTATTTTGACCGTAGGTTTTTCTGTCGAGCAACAGAGTTGCAGCTTATATGATCACCGGCTAAGTTTAATATTGAAAAATACAAATTACTTAAAAATTTGTGATATTTTATAAACTACAAAAACTTTAACAAAACAAGAGAAATTAGATAGAATACTGAGTCCGAGTGTACCTTCAAGCAAGAGAACTCTAACCCAAGACAGTGGAAGACCATAGTACAGAGGCTATGGCACTACTCAAGACTAGAGGACAATGGTTTAATTTTGGAGGGTCCTTCTCCTAGAAGAGCTGCTTACCATAACTTAAGAGTCTCTTCTACCCTTACCAAGAGGAAAGTAGCCACTGAACAATTACAGTGCAGAAGTTAACCCCTTTGGTGAAGAAGAATTGTTTGGTAATCTCAAGTGTTGTCAGGTGTATATGATATATAAAAAAGTTGTGCTTGAACTATCACTTCAACGGATGGAGGGATCCAGACTCCTATTTTGGAATCCAGTAGTGTAGTCGTATAGAGCAGGCTAGATCACAGAAATGAGGGTTATACCATGGAAGGACCTGAAGTAATTCAGGGAGCAAGATTCACGGAGAGGCAATTAACTATATAGTGCGCTATGTCCCATCATAACCCTACTGACTGAAACTAGAGCAAAACTTTAGAAAGTAAGCCTAGGATTCAAAATAGGGCAGGGCTAGAAGCACTTACTTACCTCATAGACCTTCCTACATTCACAGACAAAGCAAAAGCAGGAAAAACATATGAAGTCCTTTACTCCATAACCCTAAAAAGCTCAAAAATAGCTTGAGTGGCAAAGGCCATAATTTCATGTAATTTCTGGGGCGACCTGTGACGGCCGGTGAAAAGGTAAGAGAAATAGCTTCCAAGACCAAGAATTTTCTCAAACACAAACAGGTGTCCAGAGGAGCCTTATAAAAAATCCTCGGCCTTCTCCAATTCGCTTCAGTAACAGATCGTCTATTGAAAGCCAAACTCAAAGACATCAATCGAGTTTGGAGAAAGAGAGCTACAGTACCTTTAAGAGACAAGGTCTCGAAGATCCCCTCTGTCTTGAAAATGAGGCTACAACCATGGTCCGAACCGAAGAACCTCTCCAAATCGGTTCCTCTTCAATTCCCACCTCCACAAGTGACAATTCATACAGACACGTCTCTGAGTGGATTACCTTTTCACCGGGCGTCACAGGTCTCTTCCCAGAAATAGATTTTTCCTTCGTCAAAATCCCTTTACTAGCTTGGACTTCTCTGTACTTAATCATAAACTAAACATTAATTTACTTTTACTTTTTCTTTTACTTTTTGAACTAATAAAGCAATCAGCTATCAGCTGAAGAACTGTCATTGAACCACATTCCTCAAAATGATTAATCAAAACTCAATCCTGTGTCCAGCACACCAAAAAGTCACTTGAACCACTCTCACCAGCATTCAAAGTACGACATTAATCCCAGAAATTATCCTCTATTAAAATAAATACATAACCTAAAATCATTAAAAACCATCTGAATTGCAGACAGAAAAATGTCTTCAGCACGCAAATGTAATGAAAGAACTCTTATACAAACACCTAAACTGTTGCCACCAATTGCCAGATTAACCTATAACATAACTAGAAAGGCACTCTGTAAAGTGCAGACTTCAGCCGTGGCAGCTTATTTCACGACCTTGACCTTAACCCTTTTACCCCCGGGCTATTTGGAAATTTCCAACCCTTAACCCCCAAGGGGTTATTTTTATCCCATCACATTTTGCCGTATACTTTTTTTTAAATTGCTCTAACAGGCTTAATTTTTGTCATAGAGAGGTCAAGTTGGTCTCATTCTCTTGGAAAATGCCTGAATTTTCTCAAAAAATTATCACAAATATGAAAAAAAAAAAATGTATAGCATTTTTTTGCAAGAACGTACCAGTACGTCCATGGGGGTAAAGGGATGGCTTTTGTGAAACGTACCAGTACGTCCTTTGGGGGTAAAAGGGTATTGACGTGGATTTTCATACACTCAAATCTGAGCCAAGTTTGAAGTTTCTGTGACAACGATGTCCAAACTTATGGCTGATTACGAGAATTGGTCATTTTGCTTGACCATGACCTTGACCTTCCTCAATTTAATCATTGCCAGCTTTTTACATAACAGTTAATCTCTGCAAGTTTCATTACTGTACGATTAAAATTGTGGCCAGGAAGCTGTTCTCAAACAAACAAACACACACACAAACCAGGGAAAAACATAACCAACTTCCAACTTTGTTGGCGGAGGTAACTAGAGAGGGAGGCAATTTTTTTTCTATGCAGGGAAAGAAAATGGGAATTTTTTTATTTAGGGTAAATGTTAGCATTTAAACAGCTTTAATGGAGAAGCACTATAAACAAAAGAAAAAGTATCATAGAAATAATTAGGAAATGTACTATACAGGGTACTGCAAAATCTTTGCAAAAAAATCAAATAGGATTTTACAAAGCAATAATCTATGAAAAATATGTAGAAAATTCTATGAATGATGGCAAAAATAATTTTCTGGGTCGAACCTGTGACGGCCGGCGAAAAAGTCCTTCTTTGTACTTTTTCTGATATAAATCTTCCAAATATACCAGAGAAAATTAAAAGCATGGAATGCAGAGGTTACAACCCTCGCGCGAGCACCTTGTTGGTGTCGTATATCTAACAAGGGCGTTTGTAAAACACTATTCACAGGCTGTCTTCCATTTAGATAATCCCTTCATCAAAGGGGGAGGGCCGTGACAGGCCCTAGAGAATACAGTTGGGTTACCCTACCGACACCCACCACTCGCGCTCACTAGGTCATCCTTCTGTTTTGGACTAGCCAGCAAAGTTGATAAGTGTTTTGCCCAGTGTTTTTCGAAGTGATTGTCGTTAATTCAACATGACTGACGTTGATACTTCACCCTTACCAATGTTAAGTACCATAGTTTGTTTTGGCAGCTTTTGACAGTACCGGGCATTTGTTCTGTTTCCAATATGGTGGTTTTTAGTTTTGGAAGCGATTGTCTTGCCGAGGTATCGGCAGCCATTTTGGGTTATGTTCGCTTCGGTAAATATTCTAGTTAATTTTGTCCATCTGGTACTCTGTCATCTTGGTTATATCACTTACGTTTTATGGCCTTTTAGTGTTATCATTAATTTTTACTATGGTATTTATTTGCTTGCAAGTCCAATTTGGACCTACGAAGAATAGCGATTTAAAGAATAGCGAATTAAAGTTTAGCGATTTAGTCTGTTAGTTTGTTCTCGCCTCAGAGGCTTCGATTTAGACTATATCCTTGTTTTTTTGTTACGTTATTCTTCGTTCTTGGTTATTACTAAGAAAAGCAATCAATTTTATTAATGTTCTTGTTTTATTGTGTGATGTTAGTTTTTTATTATGTAACCTTGAGAGCGAAAACAGAGACTGCTCGTTCCCTGTTCTACAGATATGAGTTATCCCTTCTCTCGTTTTCTTTGTTAGCTCGAGTAAGAGAGGTGAATTTCCCGTTCTCCGTTTTTATACGATCACGAGTTATTCAAGCCTCCTCTTAGTATCAGAGTTGATGATAGTACGTTTAATATTATAAACGTTTTTATTGATGTGGTTACTGTTAATATAGCTAACAATATTAATAGGTACGTTAGTGTATGAGTCATTAATTGGGGTCGTTTTATACCGACACCCTTAGCTCCGAAGTTATGCTTAGCTCCGCCTTGAGTTATGCTCCGTTATATGGATACTCATTGGGTGAGAACTAGTTAACGTTCAGGAGCAGATTTTGGAGTGCAACGGTGTAATCCGGCACTCGGACTCCGGCTGAAGCCTTTTACACACGAACCTTTGTCATGTTTGATCATAATTACACCGTTACGGCCGGCTTCACGGGAGATAACACAATCATTCATTGAGGTTAATGTTATCGTACCGGGAACGGTCACGATATCACGGTGACGGGCCTTTGCTACCGGATCTCCGGTACAAACAGAGATCAAGCAGACGGCCAGAACCGGAGTTAACAATGTGATACCGATGAAGACTAAACAGTTTCATTATTACGGTCCCTTTTTCATCGAATCTCCGGCTTCACTGGAGATAACACAAACATTCAGTATTAGAGAATGTTATCGTACCGCTAAGGATCACGTTTTCACGATGACGGACCTTTGTCACTAGTTCTCCGTTACAAACAGAGATCAATCAGACGATCAGAATCAGGGTATGAACCCCTTTTTCATAAATAATCACAATATCGTTATTACGTTCCTTTTCATCGAATCTCCGGCTTAACCGGATATCGTACAGGCGATCAGCATTGAGGTTAATATTAGTTTTCCTCTGGTGTTCACGTTGTCACTATGACGGACCTTTGTACCGGGGATTGTTACCGGAGCTCCGTTACAGACAGAGCTCACTCAGACCACGGGTGGCCAATCTCTTGTTTTGCTGTAAAGGAAAGGATTTAACATGAATACAAAGTAAACTGTACTTACTTTAATGACACTTTGAATTTGCGTTGGTAATATTCATTAGTTATTCTTGAAAGTCCAAATAAAAATATATGAACATAACTATGCCTATATTTATGCATATATTTAATTCTAACTATGTATAAATATGGATAAATATCCATACAACATCGTGTTCAAATAGAAATAAATTGATTATGCCTATATTTATGCATTTTCAATTCTAACTATGCCTAAATATGAATAAATATCCATACAACATAGTGTTCAAATAGAAATAAATTGATTGTGCCTATATTTGTGCATATTCAATTCTAACTATACCTAAATATGAATAAATATTCATACAACATCGTGTTCAAATAGAAATAAATTGATTATGCCTATATTTATACATATTCAATTCTAACTATGCCTAAATATGAATAAATATCCATACAACATAGTGTTCAAATAGAAATAAGTTTCCACTCAGTACTGGGAACCAAACGTTGGCCCCTTCTAATGAAGGGCCGGGTCGAGACTAACCATGCCATGAGAGGCTATCTACTGTTCCTTGAAACTCTGGTCAGTGAACAGATGAATCAATAGAATACTAATAGCCAGTAAATAATGTTAGACCCGGTTCTGAACGTCTGAGTCAGGGGTGGCCAACCTGTGGCGGATGCGCCAACAGTGTCACATTTCATGAATACAAGTGTCGAACTATACCCCAAAAGATAGTACATTAAATGATTTTTTTTTAAAAATGATTTTTATGAGTTGTACAGTTGATCCCAGCCTGTGAATAGGATCACTAACCAAAGTTCAAGGAACATCCAGACTTATGTCCCCTTTCTTTTACAGAAGGTTCGCCTACATGGTTCCCGTCAGGATGATGATGAATCTCTCTGGCCTGCAAGAGAGGCTCTCCGCCCTTGGTTATCAAGGTTGGGAAGAAATGCTCCATCTAGAGGTCCCTATCTCCTCAGAGTGTCCTCTCTAAGGTTGGACGACGACCCCATGGACGGGCAGGTAGGTGGGGATGAATTTTGAGCCTTCAGCTTTGCAATTACCTACGTCACCGACCTAGGACCCTTAATGGATCCTGATGTTCATGTTACCCTGCATAAACCGTGACTGCTAAAAGCAACACATTCTAGGGAAAACCAAGGGGCTATGACAGAGCTCAAAAGTATGGTAGTGAGTCAGATCCATTCAGGAACTCAGAAGTTTCCCCCTACAGCCCCAGGCATATCGAAGTAACCTCCTTCGATAAAAACAACGCATAGAGATTTGCCTTACATGTTCCATATATAGATGGTACCATAAATCTGGATGGCATAGACATCCTCCCTCTGGGGGACCTAGAATTTACTCCCAGGTACTAGAATTCCCGTTCAACGGATTCATTCGATTGAAAGAGATTGCCTTGGTTAGGTTAGACAAGGTACCGAAGGTAACAGTATTATTTCCTAAAGGGCAGGCCCGATCTGTCTGGACCAGGATGTTGTCAGTCTGGGGGTTACGATAATTCCAAGATCTGCCCTTCCAATTCGACCTACACGTTTGATGGTCTGATCGGGTTAGTTGTGGGAAATACGTTCTGTCTGAGGCCTCTATCAGACAGGAATCGATAGTCGGTTACCCACTCGTCATCACAGCCTCCCTCCGATTCGACGTCTATGCATCCAAATCCCCCTCATCAGGTGGTCTACCTCACTGATTCCCCAGGTACACAGCCCAACCCCGTTGGGATGTTTTACCTGCATACAGCCCTAGATCCGAACCCTCAGGCTCCTCTCGTGGACACCAGAGAGGAAGCTACAGGAGTAGAAGACAGTCTCGCCATCGAGACGGACCTAGAAAAAAGGGGGCTCGGAGAAGGAAAGTACCTAGATTCACCCCCTCACAATGCGGTGGTCCCGGTAGGGGGTAGACTTTACCACTTTCGAGACCATTGGACCTTCGGTCTGTGGGCTCATAGCATAATCTCTAAAGGTTTGAGGTGAAAATGGTCACAAGGTCCTCCTCCTCCACCAGTGACCTTCTCCCAGAAATCCACTCCCATCCTGGAAGAGTACACCACAGGGTTACTCAAGAAGAAGCAATCAAACGGGATCGATCACTGAAGTTCCAAAGCCACCTATTCACAATTCCGAAGAAAGGCTTGGCGGCATTGAGAGTGGACCTGGACTTGTCAAGCTAAACTCTTACATTCTCTGCGACAAGTTCCGGATGTTGACTATCTCTCAGGTACGGACCTTACTTCCCCGTAGGACCGTCACCACCTCTGTCGATCTTACCGACGACTATTATCTTGCGCCTTTAGCTCGAAACTTCTCTTCTTATCTGGGTTACCGCCTAAGCAGGAAAGCCTTTGTGTTCAAGACATGCCCTCTGGCCTCAACATTGATCCCAGGATATTCACAAAACTAGGAGAGAGAGTGTTAGAACAACTCAGGAACCAAGAGATACAGATCATTGCTTATCTGGCCGGTTGGCTCATTTGGGCCCGGCCGGTCATAGAAGGCAACAGAGCTACGAAGGAATTATTCCAATTTCTCGACAACCTGTGATTTCGGGTCAATCTCCAAAAAATCTCGCCTGCAACCATCAGTCCGCTTAGAATGGTTAGCCATTCAGTGGGACCTTTCGAAGCACACGTTGTCTCTCCCTTCCAAAAGGTAAGAGGAATAGTTTCCAAGATCAAAAAATTTTCTCAAACACAAACAGGTGTCCGAAGAGCCTTAGAAAGTATCCTCGGACTTTTCCAATTCACTTCAGTAACAGATCTAATAAAAGCCAAACTCAAAGACATCAATCGAGTTTGGAGAAAGAGAGCTACAGTACCTATAAGAGACATGGTCTCGAAGATCCCCTCTGTCTTGAAAATGAGACTACACCCATGGTCCGAACCGAAGGACCTCTCCAAATCGGTTCCTCTACAATTCCCACCTCCACAAGTGACATTCCATACAGCCGCGTCTCTAAGTGGATGGGGGGGATTACTCCGAACATCAGATGTTTCAGGTTCTTGGTCACTCTCCATGAAACAGTCCCATATCATTGTTCTCAAAGCCATGGCAGTGTTCTTGACCCTGAAGAGAGACTCTCCTCCGAGGTCGACCCACATCAGAGTAGTGTCAGACAGCACAGACGCAGTACACTACGTCAACAGGGGAGGATCCAAGTCACCCAACCTGAATCAGATCCTGGTCACTATCTTCGCCTGGGCAACAGAAGAGAACTGGTTCCTGTCAGCACCTCACCTAGCGGGAGGCCAGAATGTGAGAGCGGACTCACTATCCAGGACGGATCCACTGGAGTCAGAATGGTCTCTAGACATAATTTCATTCCGGTGGATACTCAGGCTCGTTCCAGGCCTCCAGGTAGATCTATTCGCAACTCAGATGAATCACTAACTTCCTTGTTATGTGACCCCAACCCTGGACCCTCGGGCTTATGCCATGGACGCATTACCCCGGGATTGGAACCATTAGAAGAAGATTTCCCTATCTCCCCCAGGGAATCTTCTAAAAACTTTTACACAAACTACGCTCCTTCCCGGGCGCAGTGGCTTTAGTACCACCTCACTGGCCAAGAACAGTTGGTTTCCTCTCCTCCTCGAGTTGAAACTCAGTCCCATCCGGATCCCGTTCCTCAAACTGACCCGAGTATCCAAACTCACTGTGTCAGATTACTCAAGGATAGCCAAAACTCTAACTTTGTGGACTACAGGAAGTTGGCAGCTCGTAGAGATGCGAACATTGAACCGGAAACGATCTCTTCATCGAATGGGACAAAAAGGGACTCGACAATTCGCCAATATGATTCGGCCGTTAACAACTAGTAGGTCCCCTAAGAGTGCAGACCATACTCGTATGTCCCCGCATTTAGCCATCTCTTTCTTGAGGTTCCTATTTGACAAAGGCCTAACAGTTAGCACTTTAACCACCATCAAGTCAGCTTTGAAGAAGATCTACCTTGTTGGGTTCAACATTAACCTAGCTGATTCCTATTTCTCATCAACCCCAAAAACATGTGCTAGGCTTCTACCTTCGGTTCGGCCACAAAAGGACTCTTGGTCTCTGAACGGTGTTCTCAAACTTGCGATGGACACGGACAATGAATCCTGCTCTTATATCACTCTTCTTAGGAAGACTTTATTTCTAACGGCTATAGCTTCAGGTGATGGAACATCAGAACTAGCAGCTCTCACGAAACCCGGAAAACATAGATTTCCTCCCTTCAGCCGAAGTACTCCTTTCCAGACAAAGCTTCCCTAGCTAAAAAATGAGGATCCGCAAAATAGGTGCTCCTCTCGGAAGATTATTCTTCATCCCCAGGATTTTTCTCCGTGTACAGTCACACTCTCAAGCCCCTTTTTAGCTAGAACTGCCACCCGCTCGTCTGGCTCCTTGGTTATCAGGGAACAAGGAGGTACTATTTCCATTCACGGTATCAGGCAACAAATCCTCTACTTCATTAAACATACTAATCCGGAATCATTTCCCCAGGCTCATGATATACGGACAGTAGATGCCTCCAACAATGATTTCCAGAACAGGGACTTTGGTGATTTTAAAAAATATACGGGTTGGAAATCCCCTATGGTTGTCAAACGCCAATATCTAAAGATCTTACAGGCCCTTAAATACCCAACGATGGCAGAGGGGAGCCTTATCTCTCCCCATTAATCTCCTCTTCTTCCTTTCTTCCATCTCTTCTCTTCTCCCTCCTACCCGCCACTCACACCACGTCGCCGCTCTCCTTGGTAGTTCGTTAGCCCTATGATATTTGCCATGTTTAATTCCTATGGTTTAACTGTTATTGTAGTTACCGTTCCTTTAATGTTTAGATATACTTAGACATGTAAGGTTTGATGCCTTTTGCGATTCGACACTCAGTTGGTTCCTTGTCGTCATTATTATTTAACCTTACGTTCCCTATGTCATTTGGCTGGTTGGTAATTGGACGATTACTTTATTATATCATAGTATTGTCGTACATGGTGATTGTATTCTCCTCATTATGTTATTAATTTATTGGGCTTGGAAGGCATTCTCTGGTACTTTTTCGCCGGCCGTCACAGGTTCGACCCAGAAAAGGGATTTTGACGAAGGAAAAATCTATTTCTGGGGAGAGACCTGTGACGCCCGGCGAAACCCTTCCCGATGATTTTTGTACGGACCCACCCTTTCCTTGCCAAGCCATATGTTCTTGCAGAAGGATGACCTAGTGAGCGCGAGTGGTGGGTGTCGGTAGGGTAACCCAACTGTATTCTCTAGGGCCTGTCACGGCCCTCCCCCTTTGATGAAGGGATTATCTAAATGGAAGACAGCCTGTGAATAGTGTTTTACAAACGCCCTTGTTAGATATACGACACCAACAAGGTGCTCGCGCGAGGGTTGTAACCTCTGCATTCCATGCTTTTAATTTTCTCTGGTATATTTGGAAGATTTATATCAGAAAAAGTACAAAGAAGGACTTTTTCGCCGGGCGTCACAGGTCTCTCCCCAGAAATAGATTTTTCCTTCGTCAAAATCCCTTATTTAATAAAAATGGAAGACAGCCTGTGAATAGTGGGTTTCACGCGCCTTTGCTTTATACATGACACCCACAAGGTGCTCGCGCGAGGGTAGTAACCTCTGCATTCCATGCTTTTATCTTTCTCTGGTATAATTGGAAGGTTTTATCAGAAAAGTGTCTATCAGAAGGACCCTTTTCACCGGCCGCCACAGGTCGACCCAGAAAAAATTATTTTTCAAGTCTCCCATAAGCTACATTCTGGAGAGACACGTATACTGTAAACTGCATTGCATGAATTGAAAGGTGACATGCATCATAAGAGAAACCTGATAAAAACATCATAGAATCTTACCCATATCTAAAGCAACCCATCCAGTATTTTTTCCTTCCATAATACAAGAACGGTCAGAGGTATGCTTCTTCTTCTTATATATTCGTCGAACAATCTCCGCCATTGAACTCATGTGACGTTTAGATTTGCAGGATGCAATCACCATGTGTTCAACGTAGTTCATACGGTCTGGAATCTGTGTATAAAATAAAACTTAAATACAAATGAAATATTAAAAAAAAAAGAATACAGATCACAAAAGTTATTCAAGAATATCTAACACTGGGGTTTATTCTCCAGCACTGACAAAATGTAAGATACACATCCATATACCAAGGCACTTCCCCCAATTTTGGGGGGTAGCCAACATCAAACAAATGAAAAAAAAGGGAACCTCTCCTCTCTATGTTCCTCCCAGCCTGACAAGGGACTCAACCTAGTTCGGCTGGTATTGCTAGGGTGCCACAGCCCACCCTCCCCCATTATCCACCACAGATAAAGCTTCATAACGCTGAATCCCCTACTGCTGCTACTTCTGTGGTCATCCAAGGCGACCGGAGGAAGCAGCAGGGCCTACCGGAACTGCGTCACAATCGCTCCCCATTCAAAATAATACTTTGAGATTAATCAATGGGATAAAAACACATTATGCGTTTGTCTACAGATAGTCATGGGGTTTACTAACACAAACTGTGTACAGTAGTCACTTAGTTGCACAGAACTGGATGGGTATTTCTGGATATATAAATCATTTAAGGTCGGATTTGGTTAGATTCTTTAAAATTAATCTACACCAGAGAAAAAAGTTTCAATATGCATTATAGTATGGTAATTACATATACAAAATGGAAATATTACTATAATCGTAACACCTTGCATCCATACATTTCCGACATATGAACTAAGCAATTTTAACACATGAAGCAGAACTCGAGGTACTCCCTTCTACTAAATCAACAATAGTTCAAAAAACAGCGAGCGACAAGTCCTATAATGGAATGGGGAAGTTTCTATGGGAAAACTACAGTATTGTTAGTCTCATTATTTGGTGTACATTGGGATAGCCTGAATAATCTGTAAGGTCAAGCTATGGTTTAGGGTAGGGCTGGGGCACCCTAGCAGTACCAGCCGAACTCGGTTGAGTCCCTTGTCAAGCTGGGAGGAACGTAGAGAGGAAAGGTCCCCTTTTTTATGTCATTTGTTTGATGTCGGCTACCCCTCAATTGGGGGAAGTGCCTTGGTATATATATGTATATATGTATGTCACAAAGAGGAAAGGAAGTAGCAATTACTGTATTTGTATTTACTATTTTCTTCACATTTATGGCTTTATTAGTGTGATATAAGAAAAATTAAGAGGTTACTATACAGTGTATCAAATTCAATCAGTCCTAGTCATTTGAGCTCAAGTACAGTACACCTAACCTAATTTCTGAAATGAATCTTGATAAGCAACGATACAGTACTCTCTACTTTATCTAAAGTCCATTTCAATCTAAGGATTAGTAGAATTTCTTAAGGGGATTAATATAACTATACTCAATTTTTTTTAATGAGGTGCATTTGCACCGATTCACAGCGGTGCCCTTTTAGCCCGGAAAAGTTTTCTGCTATCTGATTGGTTAGAATTATCTTTTCCAACCAATCAGCGATCAGGAAACTTTTCCGAGCTAAAAGGGCACCCCTGCGAGTCTGTGTAAATCTGCCTCACTAAAAAGAATTGACTATATATAAGTTTTTCTGATGAAGCTACACCTTGTTGCCTATTTACGATGATGTGAATAATTAATGTCTCCTCGTAAATGGGAAAGATACTGTTAAAATGCTTTTCATTTTTAGCACAAACACTAAATAGAAAAAGACATGGGAAACAAGTAATAAGAAGAATAACATAAAAAGAAGAAAAACATGGGGAAACAAGTAATAGGAAGAAGAATAACAACTTTAGGGTTTAATCAATAGCCAAAGGAAAATAAAATTGTTTCAATAAAGTATGACCTTCCATGAAAATAAAGTTAAGCAAGTTTAAGATGATAATATATATTCTAAAAATAAGTATTTGGATTTAATTGGAAATTATCTACTGTATGCACCTCATGGACAATAAGAAATCTATTATGACATATAAACAACATTCCATAATACAGAAAATCTTTCAAAGTATTCATAAGTTAGTTTTGTAAAAGGCTTACCTGTATGACAGCTATATCTTGTGCATTGTCCTCTCTTAGCAGATCTACCAATTCCTCTACATCAAATACTCCTCTCACACCCCCTGAAAAGTAAGTTTTTTTTTTTATTAAAATAAGAGCATTTTCTTTTAGCATAATGATAATATATCCAAGTTTTATTAAAGAAAAAAAAAACAGTATACTGTACATAAATCAGAGAAGACCGGTTTTCACAGTATTCAGATTTTGTTTTATTCAATGTTTATATTACAAGAAATAAAAAGTTTGTGCTTCTCTTCAATGTCTTTTATTATTATTACACTCACTAGAGTACTGGTTAGGAAAATAATTTTCAACACGGAAAATTAGGCTCAAGTAATTAAACCAATTTTCAATGTAGAAAACCATTGAAAGGTCATGAATATGACAAATTCGTAGATAATTTGTATTTTTCCAAACTAGACAAACCTTAGCTATTTAATATGGGTTATTACTTCGGCGTAGCTGAAATGACGAGCCATTAGAATTTTAACGAGAGTTTACTACCCCACTGCTAGTTAGCAGGGGGTAGGGAGGGGTAGCTTGCTACCCCTCCCCACCTCACACACACCTGTGAATACTTCACTTTGCTTAGAAGTAGGACTTAACGGGGGACAGGGCTGGAGGGCAAGTTTGATTAAATAGCTAAGGTTTGTATAGTTAGGAAAAATACAAATTATCTACGAATTTGTCATTTGTTCCGTAACTGAAATACAAACCACACTATTTAATATGGGTGACTCACCCCTTAGGAAGGGTGGTAAGTCCCTGCCATACTGGCTTTGGCTTTGCCTAGGGACTCAATATTTGAGTGTGTAAGTACTCAAGAAATAAGGAGTCCCTGCACCTCGCTAGCATTGCTGTGCAACTGCTGCGGCCTACATAAGCTGTGTGTGAAGGTGAGAAGCGTGACTCGTCCTAGGAAGTTGACCTGGAGTTCTTCAGATGGAATTCTAGGCTAGGACTCTCCCAATACCACCTCTTCAGGGTATGGGGATGTGACAGTATTAACCTTAATACAAGGAACACAAGGAAGCATGATTTACCTGCAGTGGTTTGAGGTCAGCTGTGCAGAGAACCCAGGATGCTGCTTTCTCCAAGGGAGGAGAGGATGAAGAAAAGAATAAGGGCCAGACAAACCTTTTCATTCATGCAGACTAAAACCGGGTAACAATGCCCTCAACCTTCTGCTACCTGTCCATTAAGGAGCCTGAGGTTAGACCAGCTGTTGTGCAGCCACCACAGGGCCGATAGAGAACGTATCGAGTCTCCTGTGTGTCACGTCTTGCAGGTATTGGGCTGTGAAGGTTATCTGACGCTTCCACACCCCAGCTTGCAGGACCTGCGTCACTGAATAGTTTTTCTTGAAGGCCAGGGACGTAGCTATGCCCCTGACATCATGTGCTCTAGGGTGACGTGACGGAGGAGGGTCAGGATTCAAGGCTAGGTGTATTACCTTGCGAATCCAGGCCGAGATGGTATTCCTAGTGACCCTCCTCTTCCTTTTCCCAGTGCTCACAAACAAGGCTTGCACCTGGGGATGAACTGCAGCTGTTCTTTTAAGATACAACCTCAGACTCCTTACTGGGCACAGTAGGAGATGGTCTGGGTCATCTGTTACAGAACGAAGACTCGAAACCTGGAAAGAGTCGAACCGAGGGTCCGGCACTCCCGGATTCTGAGTCTTGGCAACAAACTCAGGGACGAACCTGAACGTTACCTCCCCCCATCCCCTTGAATGGGCGATGTCGTATGAGAGACCATGAAGTTCGCTGACTCGTTTGGCCGAAGCCAAAGCTAGCAGGAACACCGTCTTCCAAGTAAGGTGGCGATCTGAAGCCTGGCGTAATGGTTCGTAGGGAGGTCTCTTCAGAGACCTGAGAACTCGAACCACATTCCATGGAGGAGGTCTCACTTCTGACTGAGGGCAGGTAAGTTCATTACTCTGTATGAGTAGAGAAAGTTCCAGCGAGGAAGAAATGTCCACTCTGTACGTGTTGATAACTTCCTTAACCTTAATTGGTGGGGCAAGGATACAACTTAAAAAGTAGGTTCTCAATGTCTATTAGAGTAAATACACAAGATACGTGGGACACGAGGAAAGATAACTTATCAGCCGAGGGGACGAAGACAGAACAGACTGCATCATGGGAACACAACAGATAAGTGTTGCCAATGCTGACTCAATGTTGCCATATCATATCAATAACATTACAGGAATTACAGTAATCTAATGATATGCAACATCTAAAATAATGGTTGAAAGTACATAATACGGTTAATAATACGTACAATAATAATAATCATGATAATGCAGTAAATGATACATACAATAATAATAATCATAACAATACTGGTACATGTGAAATGTGTCTTTTCATGTACCTACATCTCCCTCCCCCTCACGCTCGTAGTGCATTCTCGAGCGGACTCCTTTCCTATGAGTCTTTGGGAATGGCGTGAATTCACAGGAGGAATGGTGACTAAGGACACTCTTTCTAGGTCCTGGCAAGGGGCCACTGGGACAGGGAGAGAGGTGTCACTAATAGTGGGTGGGACTGGACGAAGAAATCGGCGATTACGCCACCACACACGACCACTAGGGAGACGGATTTGATAGTCTTTTGACTTTCCATGGCCCATGACGATGCCAACTTTGTTCCAACGATGAGAGGTCGGGTCTTGAATCCGAACTTGCTGTCCGACACTCAACTTAGGCAGGGAGTGGGCATGCTCGTAGTGGGCGGCAGCACAGCGGTCACAGCCTTCAGTCTTGACCTGCCACTCCTTGGAGAATGTATTTGGATGGGCAGGAATACATGACCTCAGAGGACGGCCATACAGGATCTGGGCAGGGGAGCGTCCTGTAAAGTTAGGAGTATTCCTGATTTCCAGCAATCCACGGTCAAAATCTTCATTATCGATGTTGCCAGACGGGGCTGTTTTCAGTATGAGGTGCTTAATTGACTTCACAGCAGCTTCGGCATGACCATTCGATTGTGGGTAGTGGGGTGAGGTTACCATGTGTCGAACTCCCCATCTCTTCATGAAATCCTTGAACTCTGCGCTGGTGAATTGTGGCCCTCCATCTGTCCTAAAGCGAAGAGGAACACCAACTTCACGGAAGTAGCGGCAGAAGATCCTGATGGTATTAGAAGTGGTAGTATCGCCTTTGCAGGGAGCAACAACAAGCCATCCTGATAAGTGATCGACGACGACTAGGAAAGACTTCCCTGCAACAACAAATAAGTCAGCTGAAACTGACTCAAAGGGTCTTGTTGGATTGTCGTCATTCAGTAGAGGTTCCTGCTGCTGAGATGGCTGCAATGTCTGACATGCCTCACAAGCTCCGACTGTATTGGCAATGTCAGAATCAATACCGGGCCAGAAAACTGACTACCTTGCTCTGCGCTTGGTTGCTTCCACACCCCTGTGGCTGTCATGCAAGTGGGACAAGGTGCGGCAACGAAGGGCGGCAGGAACTACAACTCTTGCTCCATACAGAACGAGGTCAACATTGGCGTAGAGATCGGCACGTAGTTTCCAATATGGGAGTAAAGAATTGTGAAAGTCATATCTGTTGCGAGGGAATCCTGATGTGACACAATTGAGTAGACGCGTATACGAAGGATCTGTTCTCGCTGCGTCGCGAAGATCCTGAAGTATCCGGTCGGCATCCTGAGCTGAAGACTCGTCTGAAAGAGTAACGGTGTTCATAGCTATAACAGTCCGAAGATGAGCAGCAGAAAAAGCACCTGAGATTTCGTCCTCCTGTGTGGGGTGGCTGACTGGGGCTCGAGACAATGCATCTGGAACACAGAGCAACTTCCCAGCACGCCACACAGCTGTAAAGATGTAGGGCGAGATCTTCTCCTTGAGGCGCTGGAGACGAGAGTTCTCAATGGCATCCAGAGTATAACTTCAGAATAGGGATGAGAGGTCGGTGAGCCGTCATCAGAGTAAAGTGCTGTAGGCCAGCTAAGTATAGCCTACACTTTGACATTGCCCAGACAACGGCTAGCATCTCAAGCTCAATGGTAGCGTAACGTGTCTCTGCATCGTCGAGAAAACGAGAACCACACTGAACTAGACGCAGGTGTCCATTGCCATGGTCCTGCATGAGAGCATATCCAATGCCATTGAGGCGTGAAGCGTCCGTCTGAAGAACGACGGGTAGGTCTAGGTCAAAGAGGGCGAGAACTGGTGGACTGGTGAAGGCTAACTTGACGCGTTGAAAGGCTTCATCATGTCCAGAAGTCCAGACAAATGTTCTCTTGGGACTCATCAGGGGGAGTAGAGGTTGGGCTGCAACGGAGATGTCGGGTGTAAACTCTGCTAACTGGTTGACCAATCCCATAAACAATCTGAGGTCCGTCAGGTTAGCAGGGGTCGGAAAATCCTTGATCGCACTGACTTTCTGGTGGTCAGTTGAGATGCCGTCTCCTGAGAGCGTGTATCCGCAGAAGTTCACAGAGGGGGCAGCAACCACAAATTTGTCCTTATTGAGTGTGATACCAAACTTCTGGCACTTGGTGAGTACTTCGTGGATACGATGAAGGTAGGTAACGTAGTCTTCATCATAGAGAAGGAAGTCGTCTATCACCTTAACACAGTTTTGGACACCTTGAAGGGCCATATCACCTCGCAGGCAGAAGGCATCTCCAGTAGCTGCGAAGCCCATCGGTCCTCTGCAATGTATGAACCGACCATATGGCGTAATAAAGGTGGTTAAGTGACGATCTTCTTCAGCCAGTTCCATCTGCCAGTACCCGTAAAGAGCATCAGCTGTGGTGAAGAAACGAGACTTCCGGTCCACACTACGAATAGCCGTGTAGGATGTGGGTGAAGGGTGGGCTGGACGAGAAACTTGGCTGTTCAGTTTGGTTAGATCGACGGTGATACGTACGCCTGTTCCATTCTTGGCGACGACGACAAGAGGGTGGCACCAAACTGAAGGGTCATCACCAGCTGGTTTGGTTATCCCTTGGGCCACCATAGAATCAAGCTCTTCTTTGACTTGGTCCTTGAAAGCAAATGGAATCTGTCTTGGGGTGTGGATGGCGAAAGGCACTGCACCATCCTTTAGGTTGATTCTCATGGGAGGACCAGCCATGGGCTTGAGAGGAGCTATCTTCAAATCTTCTTTCGAGACCAACACATCTTTAAATTCCCGAAGAAAGTATTCCTTGGCTGCTGAAGGGGATGTAGTTGCTGAGATGGGCAGCTCCTTGCATCTGTTGATATGCTTGACTTCTAAAATGGGTTTGGGGAAGTCGGGAGATATTATGGACAGTTCTTGACAATGGCCATAGGATAAAAGTGGAACTTCCACATTTTCGTGAACCTGAATCCTAGCAAGACATGATCGCTTGCCTAAGGTAAGGGTAGCTTGTAATATACCCAGAGCAGGTGACATCGGAGATCCATCCGCCGTGAATGTCACATTTGGGGGAGATGGTTGCAAGCAGCTCCTGGATATACCCATGGTGTCCAGGTGTTGTTGTCCGATAACGGTGACGTCGGGACCTGTGTCAGGTAACATTTTGATGCGAGAGTTAACGTCGCCAGATGACAAGAGGACACAGACAGGTTTGGGCGTCTTGGAGATGGTGGAAGGTGATCCGTCTTGGAGATGGTGGAAGGTGAATCATTTGTTTTTCATGTGGCGTCTCCATTCCCTGAACATTTGGAATGTTGCATCTGCCTTCAGTGGGGGTGGCGTTTGGGCTGTTGCCTTCTGTGGAGATGGAAGAGCTGGTTGATTGGAGTTAGAATTCACCTCTGTGCCAGGCGTATGGTTGCCTGGATGAGAATGGATGATCGGGGCAAGAGTTTGAATGAGAGCTGTAAACCTTGCATTTTCTTCTCTTCTAAGATCATCCTCTCTTAGGCGAATTGCTTCTTGTTCCCTTCTTCTTTCTTCTTCACGTTGTCTTTCTTGTCTTCTTGCTTCGTCTTCCCTTCTTCTTCTTTCATCCTCATACAAGCGAGATTCCTCTAAAATACGAATTAAATCGAGGAAATCAGTCCCGGAAGCTTGAGAGGCAGACGGGGGATAGTAGTGGGGACTCAAGAGTGGTGGGGAGGGAGAGACAGCGCTCTCCAACACTCCCCAAACACTGTGGGCGTGGGCGACATCGACGCTGTGGGCACCCACATCGCTGAATGGTCCCTCTCCTGTGGGCTCTTCTAATTGTTCTGCAAGTATATCTTTCGAGGCCATTATTACTTTCGATGTGCAGTGGGTAAAAATACAGTTCCAACAGTTATCAAAAACAACATGAACTGTTTTAAAACACTAATAATAAGAAAAGTTTAATGCAAGCAAGTGTGTGCGCATGTGCATGAACACGTCCGCCAGCGACTCCGAGTTGAGGGGAGAAGCAACTCTGCCTCAGGCACTGGCACTCTGGCAGTCACCCCGTGACGATGAATGAGACCGGATGTGGTCACGCATGCTCCGACAGAGTCCCAACATACTATTTGCTTGCTTCTTGAAATAGCACAGCAAAAACACTTGGACGTAAAAACAAGCACAATGCACTGCACAACACTTCATTGTTTACTTGCATCACTACACTGCACATGAAATATGAATAAATCGAATTACAACGAATTCACATTTGAACTGAGAGTCCATTAATGGCGTCGGCCAGTTCCCGTTGTCCACGTCTTAAAAAAAGTTCTCCTAATACGACACTGAAAGTTCACTGCGCCATGTACGTGTTGGTAACTTCCTTAACCTTAATTGGTGGGGCAAGGATACAACTTAAAAAGTAGGTTCTCAATGTCTATTAGAGTAAATACACAAGATACGTGGGACACGAGGAAAGATAACTTATCAGCTACGGGGACGAAGACAGAACAGACTGCATCATGGGAACACAACAGATAAGTGTTGCCAATGCTGACTCAATGTTGCCATATCATATCAATAACATTACAGGAATTAATCTAACGATATGTAACATCTGAAATAATGGTTGAAAGTACATAATACAGTGAACCCTCGTTTATCGCGGTAGATAGGTTCCAAACCCGGCCGCGATAGCTGAAAATCCGCAAAGTAGGGACACCATATTTACGTATTTATATAACATGTATATGCAGACTTTTAAAACCTTCCATTTATGTAGTACTGTTAACAAACTACCCTTTAATGTACAGAACACTTAATACATGTACTACAGTACCCTAAACTAAAACAGGCACAAATATTAAAGGCGATTTTATATCATGCGTTTCCTAAACACGCCAAAAAGCACGATAAAAAATGACAATCAATGTTTTGTTTACGTTTATCTCTGATCATAACGAAGAAACAGACGCATTCACACATCTGTGTATAAGTTAGTTTTAGCATCGACATTAATCTTACCAAGTACTGATTATATGTTGACTTTGTTATTACCAATGTTCTACTTCATTTTTCTTAGAACTTCCAAATAAATTAAATGAATGCCATTTATATAATGTTTTTCTTTATGATGCCGCCTGAAACGGAAACCTTCCATTTGTTTACGCTCCATCTTCAATCATAATAAACAAACGAACGCATTAAACACACGTGCTCAAAGTGATGACTAATGATATAACAAACATTTAGTAGACATAATGTTATTACAAATATTTTACTTATCGTATCCATATAAATTCCTAAATTCGAGAGAAAAACCAGCGAAATTCACACACAAGACAAAATACGGTTATCAAACTGCGTGCTATTATAGGAGAGACGTCACTGGCGTGGGTTGACTAGTAGTAGTACGAGGTCGAACGGCACCTCGCTGTTCGGGGATTTTGACAAGAGATATCTAAATGGTGCGAGGCCTCTGGTTGTGATTTATCGCGCCCCAGTATTATATCGACACCTTATACAGGTCAGCGAGCTGGGTTCAACCTGGCATTCCCATGCAATTTTTTCTCTGGTAATATATAGCAGTTATATACCTTAGAAATGGTGCTTATGGAGCATTTCACTGGGCGACACGGGTCGGAGCCCAGAAATTCCTAAATTCGTAGCAAAGCTGGAAACCTTTTTTTTCCTTATGCGTTTGATCCACAATAGCAAACTACCGCTAATTATTATTATTATTAAAAGAAGGAGTTTTACCAGCCCAATGAGTCAAGCTTGACTCTCACAGGGCTGGCCTGAAAAAAAATCGGGATATGAAGAATTATAAGATTATCAAAAATTCAATTGATAAGGAAAAAAAATAAATAAATGAAAAAAAAGAATTATATATATGTATATACAGTATATACAGTACTTATAATCTTTAAATATTCTAAATATGGGTGAATAGATGGATGAATAGATATATATATATATGAAATCTGAGTGATAAAAATAATTAACTATATATTAAACCTATGTAATTTAAAATGAATTAGTAAGAAATCTTAGGTAAAAATTTAGATTCTATCAATAATGCGTGAATTCCTTAAAAAGGTTAAAATTCTAGAAACAGAAAATTACTTGATTCAGTTAAAATGTCAGAAAAGGTTTTCTGACCAAAACATATCTCTCTCTCTCTCTCGCTGAAAAACTTTAAAAACCGAAAATATATGCTTAACCCTTTCACCCCCAAAGGACGTACTGGTACGTTTCACAAAAGCCATCCCTTTACCCCCATGGACGTACCGGTACGTCCTTGCAAAAAAATGCTATAAAAATTATTTTTTTCATATTTTTGATAATTTTTTGAGAAAATTCAGACATTTTCCAAGAGAATGAGACCAGTCTGACCTCTCTATGACAAAAATTAAGGCTGTTAGAGCAATTTAAAAGAAATATACACCAAAATGTGGTGGGAAAAAAGTAACTCCTTGGGGGTTAAGGGTTGGAAATTTCCAAAAAGCCTGGGGGTAAAAGGGTTAATAGATAAAAAAGTATCACACTCACTGCACATTGGAACAGTGCCGTGAGGTGTACTCATTAAAAAATCATGGGTTAATCTCGAGTGCCCAATTCGTAATCTGGTTAAAATTACTTCTGTTCTTTTGTTCTTTTGTGTCGAGGAATCCCAAGGAGCAACCTTCGGTTTAATTTGCCTTAATTTATTATTTTCTGGCACATTATTCCAAATGTTCTGCCATTTTTCCAATATGAAATGCCTTAATAATGTAATCAAATCTCCAACTGGGAGGTCAATGTTTTGTTGTGGTAATTCAATGGCTTCCTTAGCAGCAGCATCCGCCTTTTCATTACCAACAACTCCAACATGAGCCGGTATCCAGCATAACTCGACACTTACACACTGAGAAGATAATTTACTTATAAGGTCTTTAATTCTTAGGATCAAGTGGTTCCTATGAGTATAGTTTTTAAGGGCCACTATGGCACTTTGAGAATCTGAATAGATGACAAATTCAAAATTCTTCCTGTCTACAATGGTTTTAATCATATTGATTGCTTGTAAAATGGCATATAACTCTGATGTAAATACTGATGATTCTTTTGGCAACGATAATTGTTGTGTTCTATCTAAAGATACTGCAGCACATCCAGTACCCATTGGGGATTTAGAACCATCAGTATATATTGCATAGTGAGGACCTTTTCTCTGAATATGTTCTATGGTAATTTGCTTGTGGTGACTCGGAGTATAAGTGAATTTTTTTGATAAATAAAACAGATGAGAACAGATTCTTGTCCTTGTCATAATCCAAGGTGGGGGAAATAAAGATGATTGGATAAGATTCACTTTAACGTTTGTTGATTGTAACAGTCTGTTTGCCCTAATTGGGAATGGTGGTTCATGGTTGTTTATATAAATGTCCCTCTCATTAAAAAGCTTTTTTGTTGGAGAATTAGTGGATAAAATTTTCAATGCACTCCGCATTGTTACAAAATCCCGATGCAAAGACAATGGGGGTTCTCCAATTTCACATAAAACTGAGAGATTTGGGGATGATCTAAATGCTCCGCTACAAATTCTCAGGCCTCGAGTGTGTATTGGATCTAAAGATTTCAAAGTTGCTTCTGGTCCTGAACCATGAATTGGGCTACCGTAATCAATTCTCGATAATACTAATGCTTTATACATCATTAGTAAAGGTGATCTCTTTGCACCCCAGGTTGTGTGAGATAATTTCCTCATTAAATTAAGAGCACTGTTACATTTGGATTTGATATATGATACATGTGCTTTCCAATTCAAATGGGTGTCAAAAATTAGTCCCAAAAACTTTACCCTATCTTGAAATTGGATTTGTACGTTGCCCAATGTTAGATTGATATCTTGGTTCTGCTTCCATCTACTATTTTTATAAAACATTATGGCTTGAGTTTTTTCTGCCGAAAGTCTAAAACCAACAGATGCGGTCCACGCTAGTATTTTTCTAGTGGCACTATTTAGAATCCTTTGTAAATGACGCAAGCAATTGGAGGAATAGTAAATTGCAAAGTCATCTACATATAGACTACTTTGCACTCCTTGTGGCATTTGATTAACAATGTCGTTAATTGCCAATGCAAAAAGAGTCCCGCTTAAAACACTGCCTTGCGGTACACCACTGTCAAGATTAAAAGATTCGGAGTAAATGTTATCAATACGAGTTTGAAACGTTCTTCCACCAATAAAATTTCTAATAAAAATAGGAAGGTGTCCTCGAAAACCATTCTGATGTAAGGATTTTAGTATCGAGGGTCTCCACGTTGTATCATATGCCTTTTGAATATCAAAAAATATGGCTATTGTGATCTGTTTTCGTTTAAAGCCTATACGTATATAATTTTCTAAGTGTGAAAGTGAATCCAAAGAAGATCGTTCTGATTGTGAGCCAAATTGAGAAGTTGATAGAATATCATTGCGACGTAAACACCAATTCAGTCTATAATTTACCATTTTTTTTCCAGTAATTTACATATGCAACTGGTTAATGAAATTGGTCTGTAATTGTTTGGATTACTTGGATCTTTCCCTGCCTTTACTATTGGTATTACTATTCCATGCCTTTGGAAATAGGTGTTTGGTCCAAAGATGATTGTAAAAATCCAATAGATATGCTTTAGCTAAAGGGGCTAGATTTCTAATCATATAGAAATTTATCTTATCTTTACCCGGGGCTGTTGACCTACAATTAGATAAGGCAAATTCCAACTCCTCTTCAGTGAATCTTTTATTGTAATAGATATCCTCCATAGTATCAAAGTTCAATGGTGTTGCTTCTTCTCTTCTTTTAATGGCTCGAAAGTGGGCATCTAAATTATCAATGCTGCTTATATTTTCAATATTATGGCCGATAATATTAGAGATTGTCTGAGTATCATGTATTTTAATGCGTGTCTCGCTGGTTTGCTGTAAGAGCCATTAATCTTCCTAAACTTCTGCCACACCTTCTGCACAGAAGTATTATCCGATATGCTTGACACGTATTTTTGCCATGAAATTATCTTGCCTTTAATTACTTCCTTTCTGAATTTAGCAAACCCTATTAAAATATGGTTTCAACACACCAATTTCTATTGCTATGTCAACCAGTTTGTTTATTTTATTCCCTGACATTAGGGGACCTGTGCTCAAATGTTTGAATCTTTTATTTAGGGTTTCTAGTTTTCTTCCAACTGCATGCTTTTCGTTTATCAGCTGGGTTAATGTCTCTGACCACCATGGGACTGAATGTTTTAACTGTCGGGTGCCAGTCAGAGGTATCGATTTATCAGCCGCTTGTGTGATAAAATTCACAACGTCATCATTTGTTTTATCATGATCTTGGGAGTAATCAAAGGGAGGCACTTGCTTAGTGTAAAACTTGAACTTATCCCAGTCAGCTTTATCTGTATCATATCGTTGAATCGAAGAAGTTGGTGTATGTCCTAATATGGTAATCAAAATAGGAAAATGACCACTGGTAAACAGGTCGTCTAAGACATTCCATTCGAACCTATCAACAATATTATTGGAAAACAGAGTTAAATCTATTGACGAATAGGTTCCATGAGCTTTTGAATAGTAAGTGCTACTCTCTGCCTCATTTAATATACAGAGGTTATGATCATTCATCATCTGTTCAACCTTTGAACCATTTATGTCAACATCAACACAATTGGTGTCCCATATGGAGTTATGGGAGTTGAAGTCTCCTAGTAATAGTATATCCTCTTGCATATTTGGGAGTACTTTAGGTAGATTTTGTATATCATAGTTGCAAGAGGGTTGATTGTACATATTATAGATATTAAAGGTGTTGTTATTTAGATGTAATCTAACTCCAGATAATTGAAATTCTGATGTGTTGAATATTGAAGCATCATAAGTTACTTTATTATGAACATATACTGCAGTCCCTAAAGTATTGGGAGAAGGGATTGAGCGAGATGCTAAATTGTAGTTTCCTATTGAAGGAACAGTATCATTAGTATGTTGTAAGCATATTGCAATAGGGTTATAATTTTTCAATAGTCTTTGGATTTCCCCTAGATGTAAACGAGTTTTAAGACCATTAATATTCCACTGAATTATGTAAGGGTTGAACGTTACGGCAAAGAAGATAAATTTCCACTGGGTAAGGCATTATTTCTGCTTATTCTGTTGGAGACGGGTTTCTGCTTGACTACGCTAGTTGTAGTTTTTTAATCAAGATTTGGTTCCTTGGGTATGCTCCCTGGGTTTTACCCTTGTTTGTATTAGCTTCCTGGGTGTCATTTGGATTAAGGTTAAGTTTTTCTATAAATTTTTCCAGTTGGAGGGTGCCTGTTGCATGTTTCTTTATTAGATGGTCAACACACATACAACCAGCATTGTGGCTTTCTAATTTGCCATACTGGTTTTTGTTTTTGTTCTTAGTAAAATTATCTATAATATTATTCATCTTATGTACATTTAGATTTTTAGGGTCATTGAATTCTGCCATGAAGCAATCGTTACAACCACATGAAACTTTGTGTGTTGTATTTTCTGCCATTGTTTTACGTGAAAGCATTAGTTTTCCAGTCATACCTAGAACTTGATAAGGGCTTATTTCTTTAATGGGTGCATTATTATTCGACTTGCTTTCACTTCCTTGAGGGTCATTGGGATTCCTATGGACTTCAACGTTTATCACTTGTTTAGTGATGTGGTTATTGACTGTGTTAGGTTCGGATCCAGAGGTTGGGAGTTCTAGTAATTTTTCGATATCTATTTCAATTGCATCTGGAGAAACAGGAGGCCTATCACCTTTGGAAGGGTAACAGATCAGATTTGACCTGGAACAACTACTCAGCTTCGAGCTTTTGCTCAGAGAGTTTATGCCTCAACTGAAAAGGAGTACAATTTAACCATAAAAGAAACACTTTCTGGTACAACTCAGGAACATAAATGGTGGTCTACCCTTAAATCTGCACTCTTTGGTGTAGATGCAACAGTTCCTCCTTTACTTAAACCAGATGGCTCAGTCACTCACTGTCCAAAGGAAAAGGCAACCCTTTTGGCTGATGTTTTTGACAGTAAACAGAGTAATGAAAAACTTGAACTTCCTCATTCCTGTTTTCCTGAGGCTAAACTAACTAGTTTAGCTTTTCGATCTCGTGAGATTAAAGCTCTGTTGATGGACCTTGATGCTTATGGAGGTGTAGACCCAAATGGTATTTTTCCTTTGTTTTTTATAAAGACAGCAGATTTCTTAGCTCTAAAGTTATCTGTTATTTTGCGCAAGTTAGCAAGAAGAGGAGCTTTTAGCACTAGTTGGAGAATTGGTAATGTTACTCCTCTATGTAAGTGTATTTGTGGTAGCTCAAGTCCCACTGATTACCGCCCAATTTCCATAACTCCCATATTATCTAAAGTTTTTGAACGTCTTCTGGCAAAACGTCTTAATAGGTTTGCTGAAGGTAATCATCTACTCCCTAGTTTGCAATTTGATTTTCGTAAAGGCCTTGGAGCATGTGATGCCCTTCTTACAATATCCAATGCAGTACAGAAATCCCTTGATTGTGGTCGGGAAGTTCGTATGATTGGCCTTGATTTTAGTGCTGCCTTTGACCGTGTTAATCATGAGGCCCTTGTTTTCAAACTGAAACAGTTGGGAGTGGGTGGGTCGTTTCTTAGCATTATTATTGATTTTTTAAGTAATAGATCTCAAAGAGTTGTTGTTGATGGGCACCATAGTGATTATAGGAATGTGATATCCGGCATTCCACAGGGTAGTGTTCTTGGCCCATTACTTTTCATACTATATACACATGACATGTGGTTTGGCCTAGAAAACAAGCTTGTTGCATATGCAGATGATGCTACTCTCTTTGCATCAATTCCATCCCCTGAATGTAGATCTAGGGTTGGTGAATCCCTTAATAGAGATTTAGCTAGAATTAGTGCATGGTGCAAATTATGGGGTATGAAGTTGAATCCTAACAAAACTCAAAGTATGATTGTAAGTAGGTCAAGGACGGTGGCTCCTCAACATCCGGATCTCAGTATTGATAATGTTTCTTTAAATATGTATGACTCTTTCAAAATTTTAGGTGTGATTCTCGACAGTAAATTTACTTTTGAGAAACATATAAGGTCTGTGTCTTCTTCAATTGCACAAAAAATAGGCTTATTGAGAAAGTCTTTCAAGATCAATCTATTCTGAAGAAGTGTTTTAATTCTTTCATTCTACCTTGTTTTGAGTATTGTTCTCCTGTCTGGTCTTCAGCTGCTGATTCTCATCTTAATTTGTTGGACAGAAACTTACGGTCTATTAAATTTCTTATTCCTGATCTAGATATTAATCTCTGGCATCGTTGTTCAATTAGTTCATTATGCATGTTGCATAAGATTTTTCATAACTCTGACCATCCTTTACATTCAGATCTCCCTGGACAATTCTATCCTGTTCGTAATACTAGGCAGGCAGTTAATTCTAATAGCCAGGCCTTCTCCATCACGAGGCTCAATACTACGCAGTACTCTAGAAGTTTTATTCCAGCTGTTACCAAGTTGTGGAATGATCTTCCTAATCGGGTGGTTGAATCAGTAGAACTTCAAAAGTTCAAAGTTGGAGCAAATGCTTTTTTGTTGACCAGGCGGACTTGAGTCTTTTATAGTTTATTTATGACATATTTGTTTTTGATGTTGTTAATAGTTTATATATGACATGTCTGTTTTGACGTTGTTACTGTTTTTAGAATGATTTATTGTTAATTTGTTCTCTTCATTTATTTATTTCCTTATTTCCTTTCCTCACTGGGCTATTTTTCCCTGTTGGAGCCCCTGGGCTTATAGCATCTTGCTTTTCCAACTAGGGTTGTAGCTTGGATAGTAATAATAATAATAATAATAATATTATTTGTTTTTTTGGGTTTGGGTGGTGTTGTATCTTCAATTACTCTTTTCTTGCTCACGCATTTTGATTTATGGGGCTCGATATCAACCATCTCTATTTCTCCTATGTTTTCTATAGCCTTGCTGGCACTGTCTGTGGCAAGTGTGTTGTAACGGTTTTGCAGTGGAATACGGTCTTCTTTCTTTAAGGGACCATTTTGGCCAACTTTGTTATTTGGTTTTTTGTTTATTCTACTGCTATTATTGTTTTCCAGAATAGCTGGAACTGGATGAGAGTTCTGTGGCTGGCTGGAATTATTGGAAATCTTGTCGGGCCTTGAGGGATTTGTTGATGAAGAAGGTGAAATCTCAGGATATTTAGATCCAGCAGTAACTGTGGGGTAAGTATTCCTTGAATTATTATTCAACTTTACGGGATTGGACAAAACTCTGGCATATGTTGGATTAGAACCATTAAGTATTTTCCTTGCTGCGCCAAAAGTTATATGCTCATTATTGGCAGTCTCAATTATTGATTGCTCCAGTTTGTACTGAGGACACAGTTTAGAATTGGGAGAGTGAGCTCCCTCACAATGGAAACAAAACTTTTCATGAGTAAAATCGGCGGAGGTATCATGGAATTCGTTGGGATCATGAAATTCGGAACAAATATAACATCTTTTCTTATTAGTACACTTTACATTAATGTGGCCATACTCGTAACACTTATAACATTGCATTGGTCGTGGGTGGAATTTCTTGACCGGAATGTTTAAGTGTCTGATCTTGATGTAATCTGGTTGGTAATGTGATGAAAAGATTAAACAAATTGCATTATTATTCCCTTTTAGTTTTTTAGCTTTAAGAACGGTAGCTGGGCATCTTTTCAGTATATCTTCATCAGAAAAATCACTTAAATCCCTACTATAAATAATCCCTCTTGCATGGTTGTAAGAGTGGTGAGGAGAGACTCTCTGAATTATATCTGACGAGGAAGCTTTAAAATTATTCAATAATACAGCTTGAGATTCGTTACCTGCTTTAATAAGCAGACAACGGCCATAGCGTGTTAAATTTCCCTGTGGAATACAGCCTACCTTTTTTTCAATACATTCATACCCCTTTATCAGATTATTACAGCCCTCCTTGTATGAAGCAACATACCAGACTGGTTCTGGTACTATTCTGGTATTTTCCAGAACTTCTTCATGCAAGGCAGAACATTTGGGTTATAAAGTCATACTCCGAGTCTAAAACATTTTTTATACTATGCAATTTCACTCGACTAGAAAGGTCAGAAACTTTACCATTTCTTATTTCATGAAAAGCATTTGTAGCTTGTAATGTGTTACTAAAAGTGACATAAGCCTCAAATTCTTGTTTATCTTTGGAGAGCTGCAGTTTCATTCTTGTTATATCTCCAAACTTTTTCAGAACATTAAATAATTCTTCATAATTCCCACTGCGAGTAATTCCCTCACAATATAGGACCCTTAAATATTTATTTAAACTGCCAGAGTTTTTATTTCTCTGGCATCTGGGGGAAGTTGGAATAAAAGGTTCCAGAGTAATAACACTGGATGAATGCGAGTCCATCGAGTGAACTATTTTCCTGGAAGAGTCAACCAGAGAGGAAGCGGATTGGTCGTCAACGGGTTTCGGTGGGTTCGCCATAATGACGAGAAGATTAATTTCATCTGGATATTCACCCCACCCACCAAGGAGCCACACTTAGAGGACGGGTTCATCCCTACAATTAGGGCCGCCCTAGGGGCAATATCCAGAGATACACCCCGCCCTCAGTACTTGAGGCGTCATGATGGCCGTCAACATCAGACCCAGCACTGAGGGAAAGGTTTGACATAAAACTTTCCCCTCACTCGGTCACGTCAGGTACTCGAGTTCTTTTGAGATGGCATGCCGTCCATCCCACCTGCATCAAATCCAAAGAGGCAGCCAAACCATAATCAAACATAAGCCAAAGTCAATAACAAGTTCATGTCCAAGAGTTGGAGATGGGAGAAAAAAGGAAAAAACAAAAGGAAAAGAGAAAGTGCTGACTAATTTAGTTGGATCAACAGCTTGGCACCAAGGACCAGTGGGGAAGCAATTCCCGCCAAACATCGGAACCCAGCTGTTAATCCCTAAGCCCCCCATCCTCATCAAGGCTTCAGCATCTGGGGGGTCTTCATCCCCAAAAAGGCAATCAAAGAAGGAAATGATAGCTATTCCTCCTTCAAGAATGACTAATTCTTGCTAATTCTCACAAGTCACACTCTAAGCAAATAAAAATGTAGTACAGTAACTGTACATCTCTTAATTATATTAACGAAGTAACTTCTACGTCAAACTCTTTACTAAAGTCAAGTTCTCTCACTGCGAGTTAACACAATCAGGTTAATGTATGGAAGTACAGAGTATCATTAAAAATTATTGGCTTCAAGACAAAATGGCCATTTGAATTATGTTTAGGTTACTGTACTGCGAAAGCTATATAAGAAGTCCTGAGCACATCTCTAAACAAAAATCTAAATTATACTTACTCTCAATGTGGATTTCTTCCTGAACTTTAACCTTTTCTTTTTCCAGTATATCCAAGCCTTCTTCTAGTCTCTTCTGTTCCTCATGGAAGTCATATACGATATGAGTTGTACTTTCGGCAAATCTGTCATATTTTTTCGTAGTAAACCGACTCCATACTGGAAAAGATATCAACATAAAAAGATTGTTACGAGATTTATAAATTCCTTGAAATAAATGAAAGGATTTTCCATACACAAAAAAATTAAAATAGTTTCCAAAAGCTATGTCGTACTGTAGTGTATTCATATTTTCCCTATGATTACTGTACAGTATATCAAGAACTCCTATGAAAATTAATTTCACATAAAATTACGGTATTATACTAATGTAAAGAACATCAAAAACACATGAGAAATTTAAGATAAATGCAATATCCTAAATTTTAACAATTACACTTTCATTGTTCCAAAACTCTTTAGAATAAAATCATATTCCATAATAATAATAATAATGATAATAATGAAATAATAATAGTAACAATAATAATAATACACCTTTATCAATTTACTTGTCTTAATCCTATAATATCTTCCTTATCTATAAATCTTATCATAATCCTAAATTGGGTGTTTTACCTATATAAAAAAAAAAAAAATATTTCCTCTCTATATGTCATAAACTACTTTAATCTAAATTGGTGAAACACTCTACTGACTTTTCATTCTACAACATTCACTAAAGCTTTAATATTTTGTTTTCCTGGAAGACAGTAATGTTATCTTACTAATAATAATGTTCTGACTTTTTTAATTTTATCATTATTTATAACTAAATTCTTTTAAATTAGAAGTTAACCATTTTGTTTAAGAAGGCAAAAGCAGTCATCTCTGAATAGGTTCCTTGTGAAAGTTGAACGTAAGAGTGTAAATAGGATGTCCAGAAAGTGTAAATTAAGTGATTCAGTTAGTGATAGTGAAGGTCTTTAAAGGGAGAGGACTACTAATATTGTATCAGAGGTTTTTGACAAGGGGGACTCTCCCACCAAGGCAGTAACCCCTCCTCCTCCTCTCTTGTCTCCCCAACCACTACTCTCCTCAAGGTAAAGTGCAATTTGTCAATATTTCTATTATTAATTGTGAATTATTAATTTGTGTTCATTTCCAATGTTATGGTTTATTTATAACGGCAATTACCAAAGAAAAATTCTTTAAGAATTAGTGTATACAGTGTGTACTGTCTTTATGGACGTAATGCATTGAGTGAATTTCCTTTATTTCTCATGGGAAAATTTTTTCAAGATACAAGCATCTTAGGATGCGAGATTACTCCCAGAACAAATTAAACTCATAAACCAAGGTACTGTATCAAGAATTCATATAGATATATCTCCATAACAAAATGCTTTTAAAATGGAGTATTTATGATAAAACAAAGTTTTATGAATACTTACCTGGCAGTTATATATATATATAGCTGAGTCTCCGACTCCGGCAGAATTTAATAAAAAATCGCGGACACCGCCTTGTGGTGGTTGTGTGTTAGATGGTTAACAACCCTTACAGGGTGGTACTTGGAATCATTCCCGTTTTCTGCTCCTCAGATTATCTTTGCCCGACCTGTCTCCTGAGGGGAGGTGGGTGGGCTTTAAAATATATATATAACTGCCAGGTAAGTATTCATAAAACTTTGTTTTATAATAAAAACTCAATTTTTATGAATAGTACTTACCTGGCAGTTATATATATATAGCTGATTCACACATTTGGAGGAGGGAAACAGACAGAAAAACATAGTTGGGGAAACAACAAAAGGGATTTTGACGTAGGAAAAATCTATTTCTGGGCGAAGGACCTGTGCCGCCCAGTGAATAAGCTCCATTTAGCACTTATTCTTAGGTAATTTACTGCTAAATATACCAGAGAAAAAATGTAAAGGAGTGCTAGGTTAACTAGCTCGCTCACCTATTGGTGTCGGTATAAAATTGGGCGTATAGTCCAGAGGTCCCGCACTATTTAGATTCATCCACGACAGAAACCCCAATAGAGGAGAGCCGTTCAACCTCACTCGGTACTACTAACAATGCATCCGCTCAGAACCCAACTTCTTAGCACCCAAAGTTTGGGGACTCCAAGGGAGAGGAGCTGGGAGGGTTCACTGGGCGGCACAGGTCCTTCGCCCAGAAATAGATTTTTCCTACGTCAAAATCCCTTTTCTGGGCTCGAACCTGTGCCGCCCAGTGAATCTATACAAGAGAAAATGTCACCAAACTTGCAAAATAAAGGAAAAAACATAAGCGTAAGGGAAATACAGGATGCTTTTAATCAGAGATGAGTACCAAAAAACAATTATAAGGGTATCTTAAATATGAACATAAATCCAATAAGGTAGGTATAATAATGCCGTGAGTGATAATATATACAGATACTCAGGAGCATAAAATTTACAAATATAATAACAGTATTCAGGTGCGAGACCAACGAATACAATAGGGTATAAATGAGGCAGGTAAGAGGGAGAGATAAAGAGTCAAGGCATTAACCTGAGAGTTACTTGGGAGTAACTACGCTCCCTGCGGCTACTGTAGAAAATTTTAGGGCTTCCAAATGTTTAAGGTAGTGTTTCTTGAACACTGACGGTGATTTCCACCCTGTATACCTGGAAAGGTCTGTAAAATTCATGTGGTGAAAGAAGTTCACCGAGGTAGCAACCGCCCTGATATCATGTGCAAGAGGAAAAGAGTCAGGGTTAGCTTGTTTAATAAAATACAAGATTTGTTGCCTGATCCCTTTAATAGTAATGGTACCGCCTTGTTCTCTAACGAATAGAGGCCCCGAGGAGTTAGAGGAGGTCCGGGATAAATAAGACCTAAGAGTAGTAACAGGGCACAGAGACGGATCTTGCGTGAGGGGAACAATTTTCCAGGAAGACCATCTGTTTTGAGGGTCTTCGTTCTTAGCCAAAAAGAATTTGTTAGGAGAAAGAAGGACCTCTCCCGAAGGCAGGAAGTCAATATGACCCGGGTCTCTCGACAAGGCTGCCAATTCAGAAATTCTTGCCCCGGAAGCCAAGCTCACCAGGAAAAGTGTTTTCCTGAGAAGGGGAATGTAATCACAAGAACTGTTAATGGTATCAGAAGCCAATCTGAGTACGTCATTAAGGAACCAGGTCACCGGAGTAGGACGAGTAACCGGTTTCAGTCTGGCACAAGCTTTCGGAATTGAAGCTAACAAAGAGTCGGTTAAGTCTATGTTAAAACCCACTAGGAAGATCTTTTTCAGAGCCGATTTAATAGTGGTGATAGTATTGGCTGCCAGACCTGATTCTAATAAAGATCTAAAGAAAGTGACTGTAAGGTTCAAGTTCATACAGTTCACGTCTGAGTCTATTAAAAATTTTGCCAACTTTTTAACTGCAGAGTCATACTGGCGGATGGTGGAATCCCGTTTATCCGATTCTAGGAACAAGGTGTTTTGAGGATCAATATTGGCACCATGCATAGCCGCAAACTTCATAAAGTTCATAAAGTTAGGGCGCTCTGAATGTTTGAGAAAGCGTACACAACGCGTGTTTGTACTATCTGAGACAGAACCGGATTGGGTATCGGGTGAGGGTATAGTCTCAACTCTCGCAGGAGAGGATACCAGTTGCTCTTGGGCCAGTTGGGTGCGACCAAGGCTACTTGTCCCTTGAAGGATCTCAGTTTGTCTAGAACTTTCAGCAAAAGATTCACCGGGGGAAAGAGATAAATCTTTTCCCAGGTGTCCCAATTCTGTGACATGGCGTCTGTGGCGTAAGCCTGAGGGTCTAGATTGGGAGCCACATATACTCTCAATTTGTGGTTGGATTCCGTGGCGAAGAGGTCTACTTGGAGACCGGGAACCTGAGAGAGAATCCACCGAAATGACTTTAGATCGAGTGATCATTCCGATTCTAGAGGGGAGGTCCGGGACAGGGCGTCTGCCACTACATTCCGGACTCCCGCCAGGTGGACAGCTGAAAGATGCCAACGGTTCAAGGCTGCTAGGGAGAATATGGCTACTAGAACATGGTTCAGAGGCCCTGACTTTGACCCGCCTCTGTTGAGGCAGCGGACCACCACTTCGCTGTCGAGGACCAGACGAAGGTGTTGTTTCTTGGGAAGAGCAAGACGTTTCAGGGTTAGAAGAACTGCCATGGCCTCTAGCACATTGATGTGAAATTGGCGGAACAAGGGAGTCCAAAGACCTTGAACTTTCTTGAGCTGAGAATAACCACCCCAACCTAACAAGGATGCGTCCGTGTGAATGATTAATTTCGGAGGCGGAAATCGAAGGGGAACTGACTTTGACAGACTGTTTGCTCTTGTCCAAGGAAGAAGTCTTTCCCGTAGAATGGGAGGAAGGCGGACTTTCCTGTCCCGGAGCTTCCGGTTCGCCCTCGAACGCCAGACACGATTGATATCTTTCAATTTTGCCTTCAGAAGAAGATCCGTCACTGAGGCAAACTGAAGGGACCCCAGAATCCTCTCTTGGAGTCGTCTGGAACTTACTTTGTCTTTGAGAAAGCGTTTGGTGTTCCTTGCAATCTCTAACCTCTTGGGTCTGGGAAGACACAGAGTATGAGATATAAGATCCCATTGCAGGCCGAGCCATTGGAACTTCGATTTTGGAAGAAGACGGGACTTCTTGAAGTTGATCTGGAAGCCTAGAGATTGAAGATAATGGATGACTTTGTGAGTGGCTTTTAGGCAATTTTGGGAGGTGTCTGACCAAATAAGCCAGTCGTCCAGATAGGCTACTACTTGAATCCCTTGATTCCTGAGTTCCTGAACAGCGACTTCTGCTAACTTTGTGAAGATCCTTGGGGCGATGTTGAGCCCGAAAGGCATCACCTTGAAGGAGTAACTTTTGTCCCCTAAGCGAAAGCCTAGGTACGGACGGAAGTGTCTCGCTATCGGGACGTGATAATAGGCGTCTGTAAGATCGATAGAGGTGGTGACGGCCCCACGGGGAAGTAAGGTCCGCACCTGCGAGACGGTAAGCATTCGAAACTTGTCGCATTGAATGGACAAGTTGAGAAGGGATAGGTCTAGAATCACTCTTCTCTTGTCTGAATCCTTCTTCGGGACACTGAACAGCCGACCTTGAAACTTCAGGTGTTTCGTTTCTTGTACGGCGTTCTTTTGTAAAAGATCCTGGACAAACTCGACCAGGTCCGGAGTGGAATGTTGACGAAATTTGTTCGGAGGAGGAGGTCCTTGAATCCAACTCCACCCCAGTCCCTTGGAGATGATACTGAACGCCCAGGGACTGAACCTCCATATGTTGCGGAAGGCATAGAGCCTCCCCCCTACCTGCTGCCTCCACGTCCGCCTCGGAAGTTCTTTCCTCTGCGAAAAGCTCTTCCCCTGCCTTTGTTCTGGTTAGAACCACGGTGGTAGCCTCATACGACTGGTTAAAGGCAGGAGAAGTGGCGGAGGCACCAGAAAGCTGGCTCTTAGGAAGCAGAACGGTGACATAGTCGTCCGAAGGAGCCTGAGAGGTGGAAGGCTGTGCCGGGGCAACAGGAGATGGGGGAAGAGGCAGCTGGAAAATGGGCGAACCAGTCTGCTGTTGCCTGAACTGGGTGGAAGTATATGGACGGAGCTTCTTCCTACCCCGGGCTTGGTAATTTGCAGGGTCAGATTTACGTTTAGGAGTCAAACCCCAACGGGCTTTAAGGCTCTGGTTGACTCTAGTGGCCTCCGCCAAGACTTCCTCTACAAGGTCCTCAGGGAAGAGGTTTGAACCCCAACAGGAGGACCGGATCAGCTTATTAGGTTCATGCCTAATAGTCGCCTCTGCCAGGACATGTTTGCGACACTTGCGTTTAGCAGTAGCGAAGTCATACAGGTCGTAGTATAATGACTGCAACGTAGCCTTGTTGAGAGATTTAAAAATACTCTCAGTATCGTAAGTCAAGGCTATCGACTCCGTGGAAGTGGCCAGGTTCAGAGTACGGCCAACGCGTAGGCGAGAATCATACTCCTGTTTAATGAGGGATTCCGGGAGACGGGGAAGCCGCTCACTAAACATTACCGAAGCACAGTCTGCTGCTAGCTTTCCTGAGGTAAATGTGGTATGGACGTTGTCCCAACACTCAATGCCTGAAGGAAGAAGGAGGGAGATTGGATCCACCTCTCGGATGGGAGGCAAGAGCGTCTCCTCCAGAGCATATTAGAAGGCAAGCTCTGCTACCTTATTGACACATGGAGTCACGGTGTTTTTGTCCATTAGGAACATTGTAAAAGAGCTCTTATAAGGCGTCAACATAGTGTTGGTGCAGCCGATGTCATTCAGGAATCTGGCCCACACAGATTGGGCCTGCTCTTTTGGGAAGATGACTGTCTCCTTGGGGACCTTGTCTAACCGAACCAAAGCTTCCTCGGTAAGCCTGGCATAACCATGAAATGGAAATGCCAGACCAGGAGGAAAGAATTCAAAGTCCTCTAGGGGACGAGTGCCAAGACCCTCCAAAGTTAACATTCCGTCTGAGAACGGGGAATGAAGAGCCATACGCCAAGGGTTGTTTTTGGCAAACTGCGGGAGCTTAGAGGCATCCGGGATGAGAGAGCTTTGGACCCGCTCCGGAGCACCTTGCTCTAATGCCCCAAGTCTCTGACCGATGTTAGAGAACATCGTGTCCATCTTAGACTGTATCTCTGATACAAACTTAGCCTGCATCTCCGACACGATGCGAAGCATGGCTGATTCGGAAAGGCCCGGGCTAGCAGCAGGTGTGGCGGAATGAACTCCCGGGTCGCGAGACTTAGAGGAGGAGCCAGAAGCCTTAGATGACAGGTTTGTATTCTGTTTAGAACCATGAGAAGCCTTATGAGGCTTATGAACTTTAGGTAAGGTTCTAGACTTATTCTTGGGGGGAACCGGGTGTGATCGTTGGGACGAATCACGGTCCCCAGAAAAACCATGGAAGGAAGAGCGATCAGAAGAAGAAGAAAGAGAGGGGCTAAGGATAGGAATCTCAGCGCCAGAAACACCTGCCTCACTTACCACCCTACCTGTATCTGGATCATCCAATAACATGGGTTTCACGTCAAGGTTCATGGAGGCAACATTGTCTTCTAGATCTCCGGGGGCGTCCGACGGATCCTGCTCTGGATCAATAAACCCCGCTATGGTGGTATCAATGTGGGCAATGATGGGAGCTGCAACATGCCTAGCCACAGCGGCTGAAGACTTGGCGTTGGGGTAAATCAGGGAACAGTAGTCCTCGGAGAGGACGTACGGCCGCTTGGAATTCACGTTCCGGGCAAAACCACCAACCCACACTTTCAGTGTGGCCCGAGCCGCAGACTTTTGCTCCGGGGATGCCTGAATTAATAGTGGGAATTATAAAAGGGCAGACTCCCAGTGGTCCTTCAAGACCATAGATATCTTACTAAAATAGTGTATGTATGCCAAAAAAGGTAAAATAAGAAGGCAACATAGCCAACGGGACTCACCGAGTCAGATCCAAGGGTGGTAACGAGGTCAAAACAGACCACACAGTTATCCGGGTGCCATACCACGACGTCCTCCAGCTGCACACCGCAGAGGGCGTGAGACCGACAGACGGTATGGCCGCAGGGCTGATGTAGAACAGCTGCACAGGCTGTCGTCTGACAATGCACCATTTATAAAAAGAATAGTATATGAGAAACTGTAATTCTCTTAAGTTGGGGCGGGTCCGGAGGACCCAGGCCTAACATAAGCCTAACACAAGATTAGGGCTTAACTGTAATATTCTTAAGTAGGGGCGGGTCCGGAGGACCCGGCCTAAACAAAAGTCTAGCTTAAGACTAAAGTATAGCCATCCATTCCGGTCGAGCCGGGAGTATAAAAAAGGATGCAACAACAAAAATTTAAGACACAGGGTGTCTGATTTCCCGGGGCGAGGCTAAGCCCCGGGCCGGGAAATAAAAGTATCCAAAACCAATTCGTATAGGAACTCCGGGGTCGTGATCTGTCATATAATCATCATAGGAACTGTTATAAATTAAATAGGGGGGCGGAACTGTAGATAAGAACCGCCAACGGAACCCAGAGGGTTTCATATAACATAAACCAGTGTGATAAGTGAATATAAAATAGGGTGCACCGGGATCCAACTCTGTTGACCGGTGGCCAACCAGACTAGACAGAGCCAAACCCGCCGGGACACCCGGAGGACAAAGTCCATAAACACTGAACTACCCCCTCTACAAGGAGGGAAGGCAACGGTCCCCTAGGGGAGAGGGGGAGAGAAGCCTAGCCACCCACCTAGCGAGAGGGGGAGCATGGGGGAGAATCACGTGATACGGAGCAGCTGGGCTACCAACTGACGATCCCCAACCAGACAGATCAAACGGAGTAATAGCACAATATTCATTATAATAGTAATACCGTTGATAATATAAAATAAACACATAAAAATTTTTGGGCAAGGCATGCAACATAATAATTAAATCACAAAAGACACACCTGATGGCTTAAAAAATAACATTGCCGCCTAGCACGAAGGTCGGCAGCCATAACGATACGTAAATGATATCGGCCCAAAATTTGAACCACGAGGGTTCTAAACGCTAAATAATGAATATCCATAATAACAAATAAAATTTAATAATAAAAATAATACATATAGTAACACCGCGAGTGAAACTAAAAGCTCTCAAAACAGGAGTACCAACTGTAAATGGAATCAAGCAAGATCGGTATGAACGAAGAGAATACACTCCTATAATTCAAATATTAGACGATCTAGGTTGCTCAAAACACAGCAAAACACAGCTTGGTACTTAACTTAGACGGTGTCTCCAGGGAAACCGACGAAGAAGCCATAATCCAAAGAAAATAAGCGAAAAAACGAGAGCACAACAAAAAAAGCGGGTTACACACAAGACGTGCTAAAAGGAGTTGGGTTCTGAGCGGATGCATTGTTAGTAGTACCGAGTGAGGTTGAACGGCTCTCCTCTATTGGGGTTTCTGTCGTGGATGAATCTAAATAGTGCGGGACCTCTGGACTATACGCCCAATTTTATACCGACACCAATAGGTGAGCGAGCTAGTTAACCTAGCACTCCTTTACATTTTTTCTCTGGTATATTTAGCAGTAAATTACCTAAGAATAAGTGCTAAATGGAGCTTATTCACTGGGCGGCACAGGTTCGAGCCCAGAAAAGAGTTGTAGGAGAAAAAACACCTTGATTCCTTACCTGCTATGGTAGCTGACTTCAAAGGTAACTGCCTCTAGAGTTGCTTTCCCTTAGGAGTGTTCAGCCAGGAGTAGACCTGCTACGCTGCAAACAACTCAATCGAGTCTGTCAAAGGGGTAGGACCAACTTGACTAGACTTCAGAAACTACCTTCGCCCCATAAAATAAAAAAGAATTGCAACCTTACTAAAACTAACCATCTAATCTTGCAGAAATAGATATAAGCTATCTATCTGGACTGAGGGAACCGTACCACAAGACGAGGACCTCAGACAACCATAAAAAATGTTATTTTCATTAGTAAAATAAATTTTTGAATATACTTACCCGGTGATCATATAGCTGTCAGCTCTGCTGCCCGACAGAAAAACCTAAGGACAAAATACGCCAGCGATCGCTATACAGGTGGGGGTGTACATCATCAGCGCCATCTGTCGAGCAGGTACTAAGTACTCCAATGTCAACAAAGAACCAATTTTCTCCTCGGTCCACTGGGTCTCTATTGGGGAGGAAGGGAGGGTCCTTTAATCTATGATCACCGGGTAAGTATATTCAAAAATTTATTTTACTAATGAAAATAACATTTTTCAATATTAAACTTACCCGGTGATCATATAGCTGATTCACACCCAGGGGGGTGGGTAGAGACCAGCAATATATGTTAACATTAAGAGCTAAGTATTTTGTATTTCATTTTAGCAGTTATTCAAAATAACAAACATAAAATTAATAAGTACCTGGTAAGGAAGTCGACTTGAACAATTACTCTGCCTTTTTAAGTACGTCTTCCTTACGGAGCCTCGCGATCCTCATAGGATGCTGAGCGACTCCTAGGAGCTGAAGTATGAAGGGTTGCAACCCATACTAAAGGACCTCATCAAAACCTCTAATCTAGGCGCTTCTCAAGAAAAGAATTTGACCACCCGCCAAATCAACCAGGATGCGAAAGGCTTCTTAGCCTTCTGTACAACCCAAAAAACAACAATAAAAAACATTTCAAGAGAAAGATTAAAAAGGTTATGGGATTAGGGGAATGTAGTGGTTGAGCCCTCACCCACTACTGCACTCGCTGCTACGAATGGTCCCAGGGTGTAGCAGTTCTCGTAAAGAGACTGGACATCTTTAAGGTAAAATGATGCGAACACTGACTTGCTTCTCCAATAGGTTGCATCCATTACACTCTGCAGAGATCTGTTTTGTTTGAAGGCCACTGAAGTTGCGACAGCTCTAACTTCATGTGTCCTTACCTTCAGCAAAGGAAGGTCTTCCTCATTCAGATGGGAATGAGCTTCTCGAATCAAAATTCTGATATAATAAGAAACTGCATTCTTCGACATAGGTAAAGAAGGTTTCTTAATAGCGCACCATAAAGCTTCTGACTGTCCTCTTAATGGTTTGGTACGTCTCAAATAGTACTTAAGAGCTCTTACAGGGCATAGGACTCTTTCTTGTTCATTTCCAACCAATTAGACAGGCTTGGAATATCGAACGATTTGGGCCAAGGACGAGAAGGCAGTTCGTTTTTGGCTAAAAAACCAAGCTGTAAGGAACATGTAGCCGTTTCAGATGTAAATCCAATGTTCCTGCTGAAGGCGTGTATCTCACTGACTCTTTTAGCTGTTGCCAAGCAGACGAGGAAAAGGGTCTTCAAAGTGAGATCTTTAAAAGAGGCTGATTGAAGTGGTTCGAACCTTTCTGACATAAGGAATCTTAGTACCACGTCTAAGTTCCAACCTGGTGTGGCCAACCGACGCTCCTTCGAGGTCTCAAAAGACTTAAGGAGGTCCTGTAGATCTTTGTTGTTGGAAAGATCTAAGCCTCTGTGACGGAAGACTGATGCCAACATGCTTCTGTAACCCTTGAAAGTGGGAGCTGAAAGAGATCGCTCTTTCCTCAGATATAAGAGGAAGTCAGCTATCTGAGTTACAGAGGTACTGGTTGAGGATACTGAGACCGACTTGCACCAGCTTCGGAAGACTTCCCACTTCGACTGGTAGACTTTAAGAGTGGATGTCCTCCTTGCTCTAGCAATCGCTCTGGCTGCCTCCTTCGAAAAGCCTCTAGCTCTCGAGAGTCTTTCGATAGTCTGAAGGCAGTCAGACGAAGAGCGTGGAGGCTTGGGTGTAACTTCTTTACGTGCGGCTGACGCAGAAGGTCCACTCTTACAGGAAGTGTTCTGGGAACGTCTACTAGCCATTGCAGTACCTCGGTGAACCATTCTCTCGCGGGCCAGAGGGGAGCAACCAACGTCAACCTTGTCCCTTCGTGAGAGGCGAACTTCTGCAGTACTCTGTTGACAATCTTGAACGGGGGGAATGCATAAAGGTCTAGATGGGACCAATCCAGAAGAAAAGCATCTATGTGAACTGCTGCTGGGTCCGGGATCGGTGAGCAATAAACTGGGAGCCTCTTGGTCATCGAGGTTGCAAACAGATCTATGGTAGGCTGACCCCACAAGGCCCATAGTCTCTTGCAAACATTCTTGTGAAGGGTCCACTCTGTTGGGATGATTTGACCCTTCCGGCTGAGGCGGTCTGCCATGACATTCATGCTGCCTTGAATGAACCTCGTTACTAGCGAAATGTTTCGATCTCTTGACCAGGTGAGGAGGTCCCTTGCGATCTCGTACAACGTCCTCGAATGAGTCCCTCCTTGCTTGGAGATGTACGCCAAGGCTGTGGTGTTGTCGGAGTTCACCTCCACCACCTTGCCTAGAAGGAGGGACTTGAAGCTTCTCAAGGCCAGATGAACTGCCAGTAGCTCCTTGCAGTTGATGTGTAACGATCTTTGATCCGCATTCCACGTGCCCGAGCATTCCCGACCGTCCAATGTCGCATCCCAGCCCGTGTCCGATGCGTCCGAGAAGAGAATGTGGTTGGGGGTCTGAACAGCCAGTGGCAGACCCTCTCTGAGGAGAATGTTGTTCTTCCACCAAGTCAGTGCAGACTTCATCTTCTCGAAAATAGGAATCGAGACCGCTTCTAGCGTCTTGTCCTTTCTCCAGTGAACAGCTAGGTGAAATTGAAGGGGTCGGAGGTGGAGTCTCCCTAACGCGATGAACTGTTCCAGTGATGAAGGCGTCCCTATCAGACTCATCCACTGTCTGACTGAACATCGGTCCTTCTTCAGCATGTTCTGGATGCATTCTTGGGCTTGACTGATTCTGGGGGCCGACGGAAAAGCCCGAAAAGCTTGACTCTGAATCTCCATACCGAGGTATACTATAGTTTGGGATGGGACGAGTTGGGACTTTTCCAAATTGACCAGGAGACCCAATTCCTTGGTCAGTTCCAGAGTCCACTTTAGATTCTCCAGACAGCGACGACTTGACGAAGCTCTTAAAAGCCAGTCGTCCAAATAGAGGGAGGCTCTGATGTCTGCTAAATGCAGGAATTTGGCAATATTCCTCATCAGTTTCGTAAAAACAAGAGGAGCCGTGCTTAGGCCAAAGCACAGGGCTTGAAACTGGTATACCACCTTCCCGAAAACGAACCTTAGAAAAGGTTGGGAATCTGGGTGGATGGGGACGTGAAAGTAAGCGTCCTTTAGGTCCAACGAGACCATCCAGTCTTCCTTCCTGACCGATGCTAGAACCGACTTTGTCGTCTCCATGGCGAACGTCTGCTTTGTGACAAAGACATTCAGGGCACTGACGTCTAGCACCGGCCTCCACCCGCCTGTCTTCTTCGCCACTAAGCAGAGACGGTTGTAGAAGCCCGGGGATTGATGGTCCCGGACTTTGACTACCGCTCCCTTTTGTAGTAAGAGAGACACCTCTTGCTGCAAAGCTAGTCTCTTGTCCTCCTCTCTGTACCTGGGAGAGAGGTCGATGGGAGTTGTTGCTAGAGGGGGCTTGCGCAAGAATGGAATCTTGTACCCCTCTCTGAGTAACTTCACAGATTGTGCGTCTGCGCCCCTGTTCTCCCAGGCCTGCCAGTAGTTCTTGAGCCTGGCTCCCACTGCTGTCTGAAGAAGGTGGCAGTCAGACTCTGCCTTTAAAGGACTTGGAACCCTTCTTCTTGCTCCCGCGTTGACCTTCGGCACGAGCACCTCCTCTGCTGGCGGCTCTGCCACGAAAGGGCGGAATGAATCTTGACGCTGGAGTGTCCAACCTGGGTCTAGGCACAGAGGGCAAAGGGGTGGCTTTGCGTGCGGATGACGCCACCAGGTCATGAGTGTCTTTCTGGATCAAGGAGGCGGCAATCTCCTTTATCAACTCCTCAGGGAAGAGGCACTTCGAGAGAGGAGCAAACATAAGCTCCAACTTTTGACATGGGGTGACTCCAGCTGACAAGAAGGAGCAAAGGTGATCCCGCTTCTTGAGGACCCCGGACACGAAAGAAGCCGCAAGCTCACTAGAACCATCCCGTATGGCTTTGTCCATGCAGGACATAATGAGCATGGAAGTTTCCTTATCAGAAGGGGAGGTCTTCCTGCTCAACGCTCCCAAACACCAGTCCAAGAAGTTAAAGACTTCGAATGCTCGGAATACTCCTTTCATAAGATGGTCCATATCCGAAGGAGTCCAGCAAATCTTGGAGCGTCTCATAGCCAGCCTGCGGGGAGAGTCTACCAGACTTGAGAAGTCGCCCTGGGCAGAGGCAGGAACTCCCAAGCCGAGAACTTCTCCCGTGGCATACCAGACGCTAGATCTGGAAGCAAGCTTGGCCGGGGGAAACATGAAGGTTGTCTTCCCAAGGTGCTTTTTGGACTGCAACCACTCTCCCAGTACCCTTAAAGCTCTCTTGGACGAGCGAGCGAGTACGAGCTTCGTAAAGGCAGGAGCTGCTGACTGCATGCCTAAAGCGAACTCAGAGGGAGGCGAGCGTGGTGCTGCAGACACAAACTGATCCGGATATAAATCCTTGAACGGCGCAAGCACTTTCCTAAAGTCCAAGGAGGGAGGCGTGGTCTTGGGTTCGTCGATGTCCGAGTGTTGGTCGTCAAGATGTGCAGCGTCGTCATCATCAGAGAGTCCATCGTCTGAATGTTGAGGAGGATGCGGCAAAGGAGTAGGTAAAAGCTGGTCGGCTGAGTCCGGCAGCACGGGTGCATGCGTAGCTGCACTGGACCCAACGTCATGGAACTGTTGGTCAGTCTGAGAACTGGCAACAACCATAGCTGAGTGGGGACGCAAAGCGTCTACTCCCGACTGTGGTCGGTTAGCGGAGACCACCGTGGGTTGCGGAGGCTGACGCATCGCGTCAAAACACGGCAACTTAACTCCACCCTCCTGTTGTTGTGGTAGCACACGAACGTCAACGGAGGGTTCCGTGCGTCGGTGAACGTCAACATGCGTCTGGCAGGGTCGACTGCGCATGGGTGGTGGAGCTCTCACAGCTGGAATGTGGGAGCAGGCAGCCTCAGCGTCTACTGGGCGCACAACCGTGGATGGTTGTAGGCTAACGGGTGCAGCGTCAACCTTCTCCGCACGATACTCCTGCATGAAGGAAGCTAACTGAGTCTGCATAGACTGAAGCAAAGACCACTTAGGGTCTACAGCAGCTGGTGCGGCAACAGACGGAGTTACTGCCCGTTGCGGTACCACTTTGCCTCTCTTAGGAGGTGTGCAGTCGTCGGAGGACTGCAGCGAGTCCGAACTGACCCAGTGGCTACACCTGGGCCGTTGGACTTGCTCGGAAGGGACCTTGCGTTTAAGAGGCCGTGAGACCTTGGTCCATCGTTTCTGGCGTGAAACCTCTTCCGCAGACGAGGAATGAACGGGCTCACTCGTCTTCTTGTGGGTGGGACGATCTAGGCAAGATACGTCCGAAACCACGGAGGGAACGTCTGTCCGCTGATTAAAGCCAGTCGAACCCTTTGGTCGTACGACATTGCTTCTCCCCTGGGCTTGGGAGCTTGCAAGAGGTCCCGGACTGGGAGGACGACAGGCACGAACAGACGCACCCTCATGCGTAACACTGACACTTTTCACTGCACTAACACTCACTTCACTTCCCACTGCACTTTTACCTTTCAACTCCCTGACGTCAGCCATGAGTTGATTACGGTCATTCGCCAATGACTCGACTCTCTCACCCAGAGCCTGGATGGCACGCATCATATCTGCCATCGAAGGTTGATGAGAGCTAGCAGGGGGGTCGGGTGCAACCACTACAGGGGAAGGAATAGGTTGTGGGGCATGGGGAGAGGACAAATCAACTGAGCGAGACGAACTCCTCCTTACTCTATCTCTCTCTAGCCTACGTGCATATTTCAGGAATTCTTGAAAATCGAATTCCGAAAGCCCAACGCATTCCTCACATCGATCTTCCAATTGACAGGCTTTACCCCTACAATTGGAACAAATGGTGTGCGGATCGATAGAGGCCTTCGGAAGACGCCTTGAACAGTCCCTAGCGCTACACTTCCTGTACTTGGGGACTTGAGAAGGGTCAGATATCTTGAATTAGTCAAAGGGGGAATTCAAAATCTATCCAAGTCGTCAACAAATAATCCAAAATTCAATAAAAGAATGCAAGGAAGTATTGAAGATAACTTCTGCACAGCGATAGCTAATAACCAGAAATGAATACTTCACCAAATAACGTGAAAATCAATCCAGAAAACAAGAGCGTATTTAGTAGGTCTTGCCGGTGGCACGACAGAGAGAAAATTGGTTCTTTGTTGACATTGGAGTACTTAGTACCTGCTCGACAGATGGCGCTGATGATGTACACCCCCACCTGTATAGCGATCGCTGGCGTATTTTGTCCTTAGGTTTTTCTGTCGGGCAGCAGAGCTGACAGCTATATGATCACCGGGTAAGTTTAATATTGAAAAACACAAACCCATATACAAGTACATAAACTAAGGTTGAGTGGTGGTAGTAACTCCTTTGCCTAATACAGAAGCCGCAGCTACGTATGGGCCCAAGGTAATACACTTGTCATAGTCCACTCTTACTTCTCTGAGGTAGTGAGAAGCAAAGACAGAGTTGCTCCTCCAGAACGTTGCGTCCATGATCTGCCTAACTGACATATTTCTCCGGTATGCCAGTGAGGTAGCAATGGCTCTTACTTCGTGAGCCCGTACTTTTAACAGGGCGAAGTTTTCTTCCTCACAAAGGAGGTGGGCTTCCCTAATAGTTTCCCTCAGGAAAAAGGACAAAGCGTTCTTTGACAGGGGTTTTTGAGGATCCTTCACCGAACACCATAAGGAGTTGGAAGCACCCCTCACGTTCTTAGTGTGGGCCAAATAAGCCTTGAGAGCCCTAACCGGGCAGAGGAGGCTTTCCTGTTCCTGACCCACTAGGTTTGTGAGATTAGGGACTTCAAAAGTCCTGGGCCAGGGTTTCGAAGGGTTCTCATTCTTGGCGAGAAAGTCGAACCATTCAAACCGCTCCATTTTGGGTGAAGCCTACACGCTTCTCGATTGCCTGGACCTCGCTGATCCTCCTGGCAGTCGCTAGAGACAAAAGGAAGAGGGTTTTCTTAGTCACATCTCACAGAGAGGCTTGCGAGATAGGCTCAAACTTCTTGGAGCACAAAAACTTAAACACCACATCCAGGTTCCAAGAAGGGGGTCTTAACTGCACCTGCTTCATTGTCTCAAAAGACCTAATGAGGTCCTGCAAGTCCTTATTCTGAGATAACTCTAAGCCTCTATGCCTAAAGATGGTTAAGAGCATGCTCCTGTATCCTTTAATGGTAGATACAGCCAGCTTAGCATCCTGCCTGAGGTACAAAAGAAAGTCTGCAATCTGGCTTAGGGATGTAGAGGACGAGGAAACCTTGTGTCTCCTGCACCAAGCTCTAAAGGTCTCCCACTTTGACTGGTAGACTCTTTGTGAAGAGATCCTCCTTGCTCTGGCAATAGCTTTCGCCGCTTGTGCCGAAAAGCCTCGAGATCTGAAAAGCTTCTCGACAGTCTGAAGGCAGTCAGATTGAGAGCGAGGGGGTTTTGATGAAATTTCTCGAAGTGGGGTTGTCTGAGAAGATCTGGACTTGCCGGGAGTCTTCTTGGAACGTCCATCAGCAACCCTACCACTTTGGTGAACCATTCCCTCGCAGGCCAGAATGGAGCCACTAGGATCATTCGTCCCGAATCGAGGAGAGCGAATTTCCTGACAACCAGATTGATGATCTTGAACGGGGGAAGGCATACATGTCCAGCCCCGTCCAATCCATCAAGAAGGCGTCCACTGCAATAGCTTCCTCGTCCGGGACTAGGGAGCAGTAGTTGGGGATCCTCTTGTTTAGACTGGAGGCGAAAAGGTCTATTACAGGTCTGCCCCACAACTTCCAGAGGCTCCGACAGACATGCGGGTTGAGAGTCCACTCTGTGGGAAGGACTTGTCCCCTCCTGCTGAGCATGTCTGCCATGATGTTTCTCTGCCCTTGAACAAACCTTGTCAACAGCTGAGTCTCGTTCTCGTTCGCCCAAAGGAGAAGCTCTCTCGCTGTTGAGAACAGAGAGAGGGAGTGAGTTCCCCCTTGCTTCCTTATGTACGCGAGAGCTGTGGTGTTGTCGGAATTGATCTCCACAGTCTTTCCTGACACCGAGGTTTTGAAGGCCTCTAGCCCTAACAAATTGGCCATCAATTCCTTCCTGTTGATATGCCAACTGATCTGACTCCCTTCCCAAATACCTGAGACCTCTTTGTTCCCTAGTGTTGCTCCCCAGCCTGACTCGGACGCGTCTGAGAATAACACTAGGTTGGGGTTCTTCTTGAACAAGGAGATCCCTTTTCCCAACAGAGCTGGGTCCAGCCACCACATCAAAAGATCCTTGATCTTTGTTGGAATGGGAAAAGAAAAAGTGTCCTCCTGGATCTTTCTGTTCCAAACCTTTGCGAGGAGGTGTTGCAGAGGCCTTAGGTGCAGTCTCCCCAACGGGACAAACTGCTCCAGGGAGGATAGAGTTCCCAGCAGACTCATCCACTCCTTCGCTGAGCATTCCTGCTTCCTTAAAAAGTCTTTGACTTTGTCCAGGCACCTGGTCTGCCTCTCCTGGGAGGGGGAAGCCTGAAAAAGAACTGAATTCAGAACTATCCCCAAATAGAGAATAGTCTGATTTGGCTCGGTCTGAGACTTCCCCCAGTTGACGATGAGTCCCAGGTCCTGAGTCATCGTATACATCTTCATTAGGTCCTCCAGACATTTTTCTTTCGACTGTGATCAGATCAGCCAGTCGTCTAGATAGAAGGATACCCTTATCCCCTCCTGGTATAACCAGCCTGCCACATTCGCCATTAGTCTGGTGAAAACTTGGGGAGCTGTGCTGAGACCGAAGCAAAGTGCCCTGAATTGGAAGCACTTGCCCTGGAACACAAATCTCAGATATCTCCTTGAAGACGGATGAATGGGGACGTGAAAATAAGCGTCCTGCAGGTCGAGAGATACCATCCAGTCGCCTGGATGAACTGCAGCCAGCACTGACTGAGTCATCTCCATGGAGAACTTTGTTTTCTCCACGAAGGCGTTCAGAGAGCTGACATCTAGGACTGGTCTCCATCCACCCGAGTTCTTGGGAACCAGAAACAGGCAATTGTAAAAGCCTGGGGAGGCGAGGTCTTGAACCGGCTCTATTGCTCCCTTGACCAACATCTGGTCGACTAGCTCTAGAAGAGCCTCTCGTTTCCCCACGTCGGTGTACTGAGCCACTAAGGCTAGGGGAGTGTCTGAGAGAGGTGGTTTCTTTAAAAAGGGGATCTTGTAACCTTCCTTGACGACCGAGAGGGACCAGGTGTCCGCCCCTCTCCTTTTCCAACTGCCAAAAACGAGAGTCTTGCCCCTACTGGTGTCTGGAGGACTTCCATCTCATTTTTTGGACCGGGGCCTAAACGCACCTCTGCTGGTCCTTGGCCCTGACTCCTGTCTTCTCCCCCTAAAGTCCGCTCTCGAGGAGGTCCTGCCCCGAAAGGGCTGTTGAAACTTCTTCTCTTCCTTCTTCAGAGGAGCAGGAGCAACAGGTAAGGTCTTCCTAGCAGACCGAGACAAAAGGTCCTGAGTAGCCTTCTGTGCCAGAGAAAGGGAGATATCTCTGACCAGAGCTTCAGGAAAAAGATGACGTGAAAAAGGGGCGTAAAGCAGCTCTGACTTCTGGGCAACAGTCACAGATCTAGAGGTGAAGGAGCACAAAAGGGCCCTCTTCTTTAAGACCCCTGCTGAGAAAAGGGAAGCCAATTCATCCACTCCATCCCTTAGAGCTTTGTCCATGCAGGACATGATACTCGTCAGGTCCTTCGTGTCCTCTAGGAGTTCAGACTTCCTGGCTAGAGTCCCGAGAGACCAGTCCAGGAAGCTGAAAACCTCAAAAATCCTGAAAATTCCCTTGACGAGGTGATCAAGCTCCAACATGGACCACATCACCTTGGCAGAGTTTAAAGCATGCCTTCTTGCCGAGTCCACAAGAGCCGAGAAGTCACCTTGGGAGGAGGCAGGCACTCCTAACCCCAAAGGATCCCCTGTCTCATACCACATACCGGCCTTGGAAGCGAGCCGAGATGGTGGAAAAGAAAAGGTGGTCTTGACAGCTTGTCTCCGTTCCTTCAGCCAATCATCCACCTTAGCGAGAGCTTTCCTGGCCGAAATTGAAAGTTTCATTTTGATGAAGGCCGAAGACTTAGTAGCTTTCTTCCTGGTAAATTGAGACTGAGGAGAACGAGGGGCCGAAGGTTGAAATTCCTCCCCATAAAGTTCCAAAAGAGAGCGAGAAAGAACCTTATAATCACTAGAAGAGTAGGCAGGTTTTTCTTCCTCTTCCGAAACATCTTCGAGGTCCTGCTCAAGGATAACATCCTGAAGAGTTGGGCTGCCAGCAGTCTGGCACCGAGAGCTGTTTGAATTCTCGCACCGAGCGCCGCTAACATCCAGTCGGCGAGAAGCGGTATCGTCACAATGACGAGAAACGGTATCGTCACGATGACGAGAAGCGGTATCGTCACGATGACGAGAAGCGGTATCGTCACGATGACGAGAAGCGGTATCGTCACGATGACGAGAAACGGAATCGTCCTGAAGATGCAGACTGCCTTCGTCCTGAAAATGCAGACTGCATTCGTCCTGTTTCCTAAGAAACGAGGCGGTAACGTCCTGGCGTTTCAAATGAGAAACGGAATCGTCACGGCGCCGAGAGCGAGAGGCATTATCGTCCTGGCGCCGAGAGAGGGGGGAAGGAAATTCCTGGCAGCGTGCCGATGAAGAGGGTGTGCGTTGTCGTACGGCCGACGAAGTGCGCAGAGGTTTCTTGGGAGAGATACTAAGTTCTCTCTTAGAAGAAGATCTCTTAACAGGCAAAGAGACGTCCTTACGTCTGACGGACTGTGAAGGGTGGCTGAAAGCTTGAACTAACGATGAAAGTTGTTCCTGCATAACAACCATGAAAGCTTTAGCAACCTCCGCTGGCTCTCCTGGTGCCGAAGAAGACAGTTGTCGTACGGCTTGACTGGGAGCGCTGGCAGAAGCAGCCGGGAGTTTAGCAGGATTAACTGGGCTAAGGACTCTCTGTTTTGCCCTCTTAACAGGAACAACATCGAAATCGTCTTCCGAAGGATCAGGATCTCGGCTACTCGAACCGGGAGAGGGAGAGCGAGACTGCACATCCCGGTTCCACCCTCTCTTCATTGGTCTTGATTCGTAACGCCAATTACGTCTGGGATAAGGATCAGGCGAAGACACAAAAGAATCCGACACGCCTTTTCTACGGCGGTCAAGAGCAGCCTGGGAGATAGCAACAGGAATGTCTGAGGCGACAACTGACCGAGGATAAGCACCTCTCACCCCCTTTTGGTCCTGGGAGCTTGGTAGAGGTCTAGACCTAGGGGTATGACAGATTCGATCAGTCGCCACCTCCACTGCACTTTCACAAGCACTAATTTCACTTACACCCTTACCTTTAAAGGCCTCCAATTGTGCTTTAATGGCCTCTAATTCAGCAGCTAATTTAGCATACCCAGGGTCATTCGTAGGCACAGATCCTGTAGAAGGGGCAGGAGTTACTTCATTCAGGGAAGGAATAACTTCCAAAGAGGTTACAATTAAAGGGTCAATAGATAAATCTAAGCTAGGCTCACTAGCAGACCGACTTTGATTTAGCTCTCCTAACTCTATCAACCTCAAGTTTGCAAACATAGCGCTTCATAGCTAACCAATTATCATCATTTAAAACCTCGCATTCCTTGCACCTATTATCTAGAGCACATTCAAACCCTCTGCAACCCATACAGATAGTGTGAGGGTCAACCAACACTTTCGGTAACCTCACCTTGCAAATATCATTCGCACAAATACGAAAATGAATTTTTTCACTCATGATAAGAAAGGAAAAAAGACAAAAAACAATAAACAAACATGATTGCCAAATCCCAACACAGTGTACTTCACCAAAAACGAAGTCCATAAAGGCGATGAAGGGAAAGCGATCCGAAAAACTCTAAATGGCGGACCAACGATGTTGTCGATCCGGCCGGCAGAGATAATCTGAGGAACAGAAAACGGGAATGATTCCAAGTACCACCCTGTAAGGGTTGTTAACCATCTAACCACAAAACCACCACAAGGCGGTTGCCGCAATTTTCGATTAAATTCTGCCGGAGTCGGAGACTCAGCTAAATATATATAACTGCCAGGTAAGTACTATTCATAAAATTTAATTTTTATTTCTTTTATATATTTCCATTGAAATTTAATGACTAACAACTTTTTTCATACTGATTTTGCTACCGAGCTAGCCTACAAATGAATAAAGAATTTCTAATGTTATTTGTACATAAAATGTTTTTAGAAGTTGATTACTTTGTATTCTATTTATCAATTTCCCTTGTATTCTAATTTCCAATGATTTAAAGTTTGTTTCCAGTCAGCTCAACTAACTACCACTACTAAGTTATCTAGCCTATTTACCCTACATGTTAGGAATTCGTACATGACAAACTTCTTTAAAATGTTGATCAATTCATCTTTCATTTAGAAATTTCTCCTGCATATTAACAACCAACAACATAAACTAAACAATTTTTCCATTTTCCAGTCAGTTGATCTCTTTACTTCTGGTGAAGTAGCCTCTGTATGTATTAGGTTTGGTTAGGTTAGGTTCATGCTATATGAACACACATTGTAGTTGACCTTTCTTCCTTTTTCCCCCTCATTATTTATGTTTTAGGGTTCATAAATATTCGCAGTACCAGTGAGATCACTACTTTTACATTTAAAACCTAACTTTCCGGCTTTAAAATAACGTAATAATTCCATAAAAATTTAGTACAGTACAGTGTTTTACTGTACACAGTTAATAATACAACCATTTGTTGATAAAGCCTGCACATGACTGGTAAGTAAACGAAAATGTAACAATGTTCTTTGCTCCCACAAGCAGGAGAGATGCAGACTAACCTATCATGCTTTTTTAAATTCCTCCACAATTTTCTATTCTGCACTTATCTATATAATTCTTAATCTATTGCATGCACTCATTTGCATCTTTGATAGTTAACATGTAGAAGTTTCATATCAATAATAACAGCAATTAATAGAATCATATATAAAAGTAACAGTGACCAAAACATCAATAAATATATAATAGCTTCAACCAAAATGGCAAAGAAGAATATAATTACTTATCCGTCAAGTAATGAATCCTAAGGCCATGATTTGAGAACACTAGACATATGGTCAAAAGCTGGCATGAGGTAGATAGACGTGGCAACATCATCATCATCATCTACTAAGCCTATTGACGCAAAGGGCTTCGGTTAGATTTTGCCCGTCATCTCTATCTTGAGCTTTTAATTCAATACTTCTCCATTCATTCATTATGGACATAAATAACAAATGATATTTTCATAATAAAATAAATTTTTGAACATACTTACCGGCTGGTTATATAAGAATGGCTAAAGTCCCTGGACGCCTGGCAGAATAATTCAAAATCTTGCAGCTATCGCAGATACAGTATGCCAGGTGTATACTAGCGCCCTTGCGGTATACAGGCATAACTAATCCACCAAATTCAGACCTTCCATGCCCCTTGGTCTCTAGAGGGGAGGAGGGTGGGATTATAACTTATATAACCAGCGGGTAAGTATGTTCAAAAATGTTATTTTCATTAGTAAAAATAAATTTTTGAATATACTTACCCGATGATCATGTAGCTGTCAACTCCGTTGCCCGACAGAAATCTACGGTCGGGATACGCCAGCGATCGCTATCCAGGTGGGGGTGTACACAACAGCGCCATCTGTGGTCAGGTACTCAAGTACTTCTTGTCAACAAGACCTCAATTTTCTCCTCGGTCCACTGGTTCTCTATGGGGAGGAAGGGTGGGTCCTTTAAATCATGATCATCGGGTAAGTATATTCAAAAATTTATTTCTGGGCTCGAACCTGTGCCGCCCAGTGAATAAGCTCCATTTAAGCACTTATTCTTAGGTAATTTACTGCTAAATATACCAGAGAAAAAATGTAAAGGAGTGCTAGGTTAACTAGCTCGCTCACCTAATGGTGTCGGTATAAAATTGGGCGTATAATCCAGAGGTCCCGCACTATTTAGATTAATCCACGACAGAGAACCCCAATAGAGGAGAGCCGTTCAACCTCACTCGGTACTACTACAATGCATCCGCTCAGAACCCAACTCCGTTTAGCACGACTTGTGCAGTAACCCGCATTTTTCTAGTGCTCTCGATTTTTGGATATTTTCTAGTGAATTATGGCTCTTCGTCGGTTTCCCAGGAGACACCGTCTAAGTTAAGTACCAAGCTGGGTTTTACTGTGTTTTGAGCAATCTAGATCGTTTAATATTTATATTATAAGAGTTATTCTCTTCGTTCATACCGATCTTGCTTGATTTCACTACAGTTGGTACTCCTGTTTTTGAGAGCTTTTAATTTTCACTTGCGGTGTTACTATGTGTATTATTTTTATTATCAAATATTATTTGTTATTGTGAATATTCATTATTTAGCGTTTAGAATCCTCGTGGTTCAATTTTTGGGCCGATATCATTTACGTATCGCTATGGCTGCCGACCGTGCTAAGGCGGCAATGTTATTTTAGCCATCAGGTGTGTCTTTTGTGATTTAATTATTTATGTTGCATGCCTTGCCCAAAAATTTTCTATGTGTTTATTCATATATTTAACGCTATTATTATTATTATAATGAATATTTGTGCCATTACTCCGTTTGATCTGTCTGTTGGGGATCGTCAGTTGGTAGCCCTGCTGCCTCGTATCACGTGATCCTCCCCCACGCTCCCCCTCTAGCTAGGTGGGAGGCTAGGCTTCTCCCCCCCTCCACTAAGGGACCGTTGCCTTCCCTCCTTTTAGAGGGGGTAGTTAAGTGTTTATGGACTTTGTCCTCCGGGTGGCCCGGCGGTTTAGTCTCTGTCTAGTCTGGTTGGCCACCGGTCAACAGAGTTGGATCCCAGTGCACCCTATTTTATATTCACTTTTCATTCTGGCTTATGTTATACGAAACCCTCCGGGTTCGATTGGCAGTTCTTAGTTACAGTTCCGCCCCCCTATTATTTTATAACATTTCCTATGATGATTATATATGACAGATCACTACCCCGGAGTCTCTAAAGGAATTGGTATTGAATATACCTTTATTTCCCGGCCCGGGGTCTACCCCACCCCGGGAAATCAGATACTATGTGTCTTAATTCCTTGTTATTGCATCCTTTTTTATGCTCCCGGCTTGACCGGAATGGATGGCTATACTTTAGTTTCAAGTTAGACTTATGTTTAGGCCCGGGACCCCCGGTCCCGCCCCTATGTAAGAATATTACAGTTAAGCTCTAACCTTGCGTTAGACCTATGTTAGGCCCGGGTCCTCCGGACCCGCCCCTAAAAAAAAAAAAAAAAAAAAAAAAAAAAAAAAAAAAAAAAAAATATTTTTTATTTTTTACAGTCTAATCTTGTGTTAGACCTATGTTAGGCCCGGGTCCTCCGGACCCGCCCCTACTTAACAGAATAGTACAGTTAAGCTCTTTTCTTGTGTTAGACCTATGTTAGGCCATTTAAAGAATAGTACAGTTAAGCTCTAATCTTGTGTTAGACCTATGTTAGGCCCGGGTCCTCCAGACCCGCCCCTAATTAAGAGAATTACAGTTTCTCATATACTATTCTTTTTACAGATGGTGCATTGTCTGACGCCGGCCTGTGCAGCTGTTCTGCACCAGCCTTGTGGCCACTCCGTCTGCCGATCTCACGCCCCTTGTGGGGTTCAACTGGAAGACGTTGTGGTATGGCACCCGGATAACTGTGTGATTTGCTTCGACCTCATCACTACCCTTGGATCTGACTCGGTGAGTCCCGTTGGCTATATTGCCTTCTTATTTTATTTACTATTAGTAAGATATCTATGGTCTTGAAGGACCATTGGGAGTCTCCCTTTTATAATTCCCCCTATTATTTCAGGCATCCCCGGAGCAAAAGTCTGCGGCTCGGGCCACACTGAAGGTGTGGATTGGTGGGTTTGCCCGGAATGTAAAGTCTAAGCGGCCGTACGTCCTATCTGAGGACTACTGCACCATGGTTTACCCCAACGCCAAGTCTTCAGCTGCTGTGGCTAGGCATGTGGCAGCTCCCATCATTGCCCACATTGATGCCACTATAACGGGTCTCATCGACCCAGAGCAAGATCCATCGGACGCCCCCGGAGGTCTGGAGGACAATGTTGCCTCCATGAACCTGGACGTCGAACCGATGTTGCTAGACGAGCCGGATACAGGTAGGGTGGTAAGTGAGGCAGGTGTGTCCGGCGCTGAGATTCCTATCCTCAGCCCCGCTCTTTCTTCTTCTTCTGATCGCTCTTCCTTTCTTGGATTTTCTGGGGACCGTGATTCGTCTCAACGTTCATACCCGGTTCCCCCTAAGGATAAGTCTACTTCAAGGACCTTACCCAAAGCTCGCAAGCCTCATAAGACTTCTCATGGCTCTAAACATGGTACGAACCCGTCTTCAAAGACCTCTGGTTCCTCCTCTAAGTCTCACGACCCGGGAGTTCCTTCCGCCCCTCCTGCTGCTAGCCCGGGCCTTTCCGAATCAGCTATGCTCCGCATCGTGTCGGAGATGCAGGAAAAGTTGGTTTCGGAGATGCAGTCGAGGATGGACACGATGTTCTCTAACTTCGGTCAGAGAATTGGGGCTTTAGAGCAAGGAGCTCCGGAGAGAGTCCAAAGCTCTCTCATACCGGATGCCTCTAAGCTCCCGCCGTTTGCCAAGAACAACCCCTGGCGGATGGCTCTTCATTCCCCGTTCTCAGACGGAATGTTGACTCTGGAGGGCCTTGGCACTCGTCCTCTAGAGGACTTTGAATTCTTTCCTCCGGGTCTGGCATTTCCATTTCATGGTTATGCCAGACTTACCGAGGAAGCTTTAGTCCGATTAGACAAGGTCCCCAAAGAGACGGTCATCTTCCCGAAGGAGCAAGCCCAATCTGTTTGGGCCAGATTTTTGAATGACATCGGCTGCACTAACACCATGCTGACGCCTCATAAAAGCTCCTTTACGATGTTCTTAATGGACAAGACCACCTTGACTCCATGCGTCAATAAGGTGGCAGAGCTTGCCTTTCAATATGCTCTGGAGGAGAAGCCCTTGCCTCCCATCCGAGAGGTGGATCCAATCTCCCTCCTTCTTCCCTCAGGTATTGAGTGTTGGGACAACGTCCATACCACCTTTACCTCCGGCAAGCTTGCAGCAGACTGTGCCTCAGTCTTGTTTAGTGAGAAGCTTCCCCGTCTCCCGGAATCTCTCATTAAACAGGAATATGATTCCCGCCTACGTGTGGGCCGTACTCTAAACCTGGCCACATCCACGGAGTCGATAGCCTTGACTTACGATACGGAGAGTATTTTTAAGTCTCTCAACAAGGCTACGTTACAGTCGTTATATTATGATTTGTATGACTTTGCTACTGCTAAACGCAGATGTCGCAAGCATGTTCTAGCTGAGGCGACGATTAGGCATGAACCTAATAAACTCATCCGGTCCTCCTGTTGGGGTTCAAATCTCTTCCCCGAGGATCTCGTAGAGGAAGTCTTGGCGGAGGCCACTAGGGTTAATCAGAGCCTTAAAGCCCGTTGGGGTTTGACCCCTAAACGCAAGTATGACCCCGCAAATTATCAAGCCCGGGGTAGGAAGAAGCTTAGACCATATACCTCCACCCAGTTCAGGCAACAACAGAGTGCTTCATCCAACTTCCGGCTGCCTCTTCCTCCATCTTCTGTTGCCCCTGCGCAGCCCTCCACCTCTCGGGCTCCTTCGGATGACTATGTCACCGTTCTGCTACCTAAGAGCCAGCTTTCTGGTGCCTCCGCCACTTCCCCTGCCTTTAACCAGTCCTACGAGGCTCATAGCTCTTCCCAGAGTTATGGTAGAGGTAGAGGCTACCACCGTGGCTCTAACCAGAACAAAGGCAGGGGAAGAGCCTTTCGCAGAGGAAAGAACTTCCGAGGCGGACGTGGAGGCAACTCCTCAAACCAATACTGAGGTGCAGCAGGTAGGGGGGAGGCTCTATGCCTTCCGCAACAAATGGAGGTTCAGTCCCAGGGCGTTCAGTATCATCTCCAAGGGACTAGGGTGGAGTTGGATTCAAGGACCTCCTCCTCCGAACAAATTTCGTCAACATTCCACCCCAGACCTGGTCGAATTTGTCCAGGATCTTTTACAAAAGAATGCCATACAAGAAACGAAACATCTGAAGTTTCAAGGTCGGCTGTTCAGTGTCCCGAAGAAGGATTCAGACAAGAGAAGAGTGATTCTAGATCTATCCCTTCTCAACTTGTCCATTCAATGCGACAAGTTTCGAATGCTTACCGTCTCGCAGGTGCGGACCTTACTTCCCCGTGGGGCCGTCACCACCTCTATCGATCTTACAGACGCCTACTATCACGTCCCGATAGCGAGACACTTCCGTCCGTACCTAGGCTTTCGCTTAGGGGACAAAAGTTACTCCTTCAAGGTGATGCCTTTCGGGCTCAACATTGCCCCAAGGATCTTCACAAAGCTAGCAGAAGTCGCTGTTCAGGAACTCAGGAATCAAGGGATTCAAGTAGTAGCCTATCTGGACGACTGGCTCATTTGGTCAGACACCTCCCAAAATTGCCTAAAAGCCACTCACAAAGTCATCCATTATCTTCAATCTCTAGGCTTCCAGATCAACTTCAAGAAGTCCCGTCTTCTTCCAAAATCAAAGTTCCAATGGCTCGGCCTGCAATGGGATCTTATATCTCATACTCTGTGTCTTCCCAGACCCAAGAGGTTAGAGATTGCAAGGAACACCAAACGTTTTCTCAAAGACAAAGTAAGTTCCAGACGGCTTCAAGAGAAGATTCTGGGGTCCCTTCAGTTTGCCTCAGTGACGGATCTTCTTCTGAAGGCAAAATTGAAAGATATCAATCGTGTCTGGCGTTCGAGGGCGAACCGGAAGCTCCGGGACAGGAAAGTCCGCCTTCCTCCCATTCTACGGGAAAGACTTCTTCCTTGGACAAGAGCAAACAGTCTGTCAAAGTCAGTTCCCCTTCAATTTCCGCCTCCGGAATTAATCATTCACACAGACGCATCCCTATCAGGTTGGGGCGGCTATTCTCAGCTCAAGAAAGTTCAAGGTCTTTGGACTCCCTTGTTCCGCCATTTTCACATCAATGTGCTAGAGGCCATGGCAGTTCTTCTAACCCTGAAACGTCTCGCTCTTCCCAAGAAACAACACCTTCGTCTGGTCCTCGACAGCGAAGTGGTGGTCCGCTGTCTCAACAGAGGCGGGTCAAAGTCAGGGCCTCTGAACCATGTTCTAGTAGCCATATTCTCCCTAGCAGCCTCGAACCGTTGGCATCTTTCAGCTGTCCACCTGGCGGGAGTCCGGAATGTAGTGGCAGACGCCCTGTCCCGGACCTCCCCTCTAGAATCGGAATGGTCACTCGATCTAAAGTCATTTCGGTGGATTCTCTCTCAGGTTCCCGGCCTCCAAGTGGACCTCTTCGCCACGGAATCCAACCACAAATTGAGAGTATATGTGGCTCCCAATCTAGACCCTCAGGCTTACGCCACAGACGCCATGTCACAGAATTGGGACAACTGGGAAAAGATTTATCTCTTTCCCCCGGTGAATCTTTTGCTGAAAGTTCTAGACAAACTGAGATCCTTCAAGGGACAAGTAGCCTTGGTCGCACCCAACTGGCCCAAGAGCAACTGGTATCCTCTCCTGCGGGAGTTGAGACTATACCCTCACCCGATACCCAATCCGGTTCTGTCTCAGATAGTACAAACACGCGTTGTGTACGCTTTCTCAAACATTCAGAGCGCCCTAACTTTATGGACTTTATGAAGTTTGCGGCTATGCATGGTGCCAATATTGATCCTCAAAACACCTTGTTCCTAGAATCAGATAAACGGGATTCCACCATCCGTCAGTATGACTCTGCAGTTAAAAAGTTGGCAAAATTTTTAATAGACTCAGACGTGAACTGTATGAACTTGAACCTTACAGTCACTTTCTTTAGATCTTTATTAGAATCAGGTCTGGCAGCCAATACTATCACCACTATTAAATCGGCTCTGAAAAAGATCTTCCTAGTGGGTTTTAACATAGACTTAACCGACTCTTTGTTAGCTTCAATTCCGAAAGCTTGTGCCAGACTGAAACCGGTTACTCGTCCTACCCCGGTGACCTGGTTCCTTAATGACGTACTCAAATTGGCTTCTGATACCATTAACAGTTCTTGTGATTACATGCCCCTTCTCAGGAAAACACTTTTCCTAGTGAGCTTGGCTTCCGGGGCAAGAATTTCTGAATTGGCAGCCTTGTCGAGAGACCCGGGTCATATTGACTTTCTGCCTTCAGGAGAGGTCCTTCTTTCTCCTAACAAATTCTTTTTGGCTAAGAATGAAGACCCTCAAAACAGATGGACCTCCTGGAAAATTGTTCCCCTCACGCAAGATCCGTCGCTGTGCCCTGTCACTACTCTTAGGTCTTATCTATCCCGGACCTCCTCTAACTCCTCGGGGCCTCTATTCGTTAGAGAACAAGGCGGTACCATTACTATTAAAGGGATCAGGCAACAAATTTTGTATTTTATTAAACAAGCTAACCCTGACTCTTTTCCTCTTGCACATGATATCAGGGCGGTTGCCACCTCGGTGAACTTCTTTCACCACATGAATTTTACAGACCTTTCCAGGTATACAGGGTGGAAATCACCGTCAGTGTTCAAGAAACACTACCTTAAACATTTGGAAGCCCTAAAATTTTCTACAGTAGCCGCAGGGAGCGTAGTTACTCCCGAGTAACTCACAGGTTAATGCCTTGACTCTTTATCTCTCCCTCTTACCTGCCTCATTTATACCCTATTGTATTCGTTGGTCTCGCACCTGAATACTGTTATTATATTTGTAAATTTTTATGCTCCTGAGTATCTGTATATATTATCACTCACGGCATTATTATACCTACCTTATTGGATTTATGTTCATATTTAAGATACCCTTATAATTGTTTTTTGGTACTCATCTCTGATTAAAGCATCCTGTATTTCTCTTACGCTTATGTTTTTTCCTTTATTTTGCAAGTTTGGTGACATTTTTCTCTTGTATAGATTCACTGGGCGGCACAGGTTCGAGCCCAGAAAAGGGATTTTGACGTAGGAAAAATCTATTTCTGGGCGAAGGACCTGTGCCGCCCAGTGAACCCTCCCAGCTCCTCTCCCTTGGAGTCCCCAAACTTTGGGTGCTAAGGAGTTGGGTTCTGAGCGGATGCATTGTAGTAGTACCGAGTGAGGTTGAACGGCTCTCCTCTATTGGGGTTCTCTGTCGTGGATTAATCTAAATAGTGCGGGACCTCTGGATTATACGCCCAATTTTATACCGACACCATTAGGTGAGCGAGCTAGTTAACCTAGCACTCCTTTACATTTTTTCTCTGGTATATTTAGCAGTAAATTACCTAAGAATAAGTGCTTAAATGGAGCTTATTCACTGGGCGGCACAGGTCCTTCGCCCAGAAATAGATTTTTCCTACGTCAAAATCCCTTTTTTACTAATGAAAATTTACTAATGAAAATAACATTTTTCAATATTAAACTTACCCGATGATCATGTAGCTGATTCACACCCAGGGTGGTGGGTGGAGACCAGCATACATGTTAACAAAGAAGCTAAGTATCCCGTATTTCATTTTATTAGTTATTCAAAATAACAAATATAAAATAAATAAGTACCTGGTAAGGAAGTCGACTTGAACCATTACTCTGCCTTTATTAAGTACGTCTTCCTTACTGAGCGTAGCGGTCCTCTTAGGATGCTGAACGACTCTTAGGTGCTGAAGTATAAAGGGCTGCAACCCATACTAAAGGACCTCATCACAACCTCTAACCTAGGCGCTTCTCAAGAAAGAATTGACCACCCGCCAAATCAACCAGGATGCGGAAGGCTTCTTAGCCGACCGTACAACCCAAAAACAACAATAAAAAGTATTCAAGAGAAAGGTTAAAAAGGTTATGGGATTATGGGAATGTAGTGGCTGAGCCCTCACCTACTACTGCACTCGCTGCTACGAATGGTCCCAGGGTGTAGCAGTTCTCGTAAAGAGACTGGACATCTTTGAGATAGAATGATGCGAACACTGACTTGCTTCTCCAATAGGTTGCATCCATAAAACTCTGCAGAGAACGGTTCTGTTTGAAGGCCACTGAAGTAGCCACAGCTCTCACTTCATGTGTCCTTACCTTCAGCAAAGCAAGGTCTTCTTCCTTCAGATGAGAATGAGCTTCTCTAATCAGAAGCCTGATGTAGTAAAAAACTGCGTTCTTAGACATTGGTAACGAAGGCTTCTTAACAGCACACCATAAGGCTTCTGATTGTCCTCGTAAAGGTTTTGACCTTTTTAGATAGTACCTAAGAGCTCTGACTGGGCAAAGTACTCTCTCCAGTTCGTTCCCCACCAAGTTGGACAGGCTAGGGATCTCGAACGATTTAGGCCAAGGACGTGAAGGAAGCTCGTTTTTAGCCAAAAAACCGAGCTGCAAGGAACATGTAGCCGTTTCCGATGTGAAACCTATGTTCCTGCTGAAGGCGTGGATCTCACTTACTCTTTTAGCTGTTGCTAGGCATACGAGGAAAAGAGTTTTTAATGTGAGGTCCTTAAAAGAGGCTGATTGGAGCGGTTCAAATCTAGATGACATAAGGAACCTTAGGACCACGTCTAGATTCCAGCCTGGAGTGGACAACCGACGTTCCTTTGAGGTCTCAAAAGACCTAAGGAGGTCCTGTAGATCTTTGTTGGTGGAAAGATCCAAGCCTCTGTGGCGGAAAACCGCTGCCAACATACTTCTGTAACCCTTGATCGTAGGAGCTGATAGGGATCTAACGTTCCTTAGATGTAACAGGAAGTCAGCAATCTGGGTTACAGTGGTACTGGTTGAGGAAACTGCATTGGCCTTGCACCAGCTTCGGAAGACTTCCCATTTAGATTGATAGACTCTGAGAGTGGATGTCCTCCTTGCTCTGGCAATCGCTCTGGCTGCCTCCTTCGAAAAGCCTCTAGCTCTTGAGAGTCTTTCGATAGTCTGAAGGCAGTCAGACGAAGAGCGTGGAGGTTTGGGTGTACCTTCTTTACGTGAGGTTGACGCAGAAGGTCCACTCTTAGAGGAAGAGTCCTGGGAACGTCGACCAGCCATTGCAGTACCTCTGTGAACCATTCTCTCGCGGGCCAGAGGGGAGCAACCAACGTCAGCCGTGTCCCTTTGTGAGAGGCGAACTTCTGAAGTACACTGTTGACAATCTTGAACGGCGGGAATGCATACAGGTCGAGATGGGACCAATCCAGCAGAAAGGCATCCACGTGAACTGCTGCTGGGTCTGGATTGATTGATTGATTGATTTAAAGTTTTCAGGCATCCTGACATCTGAGGTCATTGACGCCGGTAACATTTAATTTATGTATACAAAAATAAAAGATAAAATAAAATAAAAAATAAAAGAGTATTCAATTAAAATCATAAAAGTTGAATGTAATAAAAGTTAAATATTTTTCAGAAGACCTGCTTCTGAAATAAATCTAAAAATGCCACTTGCATGGTAGGACACATCATTTCCAAGAATATTGGCAAGGATGAACCTGCCACCCTCACCTCGAGCCTCAAACAAATATCTATTCCGCAAGTTGTTATAATTGGGGCATTCGGTCAACAAATGCCTTACTGTTAGAGGTACTAAGCAGTCATCACAATACGGTTGGTGTTGGCCCTTCAGCAGAAACTCGTGTGTCAACCGAGTGTGACCAATACGGAGACGACAAAGAGACGTCTCCCATTTTCGGGGCATCATATTATACCTCCAAGGAGATATGTCATTTGTTATCTCTCGCATTTTATTGCCATCTTGACTATCCCATTGCTGTTGCCATTTATTGCAAACCAAGTTCTTGATGACAGGTAAGAAATCATTACAGGCAATGGGATACCTTCTTGGCAGCAACTCGGATGCAGCCTCCTTAGCCAGTGAATCTGCCTTCTCATTCCCAGACACACCTACATGTGCTGGAACCCAACAAAATTGAACTGTTATACCTCTCCGTCCAATAATGAGAAGCCATTCTAAAATCTTTAAAACTAGAGGGTTATTAGAATTAAAAACTTCCATAGCTTGAAGGACACTCCTTGCATCACTAAAAATTGTAAAATTACCCTCCTTCTCCAATGCTATTTTCTCAATAGCGGTTAATATGCCATACAGTTCGGCAGTAAATATGGAAGCGGTCAGAGGAAGTGCACCTCTACAATTAAAACCATTACTATGTACTCCAAATCCAACGCCAGCATCAGATTTGGAGCCATCAGTATAGATAAAAGTTGATCCTCTATGTTCTTTAACATGTTCATTAAAAAGAGACCTGGCTTCTAGGTCTGACATATTCTTCTTATCTCCAATAAAATATTTACAAAAAGATATCTCTGGTAACTTCCATGGAGGCGTTGATGATACCTTGAATGGAAGTACCTTATTTCTAATTATATCCAGACTATTTAATAATCGTTTCACCCGAAAGCCATAGGGTTGAGGAGATTTTGGGTGCAACTCAAAGTATGATGCGTGTCTTACAAGGCTTGCAGTCTGAAAGGCTAGAGAGTTAGGGAGTCTTTGCAATCTAAACCAATACCGAAGAACGGAAGACATTCGGTAAAGGTCTAGAGGTAACTCTCCAGCATCAACAAGGAGACTTGGGATAGGCGAGGTTTTAAAAGCTCCAGTAGACAATCTAATACCTGCATGATGTATCGAGTCTAATATTTTTAACCGGCTTGAGGTGGCTGAAGAATATACCTCACAACCATAACTAATTTTGGAAAAAATCAAGGCCTTGTATAATTTTAAAATAGTACTGCGGTCTGCCCCCCATGATGTATGGGATAATACTTTTAAGATATTCAGAGCTTCAACACATTTAGCTTTTAATGCTTTTAAGTGAGAAACCCATGTAAGCCTACAATCAAATATCAAACCTAAAAATTTAGCTTCTCTTGCACATGGTATCCGTTGACTTTTAATGTATATATCCGGGTCTGGATGTACTCCCCGGATACGACAAAAATGGACAATGGTAGTTTTACTTGTCGAGAACTTAAATCCATTCATGTCAGCCCACTGGATAATTTTATCAATAGAGAGTTGGATTTTTCTCTCAACCATTGCCATTTTAGTGCCAGCAAATGATATTGAGAGATCATCCACAAATAATGTTGAGAGAACATCCTGGGGAATGGCTCAGGATATCCCATTAATTGCTAGTGCAAAAAGGGTTACACTCAGCACACTACCCTGAGGAACTCCTTCTTCCTGGCACTTACTCTCTGATAGAGTTTCCCCCACTCTCACTTGAAAAACTCTACGTGAAAGAAATGCCTGAATAAATAGTGGCAGCTCTCCTCTCAATCCCAATTCATGAATGGTTTTAAGAATACCATGTCTCCATGTGGTATCATATGCCTTTTCAAGGTCAAAAAATACTGTAACATGGTGCTGTTTGGAAGCAAAGGCTTCACAAATAGAAGACTCTAGTCGTATCAACACATCAGTCGTTGAGTGCATTTTTCGGAATCCACATTGAATCGGTGATAAAATACCTTTCTTTTCAAGGTACCACACCAGCCTTGCATTGACCATCTTCTCCATGATTTTACATAAACAAGATGTCAATGCAATTGGACGATAGTTTGCTGCTAAAAACTTGTCTTTACCGGGTTTTAAAAAGGCTAAAATAATGGCTAGTTCCCAAACACTTGGGTAACTATGATCATGCCATATTCTATTAATAATACTTAAAATAAATAGCTTTGTATTAAAATGTACATGTTTAATCATTGCATATGGAATTCCATCGGGTCCAGGGGCTGTATCATTGCAATGAGCAAGTGCGGAATCAAATTCTCTTTCAGTGAAAGGAGAATTATACGACTCTTCCCTTCTTGTTGCAAAATTTAAAATTTTCTTTTCTTCAGTGCTCCTATACTGGTGACCAGGGGCTCCTTCACACTTGCTGGATACATTTGAAAAATGATTAGCCAGGGCATTGCTAACATCATTTGCTTCGGTTACATACTGGCCATTCACCTTCAACACTGGTGGTGGGTTGGGGGTGAATTTGCCAGCTATCTTTTTTACTTTCCTCCACACAGCAGATGGTGGTGTCCTACTGTTAATGGAGGAAACAAAAGACATCCATGACTGGCGCCTTGCTTCTTTCATGGCACGACGGAACTGTGCTCTACATTTCTTGTACATAATTAAATTCTCATCAGTTCTGCGTCTACGCAATCGTGTTAGAGATCTTCTTGTGGCTCTGTGGAGGGCAGTTAGTTCTGAAGACCACCACGGGACGGGTCGTCGTTTGAATAACCCTGTTGTTTTGGGAATTGAATTGACTCCTGCTGTATGGAGAGTTCCATTCAGTAAGTCTATGGCATCATCGATATTTTCAACTTGTCCTGCATCCCCCTCAATTTCGCTTAGTTCACGAAATTTATCCCAGTCCGCCTTTTCAAGATTCCATCGTGGCGATCCCTGTAAAGGTGGACCATTGTTGGTGTTTATAATGATTGGTGCGTGATCACTAGTATGCCAATCATCTAATGTTCTCCAATCAAAGTCGAGAAGGCAATTAGAGCTTACGATTGATAGGTCAATACATGACAAGGTACCTGTCTGGACATGAAAGTGTGTGGGCTCTCCTGTATTAAGGAGTCCCACATCTTCATTTTCCACAATTGATGATATGATATTTCCCTTCGTGTTTGCTAAAACATCACCCCACAAAGGGTGTCTACCATTCAAATCTCCAAGTAAAAGGAAAGGTTGAGGGAGTTGTTGAATCACCTCCACTAAGTTGTCATACAAAATGTTATCATTTGGAGGCAAGTACAGAGAACAAATTGTATATTTTCGCCCTATGTCGATCTGTACAACCACTGCCTGCAGAGGTGTACGAATAGACAGAGAAACTTGGGGAACATCTCGACGAACGTATATGAGACTTCCGCCATGGCTCCCCACTTGGTGATCATATGGTGTCCTATAACTAATGTATTCGCGAGGGCAAGGGGTATTATGATCAAGTTTGCTCTCCTGTAGACAAATAATTATGGGGGAATGCTCATGAATAAGGAGCTTAAGTTCTTCATATTTGGCCCTTAAACCCTGACAATTCCATTGCAAAATGGAGGAAAAAACTATGGTTTATAATTTGGTAGACCCCTTGGATGGAGTCTTCCCATTAGCAGTGTTTGATCTAACACTATTTTTTGGTGGTTTTATTAAAGAGGGTCTTGATAGATTGGGTTTAGAATTTATGATTTTCTTTTTGTCTTTTTGATCTGATTGTTGAGGAGGTTGGTGGACCTCCACTTGAATTTCCGATTTATTTAAATTGACTTCCAGATCAGAAATATCAACTGACAAATCATCATACTTATTTGACGTCGTAATTTTGATATTTCTTATGGAGGGGGGCGAGAGAGATGGAGGTCTCTCTCTGTTTCCGATTAGTAGGTTTTGAGCTACCAGGTTTTTGCACCTTCCCCAATACAGGTGCACCTGGTAACTTTGGTGTCAGGTGGCATCTCCATCAAATCAGGCAAGGACATGGCCCTGGGAGAGGTTAGTACTATTGCTGGTAATGGGGGACGAAGGCTGTACAGAAATGGGTAATGACCCATTTTTAATACGCTGTGGCAAAGCCTCAGAAGGCGATATGATTACCTTGTCATGCAGTACTTTATCATCAGAGGTTGTATCTTCTTTTCTTAGGATTACTGGCAGTGCTAGGTGGGGTTGCTGTCTCCTGTGGTAAATTTACCCTTTGATTTTAAGGCCTTTGCATAGCTGTTTGATTTATTCAACAATCTTTTTGCATGTCCCACACTTATGTGTCTCTAAACTTGATTTGTTTAGGGCAGCTTCCTCCAACTTATACAGTTCGCATCTCCTATCAGTTGATTTATGATTCAAAATTGCAATTTGAACACCTGGCCCTCAAGTGTACATTCTCCATGATAAGTTTTGGAGCAAATACCACACAATTTTCCATTTTTACAAACTTTGGATGGGTGTCCAAATTTAAAACAATTAAAACATTGGCAGGGGCTTTTGTTTGAAAAGGCCGAACTTTAATCCTTTCCATTTTCAATAAAAATATGGAAAGGTACATCAGCATCCTGGAAAGTGAGTATAATCATTGAAGTTCCAGGAATCTTATGCACTTTCCATACATTTAATGGACACATAGAAAGTATCTCCTCCTCTGTAAATTCGTATAGGTCCTTATTAAAGACCCACTCCCCTTCCATAACTAAAATTAAGATGAGGTTTCATTTCCAATGTAATTTCATCACTGCCTGTCTGTAAGTTAGACAGTATTGCAGACTGAGTCGAAGATTTGGCATGGATGAGATAACTGTTCTTCCCAAAACGAGATATATCTCCAGGTGCTATGGTTCCTACTTTTTTTTGGATAAAACTTACATATCTTAAAATAATTCCCTATTATCCTCCTTTAGGTTCAGCTAAGAGCCACATTGGTGGTTTGGGGTTTTCTCTGTGAAGGCATGGGTACATTTCTATCTTTTTTCAAACCAATCAGCAGGTTTGTACACATCCAATTCCTTTTGGGACCTTATCACAAAGAGCTCCCATGATGTTCAACTTCGTTAATTTTGACTACTACTAATATTAGCTTATGGCATTAAACCGCCTCATCGTGACTTTTCAAAAGATATCCAAGAGTCCCATTTTTTCATCTCCAAGTCTCATCCTTATTTCCTTTATCAATCCATAGCACTCAAATGCTCTATATATATCATCATAATTTGTCTCTAATGGGATTTGGAAAACATGAAGGAATCGTAGTTTCCCTGTGTTACCCAAATTGCTAGATTTTTTTAACATCAGTAGAGTGTCCTTTTTAGTTCGAAGGTCGTCAACAGAGTTTTCCTTAATTACAGTAGCAGAAGTCGTCAACAGTGCCGGGGGGGGAGTCAGCAAATCCAGGGGATGGGGAGTCAGTATTTGAAGGGTCCATATTTAAGGATGGGATTTTCAGGTTTTTTGTTGTTTTGTTGGGGTACCTGCTTGAGAATTATAAGAAAGTATCATACGTAGGAAAGGAAATTTGCATTCTCCACTATCGGCACAATGAGAGTATATTTCCCCGATGGTCCACTCCGATACCCCTACCCGAAGGATAGCATCAAAACAGATATAGAGGCACAGGTGTAAGCTAAACCCGCCTGTTAGGACTGAGACCAAAGTAATATGGAATCATCCTCCCCATATCTGTAATGATGGGCTTCCGGCCAAAAAGCCAAGAGTCCCACCTCAAGGATTGGATCCCCCTGGATTCCGATGACCCCAACCCTTGAGAGTAGTTCCGCCAAAAAGGTCCAAACCATCTTTGGGATGGCTGAGATCATCCAATACTCTCATATATAGCTTTGAATGCGAATACCTCCCAACCGTGATCCCTTCTCCCATTCATCTAAGCAGGCAGTAATAACGAATGTGGAAATATCCACGCCATTTAAATAAAATAGAAAAAAAAAATAGATAAAATAAATAAATGAACAAATACAATAATATAAATATATATATATATATATGCATACATCTACATATATATATAACTAAGAAAAATAATAATCATAGAGATAGGACAGCAAGATGAAAGAAAGTTGATAAATTAAGAGAAGGTCGAAGTAATATTAAGCAGAAGAAAAAGATGAAAGAGAGAAATTTAGATTCGAACTGGGGGAGCAATTTCCCGAAGTTCGAAGAGCCCTCTTGCCCGTCACCAAGATTCAGCACGGGAATGAAATGCCGTGCTGAAGCTCAATGACTTCATCAAGGCATTCATCTCATTAAGAGGGTGCTGGGTCTGGAATCGGAGAACAATACAATGGGAGCCTCTTGGTCATCGAGGTAGCGAACAGATCTATGGTTGGCTGACCCCACAGGGCCCAAAGTCTGCTGCAAACAATTCTTGTGAAGGGTCCACTCTGTGGGGATGACCTGACCCTCTCCGGCTGAGGCGATCTGCCATGACATTCATATCGCCCTGAATGAACCTCGTTACCACGCGTGAGCTTTCGATCTTTTTGACCAAATGAGGAGGTCCCTTGCGATCTCGAACAACTTCCTCGAATGAGTCCCCCCCTGCTTGGAGATGTAAGCCAAGGCTGTGGTGTTGTCGGAGTTCACCTCCACCACCTTGTTTAGCTGGAGGGACTTGAAGTTTATCAAGGCCAGATGAACCGCCAACAACTCCTTGCAATTGATGTGAAGTGTCCTTTGCTCCTGATTCCATGTTCCCGAGAGCATTCCTGTCCGTCCAATGTCGCACCCCAGCCCGAGTCTGATGCGTCCGAGAAGAGACGGTGGGTCGGTGGGTCTGAACAGCTAAAGATAGACCTTCCTTGAGAAGAATGCTGTTCTTCGCCACCACGTTAGAGTAGACCTCATCTCTTCGGAAACAGGAACTGAGACCGTCTCTAGCGTCATGTCCTTTATCCAGTGAGCAGCTAGATGATACTGAAGGGGGCCGGAGGTGGAGTCTCCCTAGACTCGATGAACAGGGCCAGCGATGAAAGTGTCCCTGTGTAGACTCATCCACTGCCTGACTGAGCATCGGTTCCTTCTCAGCATGCTCTGGATGCACTCTAGGGCTTGGTTGATCCTTGGGGCCGACGGAAAAGCCCGAAAAGCTCGACTCTGAATCTCCATACCCAGGTAAACAATGGTCTGGGATGGGACGAGCTGGGACTTCTCTAAATTGACCAGGAGGCCCAGTTCCTTGGTCAGATCCATAGTCCATCTGAGATTCTCCAGACAGCGACGACTTGTGGGAGCTCTTAAAAGCCAGTCGTCTAAATAGAGGGAGGCTCTGATGTCTGCCAAGTGAAGGAATTTCGCAATATTCCTCATCAGTCTACCCTTCGTAAACACAAGATGGTGCCCGTGCTTAGGCCAAAAGCACAGGGCTTGGAACTGGTACACGAACCTTTCCAAAGACGAATCTTAGGAAAGGTTGGGAGTCTGGACTGGATGGGGACGTTGAAAGTATGCCGTCTTTCAGGTCTAACGAGACCATCCCAGTCCTCCCTGCCTGACCGCTGCTATGACCGACTTCGTCGTCTCCATCGTGAACGTCTGCTTGGTGACATAAGCATTGAGAGCACTGACCGTCCAGCACCGGTCTCCAACCTCCTGTCTTCTTGGCTACCAGGAAGAGATGGTTGTAAAAGCCCCGGGGATTGATGATCCCGGACTATGACCACTGCCTTCCTTTTGTAGCAAGAGCGACACCTCTTGTTGCCAACGCTAGCCTCTTGTCCTTCTCCTTGTAGTTGGGAGAGAGGTTGATGGGAGATGTAGCTAGAGGGGGATTGAGGCAGAATGGAATTCTGTATCCCTCCCTTAGCCACTTCACAGACTGAGCGTCTGCACCTCTGCTCTCCCAAGCTTGCCAG
>NC_090738.1:128651200-128661074 GCF_036898095.1 Palaemon carinicauda | reverse complement strand
GCACGCTCACCAAATATTCATAAATGGTTTTGTTGGATAATCTATACATTTGTTAATTCAATGTTTATATATAATTATATGTATATATACATACACAAATATATTATATATATGTGTGTATGTATACATATAAATATAAATATATATATATATATATATATATATACACACACATATATATACATACATACATATATATTGATAAATATACATATATATAAATAAATATACATATATATATATATATATATATATATAAATAAATATACATATATTTATATATATATATATATATATATACATATATTTATATATATATATATAGAGAGAGAGAGAGAGAGAGAGAGAGAGAGAGAGAGAGAGAGAGAGAGTTATGATATCTAAAGCCAAATGACTCTGTATCCACTAAAAATAAAATACAAGCCATCCTTTAAAAGTAATGATAAAGAACATCAAACCTGATATGGACTTAAACTTTTCAAAAAATTAAAATCCCCCAAAATCTTTGGGAGAACATTATTCCAAACCACATCGACGTCTCTATTGACAAATCCACCCACTCTTCATTTCTGAATCCTTCTGACAAAACAAATATTCGCAGGAAACGTGAAAATGCTGTCGACAAATCTGGCATCAGTTTGGACAAAAACCGCAGCTGGGATAGGAAACAAAATTCTACGGAGTTTTCATGCCGTGTTTGACAGATAGATAATGCTCGGCGCAGATGAGAGAAAAAAGGGAGGGGGACGAGAGGAGGAGGGAGATGAGGGGGGGGGGGGGGAAAGGGAGAAACTACACAACTCAACCTGAATGAAATGAAAGTACAAACTATTACGAGGTGGAGCACTGTAGGAATATAAATCACAATATTTAGGGATGACGGTAAACATACGCAGTCATGTCACTGAATCTTCTGATTGGTGGATGTAGTGTACCGTTAGCAAGTAAGTACAATATCTCTATGTATATATATATATATATATATATATGTGTGTGTGTGTGTGTGTGTGTGTATGTATGTATGTATGTATATATGTGTATATATATGCATGTATATATATATATATATATATATACACTCACATATATATATACACACATATATATATATACACACACACACACACACACATATATATATATATATATATATAATCACCGTGATTAATATCCAAAAATTACACATTAACATCACAATCTTGGTATATGAAAATTTCACACGTCATGAATGGAAGTAAAAAAAAAAAAAAAAAAATATTCAGCGACGGGTATCCATTTCGTCAATCACAATTGGCTTCAATGATGTTGACTACGCGACATGGAGGAGGAGGAGGATTGTTATTGTTGTTGTTGTTAGCTAAGCTACAACCCTAGTTGGAAAAACAAGAAGCTATAAGCCCAAGGGCTCCAACAGGGAAAAAAAGTTTTAGATGCATGATTTAGTTAGAAATAGTTTGAAGGGACGCATCAAGGCTAACACTAATACCATCAGAGATAATTAATGAGTCATTTTCAAGCCATAGATGGATTATAGGACGGAGAGAGAGAGAGAGAGAGAGAGAGAGAGAGAGAGAAAAAAATGGACTAGTACCCTTCGATCCATTTAATCTGTAAAGCAGGTCTCCACATAAAAAAACTATTACATTTTGGACAAGATAAAACAGAGCTCCATGTTGAAATAGTTATATTAAAATATACTCCTAACTGAATATTTCGAGCGATGATGTTAAACAATCATAACTACGGGGGCGTCCAGTAGAGAGCATGCTTTCGCCAAGACATATATTCTAACATAGTTCTTAACTTCACTGCGTAGTTGTACTTCGATGAATTTTCTTCAAAATCTAATGGATTTGTCCTTGGGTCATACCACACATGTCCGCATGTGTCGATTTCAAAATCTAAGGATAAGAATGACTGAGCACGGGAATTTAGACTTATGTCCCTTAAGGTACCCTGACACTTGCACGACTTTTTGCCAGGATTTTGTCGTGGAAAGTCGTGACATTTTGTGGCACGAACTAGAAGATATAAAAAAAAAAAAAAAAATTACATCAGAATCACAGCTGACCTGTCCACATTGACACGAACTAGCACGACGAGTTCACGCATAGTTTGCGCAAACTATGCGCACTTCCCGCATCGTCCCGACGAGTTCACGAACAGTTCGCGCACAGTTCACGACCCGGTTTCAAAATTCTCGTCACGACATGCCACGATGTCACGACGGGTTTACGAACACTTCACGCCAGTTCACAACTCGAGTCGTGACAATGCATGCCACAAATTCGTGCAAGTATCAGCCTGACTTTACTAATAACACTACTTTCCGATATAACTGGGGAGAAAATAATTAGAAAGAGCAGTGTTGGCAGCTTACTGTACTCCTTATTTGTTTACACCAAAACAAGCACTAACTAAAGGGGAACTAAGTAGAGCGCAGACCTCCGCAGTGGCAGTTTATTTCTCGACCTTTGGCCCGACTGTGACCTTGACCATTGACCTTCCAAAATTTAATAATTTCCAGCTTTATACATAAGTTAATCCTGGACGTTTCATTACTTTACGATTAAAATTATGGCCATGAAGCTGTTCACAAACAAACACACACTCACATAAACTGGAGGTAAAACATACCCTCCTTGCAACTTCGTGGCGGAAGAAAAAAACATGGAAGGTATTGGTTCACTAAAATTACCATCAACAACTCTTACGCTGATCAATTTAAGTAATGTGAAGGAGATTAAGTATATACTCTTACACTGCAAAATTACCAAGTTTATATATACCCTGCATATAATTTACCTGCACCGTGATTAATATAGTTAAGATATAATTACTTCCAGGCACAATGTAATAAAGTTTACGCCTTCCTGAACTATTCTCTACAAGATTACTTTTTTAACACTAGAATTACCTTAAGAGTAATTATTCTGCAAAATTGTAATATACCACACACAGGATAAGAAACATCTCTGGCATTTTATTATTATTATTATTATTATTATTATTATTATTATTATTATTGTTGTTGTTGTTGTTGGTGTTGGTGTTGTTGTTGTTGTTGTTACAAGCTAAGCTATAACAATAGTTGGGAAAGCAGGATGCTATAAACCCAAGGACTCAAACATGGAAAAATAGCCCAGCGAAAAAATGAAATACGGAAATAAAGTACAAGAGAATTAATGAATAATTAAGAATATATATATTTCAAGAACGGTAATATCGAAATGAAAGTTATTGAATTCTCCACAAAAATTATCTGGTGGTGGAAAAGAAGAAGAAAAAAAAATTCAAATAGAGCTTCTCTATTATAAAGTTCCAGCGGTCCTTTCCAATCTGTTTTTCAGAGTAATATAGGGGTATTGAACGAATAAAACCACAAGTTAAAATTCCCAGAGGGAATCAGACAAGTTCAACCACACCTCCGAGGGGATTTGAATTCCCCTTTGAACATTCCCCATTATCAGAACATGATATGAAAGCCTCTCTCTTTCCGTTCCAATGCTCAGATTGTTTTCGTTAATTGAGATGAAGAAAGGAGAGCGAAAATGCAGTTCATCAAAACTCTTCTTTGCGGGAAAAACATTTACTGTTTCTCGGATTCATTGTGGAAAATTATTGTTTATTGGCGATGAAAATAATCCTTTTCCGCTCTGTGCAGTTTCTCATATTCTAACCCCATTATTTTCAAATACTTTCTTTTTTATTTTTGCAGAACTAAAAATGGTTCTGAGCTTGATTTGATAAAAAAAAAAAAAAAATCTTTTTCGTTATGAGCAGTTGCTGATATTCTGACCCTATTATTTTCAATATATATATATATATATATATATATATATTGGGGGGGGGAATTTTGTCGACCTAAAAAAGGTTCCTAAAAAAAAAAGAAAAAAAAAATCTTTCTCGTTCGGAACAGTTGCTAATATTCTAACCCTATTATTTTCAATAATGTTTTTTATTTGCCGTACTGAAAATTGTTCTCTTGATTTAAAATAAAAAAATCTTTTTCGTTCTGAGCAATTACTGATATAACCCTATTATTTTCAACAGTTTTTTTCTGATTTGCTCTACTGAAAATGGTTCTGGACTTTATTTCAATAATGAATATGATTTTATCGACTACTTAGAACTTTATACGAACTCATTATTTAGAAGCGTCCTAATGTTTATAGCTCATGTGTCTTCGTTTGGAATGATTTAATTGGGGCTAAGTGTTTTGCCCTTTACCTAGAAGACCCCTCTCTCTCTCTCTCTCTCTCTCTCTCTCTCTCTCTCTCTCAGTTTGGTGTTTACTTTAAATTAGTATTATTTTCATCATGTCCATTTGTATATGACCACTATGTTAAAATTTACCATAAAAATATAAAAAAAGAAAAAAATTATTTACACACAAGACAACCAGCAACCTGACATATTTTCCGAAGGAAATAAAAATTACAGAACAATTACGGACATTTTTTACAAAAAACGTGTTTAAAAGGAACAAAAAATATTCAAACACATGACTACCAGCAAACTGACATATTTTCCTAAAGAAATAGAAATTACAGAACAATTATATACATTTTTTACAAAAGACATGTTTAAAGACCGTTCATGAATGGCAGAGGAATGGAGTGGCACTGCCTTGGATAGCGGGACAGTGACCTTGAGACTGACCATATATACATATTATCAGCTACGACCAGGGAGGACCAGGCAATGGCTGCTGACGACTCAGCAGGTAGACTTAAAGGCTCCTCAAGCCACCATCATTCACTTTTCATCTTTTATCGAACTGCCATATTCTTATACTTCACTGTTAGAAATAAAACCGTAATTTTAATAAGAAATTCTCCGTAAAAATCTACTGTTCTCATCCATATTTCAGTAAAATACAGGCGACCGTAATTTTACCTTACTTTGTTATTATCTTTTACGGGTTGGTGACCGCAATTTCATTCTTTTATGGCAATATATCCGTTTTTAAAAAGGAAAAAAATCCTGGAATAAATGTTGCCAAACATTTACCGTTTATTTCTTGCAAATTCTTTAACAGTGTTTAATGAAACTATATGTAAAGAAAAAATAATTGAGCCTTAACAACAAAATTCCGATAAAAATAATCAAAATGAAACTACAGTATATGTAAGGAAAAAAAAATGATTGAACCTGAACAACAAAATTCCGATAAAAATAATCTAGAAATTTCCAGATAAATATATTCAAATAATGGAGTTACATTTCACTTACTGGGCCATTGTCATCCTCCCCTACATTATTAAAAGCAACACAGACAAATGAACGAATGCAAACAAATGGTAAAAATTCCACAGGGGAACCAGCCAGGGTAGACCACCCTCACGGGGTGGGGGGGGGGGGGGAATGATTTCGACCCCTTTTGTAAAGGCTCCCTATTATCAAAACATGATATGAAAACGCTTCTTTCCGTCACACTGCTCAGATTGTTTAGGCAAATGGAGATGAAGCAGGGATCGGGGAAAAAGCAGTTTACGAAAACCCTCTTTTTGGATTGAAGAGATTTTACTCTGCTTTCATGACTAATTCTGCTGAATCACAGACTGCCCATTCAGTATTCAGCGATGGTTGAAAAGACTCCTATCTCTTTTCATTCCAGGTCATTCACTGTTAAATATATGAATTAATAAACGGTAAATAGCTGGCAACATTTATTCAGGGATTTTTACCCTTTTAAAAACGGATATATTGACGTCAAGGAGTCATATTACGGTCACCAACCAGTAAAAGATAATAACAAAGTAAGGTAAAATTACGGTCCCCTGTATTTTACTGAAATATGAATGAGAACTATTTTACGGAGAACTTCCGGTTAAAATTACGGTTTTTTCTTAACAATGTACGAAAGCTACCATTATCATATGGTTATTGTTAATTTCAAGTGAATCTCTTATTTCCTTATTCAGTTGCATTGGAAATAGTTCTATACATTTCATGCAATTTACTCAATTTCAATACTTCATTCTCTGAATTAGTAAAAGCCTTTTAAAAGCAAAGCAATATTCTTTACTAAAGTTGAAATTTATGATAATAATATATCAACAGTAATAAATCAAATTATTTATGATTTATTGACAGAAAATGGAATTTAAGTGTCGGATGCTTAATTAATCAGGCGGCCAGAGAAGTAAACAGTGTAATTGCTACATGATAATTAATCAAATCATTAATTAATTAATTGATTAATCAAATAATCCCGGAAAAATGGCGTCCTGGTGTACTAGAGATATATAGAAGTACTTTGCAATTGAGAAAATCTATGAATGGGAACTGATAGAAGTAAGAATTTCATTTGGCCACAACTTTTCTAATATTTTATATAATATATATATATATATATATATATATATTATATATATAATCTATATATAATATATATACATACATACATATATATGTATATATATATAATCTATATAAATAATATATATACATATATATATAGTGTATAATATGTGTATATATATATATATATATATATATGGATATATATATATACATTATATATACATTATATATATATATATTATTTGTATACATTATATATATAAATAAATATAAATCTATATATATATATATACATATATATATATATACACATATATATATGCATACATATATAGATATATAATGTATGTAAATAATATAATATATATTTATGCACTACCTTCATAAATGGCCTGAATTCTGTTAATTTCATCACCCTCATATCCTTGACACAGATTTTCCGCTGTCCTATTTCTGCAACACAAATAATTCAAACTTCCTGTGTGTGTGTGTGTGAGAGAGAGAGAGAGAGAGAGAGAGAGAGAGAGAGAGAGATGGTGGCTTTTTATTTTTCCCTCCTATCATACAAGGAAGTTTTTTCAAACAAAACAGATAAAATAAATATAAGTTGATATTAAAATTAAAATCAAAGAGAGAGAGAGAGAGAGAGAGAGAGAGAGAGAGAGAGAGAGAATATGGTAGCTTTTTATTTTTTCCCTATCATTAAGCTAAGTTTGTTCTCAAAGTACAAAGCATAAAATAAACACAAGTCCTTTCCAGTTGTTTTAGTAATAACGAAGGCATAATTAAAGAGGAATAAGCATAAAAACGAAGATAACTCGATCATATCCACATGCATTCGAAAAATGTTGTATTCTAAACGAAGTAAAATTAAATCATTCAAAAATGCACAGAACATCCTGTTTGAAATTAAATAACCCAATAATTTATGTTCGATTGACTCGTTTGTCCCTGTTTGGAATATTTTTTTCCTATTGAAATTTTTTCCTATAAGAAATTTTTCCTATTAGAAATTTTTCCTATTGGAAATTTTTCCTATTGGAAATTATTCCTTTTGGAATTTTTTCCTATTGGAAATTATTCCTTTTGGAAATTTTTCCTATTGGAAATTTTTCCTATTAGAAATTTTTCCTATTGGAAATTATTCCTTTTGGAAATTTTTCCTTTTGGAAATTTTTCCTATTGGAAATTATTCCTTTTGGAAATTTTTCCTATTGGAAATTTTTCCTATTGGAAATTATTCCTTTTGGAAATTTTTCCTATTAGAAATTTTTCCTATTGGAAATTTTTCCTCTTTTTGGTTCCCTTCTCATCAGGATTGCTTCCTTCTTACCGAATTTACTTTTGTCTTGAATAGGATTGTTCCTCCTGAACGGATTACTTTACTCCTGAACATGATTTTCTCTCCTGAATAGAATTACTTTCCTCCTGAACGGATTACTTTACTCCTGAACATGATTTTCCTTCCTGAGTTGAATTACTTTCCTCCTGAACGGATTACTTTACTCCTGAACATGATTTTCTCTCCTGAATAGAATTACTTTCCTCCTGAACGGATTAATTTACTCCTGAACATGATTTTCTCTCCTGAATAGAGTTACTTTCCTCCTGAACGAAATTACTTTTCTAATGAACATGATATTTCGCCCCTGAACTGAATCACTTTCCTCCTGAAAAGGAGTTTTCCCTCCTGAACGGAATTACTTTCCTCTTGAAGAGGAATTTTCCCTCCTGAAGATGATTTTCCCCTCCTGAACTGAATTACTTTATTACTGAACATGAAATTTTCTTCGTGAACAGAATTACTTTCCTCCTGAACAGAATTATTTTCCACCAGAACGGAATTACTACATTCATGAATAGCATTACTTTCCAACTGAATAGGAAATTTCTTCCCTCCTGAAGAGAATTGTTTCCCTCCCCGATATGATTTCCACCTTTACTAATCAAAGGCTTGAAAAGCCCTTCAAGCCTCCACTCCACCCAAGCTAGGACCAGGGAGGACAAGAGCAACGGTTGGTGAAGACTCAACAGGTAGACCTAGAACCTTCCCCAAACACCGAATCTGTAGCTAACAAGGATGGTGAGGTTGCAGACACTACAAGAAATTATCCAACTTGAGCGGATCGCCAGGCAGGGACGTTCCCAATTATTATTATTATTATTGTTGTTTGCTAAGCTACAACCCTGGTTGGAAAAGCACAATGCTATAAGCCCAGGAGCTCAAACAGGGAAAATAGCCCAGTGAGGAAAGGAAACATGGAAAAAATAAAATTTTTAAGAGTACCAACATTAGAATAAATATTTCCTTTATAAACTATAAAAACTTAAACAAAACAAGAGGAAGAGAAATAAGATAGAATAGTGTGTACCCTCAAGCAAGAGAACTCTAATCCAAGACAGTGGAAGAGCATGGTACAGAGGCTACGGCAATACCCAAGACTAGAGAACAATGGTTTGATTTAGGCCACAACAAACCAACTAGATGGGTTTATTATTTGAGGGGATTGTTTCCTCTGGGGCAAGACAGCACCCCCCCCCCACACACACATAACAGGACTGAATTGTGGGCGATTCTCCTCAATTACAATTTCTCTCGATCCTCTGTTTATCAAGTAAGGTGGTACTACTATCTGCCTTTGATTATGGGTACCATTTCAACAAAAGTACTTTTAATTTGAAACACAGCAATTCTCATAGCTTCGTTCTAGCCAGCTACTCCTACACGTCAGCGAAAATTAGCAATCCAAGGATTATTATTATTATTATTATTATTATTATTATTATTATTATTATTAATAATGAAACTTTTTAGGCTACAACCCTAGTTGGAAAAGCAGAATGCTATAAGCCCAGGGGCTCCAACAGGGCAAATAGCCCAGTGAGGAAAAAGAAACACGGAAAAATAAAATATCTTACGATATATCGATCTTACTCAGTTGGTTAACTTTCAACATACCACTTCTGTTTTTTCCTAATTTTCATTACCTTTACTACCTCTTTATAAAAGGCTAAAACGACTATCTACTTTCTTCGTTTCTTCGCTTTTTTAACTTACAAAAGGCTCTTGATCTCAAGCTTCCCTAGCCTTTGTAATTGAAACTATTTTGGAAAAACATTTAGTAAAGGTCAACAAATATTCACATCAATCTTAAACTAGAACAACATTTCTAGGAAGCTTATTCCTTCATATTATAAAAAAACTCTTATCAATATGAAACAATTTTCATGATATTTAGGTTAGCAAAAATTTTCTTAACTTTTTATGAATAAAAGAAAAAAAAGTTATATCATTATATCACAGTTAATATGAAAAACCCATTTCCTCAATGACTGTCTGACATTTATCAACACCACACTAACGTTCTTAACACTTTAATTAGTGTCCCGTTTAAGATTAGACTATCAATATAAATAATTGAAAATGTATTCACATGAACAATTTAATTACAAATACTCAAAACAATTGAAAACTATCAACACTAACATCATAAAAATACCAGTATTCTTAGTGTCAGTAAAAACTTTCACAATGCTACTACGAACGGGAAGAAAACTTTACTTA
>NC_090738.1:128603700-128646200 GCF_036898095.1 Palaemon carinicauda | reverse complement strand
TGATCAGAAAGCATCTATAACATTTACAGCCACTGCCAGATCTTTGATCAGAAAGCATCTTTAACATTTACAACGCTTACAGTAGGCTTAAATCCCTGTCAGATCTTTTCACATATTGCTGTGAAAATGAGGAGGAAGATTCTACCCCTTTTAGGACTATAGAAAAGAATGAATTAATTGAGCTTCAACAAACCTACAAAGATGACGTAATGAAATAATAGAATCCTTTTTATTCCGTAAAACAAATTTACGAAAGAAAAAAAAATCAAAACTGATGTGGAGGAAAAGACAAATCAGTATAAGAGGAAGATAAACTATTCATGGATTGTCTGTTTTGATGTTGTTACTGTTTTTGAGATATTTTATTAATTGTTAATTATTTCTCATATCGTTTATCTATTTCCTTATTCCTTTCCTCACTGGGCTATTTTTCCCTGTTGGTGCCCTTGGGCTTATAGCATTTTGCTTTTCCAATTAGTGCTGTAGCTTAGCTAAGAAGAAGAAGAAGAAGAAGAAGAAGAAGAAGAAGAATCTTCGATACAATATAGGAACCCGGAACCATCGGAGACTTTCATATTCCTGAAGAAATTTCGGAATCATCAACTCCATCGCCGGATTTCCCGAATGTTTCTCTCTTCTCCATTCAGAAGACGGCGTTAAATAATAATAATAATAATAATAATAATAATAGTAATAAAAATAATAATAATAATAATAATAATAATAATAATGATAATAATAATAATAATAATAATAATAATAATAATCTTCGATGCAATATAGGAACCCGGAGCTATCCGGAGAATTGGTGATTCCGAAATTTCTGCAGGAATTTGAAAGTGTCCGGAGGGCTCAGGGTTCCTATATTGCATCGAAGATTATTATTATTATTATTATCATTATTATTATTATTATTTTATTATTATTATTATTATTATTATTATTATTATTGTGGTAGGAGACCCTCTTTTAGGCAGGTTGAGTTAAAAGTAATGGCTGCATCGGCAGAGTTTATTTTCTTATCCAATTTTTCTATTTTCCGGATAATTCTCTTCTCTAGAGCGCTACAATCAGCCAGCAGACTTGAAAAATTCATCAGTCGGGTGAATGACAAAATCGGGAAGACTTTTCAAGTATATTCTCACAAAATACAAGTAAAACTTTGGTACAGAATAGTAAAAACTACGACGCGTTTCGAGGATAAGTCCTTCCTCATCTTCTGGTAGAGAGTGAGTTGGATGCTGCAGTCGGGTGGTATTTATACCCAGGATCAGGATTAAAAGTGAAAGGGCTGGAATTTTCATCGGTTTTCATTGGTTGATCGGAGCTGATATGATATGGTGTCTGGTGTACGATGATCTCGGCCGGGAATACCAGTCTGTGACGTCATCGGGGGACCTGAGTTTTGATTGGCTGAGGTGCGCTCTGAGCCAGCCAGGCTGCTCTCCCGCTCAGAAAAGTGTCCCACGTGGCTGAGATCATGTCCTACTTCGGCGTCAAAATTCGGGGTATTTTCATGGTTGGTAGTATCTTCATTAGGTCCTCCTTGATGGGGGTTTCTTGATGTATCAATACGACGGCTTGACGGTAACAAAAACATCTCTTGGGTCGTATTAAGGGTGGGTTTATCTCGCTGTATCAGTAGAGCTTCTAGGATGCGTAGACGTCGACTATCTGGGGCGCTACCGATAATCTTGGTGTTACTGACGATATCAGCTCGACAAATAGGGGTGTTATGTCTTTGTAGGGCATGATTCTTTATAGCCCCTTGCTGTACGTGGCAAGAAATTCTCTTGGAAAGACGCATAGTTGTCATGCCAATATAATTCCCGGCCGAGATCATCGTACACCAGACACCATATCATATCAGCTCCGATCAACCAATGAAAACCGATGAAAATTCCAGCCCTTTCACTTTTAATCCTGATCCTGGGTATAAATACCACCCGACTGCAGCATCCAACTCACTCTCTACCAGAAGATGAGGAAGGACTTATCCTCGAAACGCGTCGTAGTTTTTACTATTCTGTACCAAAGTTTTACTTGTATTTTGTGAGAATATACTTGAAAAGTCTTCCCGATTTTGTCATTCACCCGACTGATGAATTTTTCAAGTCTGCTGGCTGATTGTAGCGCTCTAGAGAAGAGAATTATCCGGAAAATAGAAAAATTGGATAAGAAAATAAACTCTGCCGATGCAGCCATTATTATTATTATTATTATTATTATTATTATTATTTAACGCCGTCTTATGAATAGAAAGGAGAGAAATGGCCGGGAAATCTGGCGATGGAGTTGATGATTCCAAAATTTCTTCGGGAATATGAAAGTCTCCAGAGAGATCGTACAGCGGCAACAAAAGTTTTTTTTTTTTTCTTCAAACTAATGCTGATACAGACCCCAGTATCTGTGTTATTGAATATGGCTTACTTAGTAAACAAAGCGATTTCGCAGTTTATGGATATTATCGGGACAATTAAAGGAAAATTGAACTGGCCTCAAATGGCAGATTCGGCCCTTCTGGAGCAGAATCTCGCTTGCGAGGATATGACGTTAGAACTTCAGGGACAGCTGCGAGCTCTTCAGGAGTCGCGGGTTTTCAAATGGTTTTCGTGGCTACTCCCAGAGGCGCCGCGCTTTGAAGACTGCCAAGAAGTCGCTTCTCAGGATGGATTCCTCGGCAGGTGGCTGCGGCGCTGTCCTTGGGTTGGGGGCTTGTGGGAAGTCCGCGAGGAACTACAGCGGTGCGAACTTGGTTTGCATCAGATGGAGGGAGAAGCTTTAAGATTCAAAGACGAATTGAAATCAACGTGGTTCGTTGGCAAGCTTCTCCCCGAATTTGACTTGGGAGGAAGGATGGAAGAATCCCTTTCTATTGGAAATAGGAACTACTACATCGGTGGTATGGCTGCGGCTTCCGTCATATTCGGCGGAATTATGCTTGCCTGGAGGAGGAGGAGGATGGCTGAAGAAGACGTGGACAGCAGCTCTTTCGAAGAACATGTTCCAGAATTGGAGCACTTAGGCGAAGATCTGTTGGACGGAAATGAACAGGAAATGGAAACCGAACAGACTACGCTCTTGCAAAATCTCAAGGATGAAAATGATGAGTTAAAAAGACAAATTGAAGAAATGGGGAGAATAGTAGAAATAGACACAAAAATGAAAAATAAACAAGTCAACGAATTGAAAAATGAGATAGACGAATTAAAGAGAGAAAAAGAAAAGCTGGAAAGTGAGTGTGTCGGAAAAGACATCCAGTTGACAGAGCATGGAAATTTGCTGGACATTCTCAGGAAGGAGAATACAGAAATGAAGAAGGAAGAAATTCAAAAGAGAGAAGAGGTCAGCGAATTGAAAAAGGAGATAGACGAATTAAAGAGAGAAAAAGAAAAGCTGGAAAGTGAGTGTGTTGGAAAAGACATCCAGTTGACAGAGCATGGAAATTTGCTGGACATTCTCAGGAAGGAGAATACAGAAATGAAGAAGGAAGAAATTCAAAACAAAGAAGAGGTCAGCGAATTGAAAAATGAGATAGACGAATTAAAGAGAGAAAAAGAAAAGCTGGAAAGTGAGTGTGTCGGAAAAGACATCCAGTTGACAGAGCATGGAAATTTGATGGAATTTCTCAGGAAGGAGAATACAGAAATGAAGAAGGAAGAAATTCAAAACAAAGAAGAGGTCAGCGAATTGAAAAAGGAGATAGACGAATTAAAGAGAGAAAAAGAAAAGCTGGAAAGTCAGTGTGTCGGAAAAGACATCCAGTTGACAGAGCATGGAAATTTGCTGGACATTCTCAGGAAGGAGAATACAGAAATGAAGAAGGAAGAAATTCAAAAGAGAGAAGAGGTCAGCGAATTGAAAAAGGAGATAGACGAATTAAAGAGAGAAAAAGAAAAGCTGGAAAGTGAGTGTGTTGGAAAAGACATCCAGTTGACAGAGCATGGAAATTTGCTGGACATTCTCAGGAAGAATACAGAAATGAAGAAGGAAGAAATTCAAAACAAAGAAGAGGTCAGCGAATTGAAAAAGGAGATAGACGAATTAAAGAGAGAAAAAGAAAAGCTGGAAAGTCAGTGTGTCGGAAAAGACATCCAGTTGACAGAGCATGGACATTTGCTGGACATTCTCAGGAAGGAGAATACAGAAATGAAGAAGGAAGAAATTCAAAACAAAGAAGAGGTCAGCGAATTGAAAAAGGAGATAGACGAATTAAAGAGAGAAAAAGAAAAGCTGGAAAGTGAGTGTGTTGGAAAAGACATCCAGTTGACAGAGCATGGACATTTGCTGGACATTCTCAGGAAGGAGAATACAGAAATGAAGAAGGAAGAAATTCAAAACAAAGAAGAGGTCAGCGAATTGAAAAAGGAGATAGACGAATTAAAGAGAGAAAAAGAAAACCTGGAATGTGAGTGTGTCGGAAAAGACATCCAGTTGACAGAGCATGGAAATTTGCTGGACATTCTCAGGAAGGAGAATACAGAAATGAAGAAGGAAGAAATTCAAAACAAAGAAGAGGTCAGCGAATTGAAAAAGGAGATAGACGAATTAAAGAGAGAAAAATATAAGCTGAAATCTGAGTGCGTCGGAAAAGACATCCAGATGAAAGAGCAACGAAATTTGTTTGAAATTCTCAAAAAAGAGAATGAGAAAGGGAAGAAAAATCTAATTGAGAAAACGGTAAACTTGAATAAATTGAAAAATGAAGTGGGCAAATTAAAGGCAGAAAAGACGAAATTGGAATCTGAATGTGTCCAAACCGAGATTCAGAAGAAGAGACTGGAAAATTTGCTGGAAAAACTTAGAAAGGAAAATCAAAGTGGAAATGAATGGAAACAGGAATTTGAAGAACTGAAAGAAGAAAAGGAGAAACTTCAAGCAAAATTGGTGCAAGATTATGAAAAACTAGAATTTGTCTGCAAAATAAAAGACCTCAAAATAATGGAACAAAAAATGATGGCTGAAAAGTTTGAAAGAGAAAATGAAGAAATGAAAAAGGCGCAAAGTGAGAACACGGAACAACTGAATAAATTGAAAAGTGAACTTTGTGAACTTAAGGCAGAAAGGAAGCTAAAAGCTGAGAAGGAGGAAGAGCGTAAAACCGAGAATAAAGATGAACATAAGAGGAAAAGCTTATTAATGGCTGGATTAAGTGCGCAGATGAATAATAAGCCCAAAGAGGCTGTAGATATCTTCACCCAAGCCTTGGCTGTGGAGACTGACAACGACGAAGGAAGGGCTCTTCTGCATGTCCTTCGAGCTGAAGCGAACGCAGCCACTGAGAAGCCTCCTAATATGGATATTGTATTAGACTGCTCCATGGCCATCGAGAAAGGATGTGAAGGATGGAAAGCGTACATGTTACGAGGGCGGTACCTCGTCAAACTTGGTATTTTCGATGCGGCCCTGAAGGACTTCGAAACGGTGAAAGTGAAGAAAAATGAGAAATTTTCAAAATTCGTTGAAGATACTAAGGCACTGCAGAAGGAATGGGAAGAAAAAGGATACTATGAGATCCTGGGTTTGGAAAAGACAGCCACGAAGGCAGAGGTTATAAAATCCTTCAGGGACCTGTCTATGGTGTTCCACCCAGACAGACATCGGGACAAACCCGAATTCCTACAGGAGGCATTCGAGGAGAAGTACAAAAAGGTGGTCAACGCAAAACTGATTCTGGTGGACGAAAGGAACCGAAGAGATTATGACGAAGAGCTACGCCATCAGGAAGAATATGAACACTGGGAGAAGAGTGGCGGCCAATGGAATCGTCAGGAGCCAGGCCAGTGGAACCACGGGCGGCAGTACCATCAAGGACGCCCCAGATGGGAAGGGCATAGGCAGTACAATCAAGGACCAAGAAAGGAACAACATCGTCAAGGGAACAACCAACGATATTATTATTAAGGATATCGCAATGTGTAAAGGAACGATCATTGCAGTTTAGTGCAGTGAGCGTGAAAAAAAAATGAAAATGAAAAAAAAAAAATTAAAAAATTAAATCCAAAAAAAAAAAAAAACCGAAAATCCAAAAAAAAAAATAAAAAACCAAAAATCCAAAAAAAATATATATATTGTGGAAACATATTTTTAGGATAAGTTTCAGTTGAATTTTTCAGTTTAGTGCTGTGAACCGAAAAGAAAAAGTGTAGTGGAAACTATTTTTAGAATAAGTTTCAGTTGAGTTTTAGTTTAGTTTAGTTTTGTAAGGAAATAAGTTTTCCTGTAACAGCCATTGAGAGACGGACAGTCAATGCCAAGTGGAGTTCGGCCTTCCAGACCAAATGGAATAATCTACAAGATGGACTCAGCAGAGGGAAGAAGTCCCACTTGTTTTGGAATGCACTGTTCCTTGATAAAGATTCACCTGTACTGTTTCTTTATCAGGTGGACAGATGCAGAAGAAACAAGTATGACTTCTTTTAGTATGTTGTGCCCCCTCAAGAAGCTTCCATTATCCTGGAATAGTGGATCAGGAAAATGTTTAGTGCTGTGAACAGGAAAAACATAGGAAAAGGCAGTTTAGTGCAGTGAACATAGAAAAAATTAATCTCCAAAAATAATTAAAAAATTGAAAAATGAAAAAAAAAATATAAAACAAAAAATCTAAAAAAAATAAAAAAACAAAAATCCAAAAAAATATAAAAAACCAAAAATCCAAAAAAAAAAATATATATATAGTGGAAACATTTTTAGGATAAGTTTCAGTTGAATTTTTCAGTTTAGTGCTGTGAATCGAAAAAAAATGTGTAGTGGAAACTATTTTTAGAATAAGTTTCAGTTGAGTTTTAGTTTAGTTTAGTTTTGTATGGAAATAAGTTTTCCATTGTGCTGGTGTAGTGGAACTGGAATATGTTTGCTGCTCTGAACACAGGAATAAATAAAAAATCCCAGAAATAAGGTGGATTCCAGCCCTCCAGATGTAAATGGAATAATCTACAAGATGGACTCAGCAGAGGGAAGAAGTCCCACTTGTTTTGGAATGCACTGTTCCTTGATAAAGATTCACCTGTACTGTTTCTTTATCAGGTGGACAGATGCAGAAAAAACAAGTATGACTTCTTTTAGTACGCTGTGTCCCCTCAAGAAGCTTCCATTATCCTGGAATAGTGGATCATGAAAATGTTTAGTGCTGTGAACAGGAAAAACATAGAAATGGCAGTTTAGTGCAGTGAACATAGAAAAAATGAATCTCCAAAAATGATTAAAAAATTGAAAAATGAAAAAAAAATATAAAACAAAAAATCCAAAAAAAATAAAAAACCAAAAATCCAAAAAATTATAAAAAAACCAAAAATCCAAAAAAAATATATATATAGTGGAAACATATTTTTAGGATAAGTTTCAGTTGAATTTTTCAGTTTAGTGCTGTGAACTGAAAAAAAATGTGTAGTGGAAACTATTTTTAGTACGTTGTGTTCCTTCAAGAAGCTTCCATTGTGCTGGTGTAGTGGAACAGGAATATGTTTGCTGCTCTGAACACAGGAATAAATAAAAAATCCCAGAAATAAGGTGGATTCCAGCCCTCCAGATGTAAATGGAATAATCTACAAGATGGATTCAGCAGAGGGAAGAAGTCCCACTTGTTTTGGAATGCACTGTTCCTTGATAAAGATTCACTTGTACTGTTTCTTTATCAGGTGGACAGATGCAGAAGAAACAAGTATGACTTCTTTTAGTACGCTGTGTCCCTTCAAAAAGCTTCCATTGTGCTGGTGTAGTGGAACAGGAATATGTTTGCTGCTCTAAACACAGGAATAGATAAAACATCCAAGAAATAAGATGGATTCCAGCCCTCCAGATGTAATTAGAATAATCTACAAGATGGATTCAGCAGAGGGAAGAAGTCCTCCTTGTTTTGGAATGCACTGTTCCTTGATAAAGACTCATTTGTACTGTTTCTTTATCAGGTGGACAGATGCAGAAGAAACAAGTATGACTTCTTTTAGTACGCTGTGTCCCCTCAAGAAGATTCCATTATCCTGGAATAGTGGATCAGGAAAATGTTCAGTGATGTGAACAGGAAAAACATAGGAAATGGCAGTTTAGTGCAGTGAACATAGAAAAAATTAATCTCCAAAAATTATTAAAAAATTGAAAAATGAAAAAAAAATATAAAACAAAAAATCCAAAAAAAATTAAAAACCAAAAATCAAAAAAAAATATAAAAAACCAAAAATCCAAAAAAAAAATATATATAGTGGAAACATATTTTTAGGATAAGTTTCAGTTGAATTTTTCAGTTTAGAACTGTGAACTGAAAAAAAAATGTGTAGTGGAAACTATTTTTAGTACGTTGTGTTCCTTCAAGAAGCTTCCATTGTGCTGGTGTAGTGGAACAGGAATATGTTTGCTGCTCTGAACACAGGAATAAATAAAAAATCCCAGAAATAAGGTGGATTCCAGCCCTCCAGATGTAAATGGAATAATCTACAAGATGGATTCAGCAGAGGGAAGAAGTCCCACTAGTTTTGAAATGCACTGTTCCTTGATAAAGACTCACTTGTACTGTTTCTTTATGAGGTGGACAGATGCAGAAAAAACAAGTATGACTTCTTTTAGTATGTTGTGCCCCCTCAAGAAGATTCCATTATCCTGGAATAGTGGATCATGAAAATGTTTAGTGCTGTGAACAGGAAAAACATAGGAAAAGGCAGTTTAGTGCAGTGAACATAGAACAAATGAATCTCCAAAAATGATTAAAAAAATTGAAAAATGAAAAAAAAAAATATAAAAAAAATCCAAAAAAAATAAAAAACAAAAAATCCAAAAAAAAAATAAAAAACAAAAAATCCAAAAAATATGAAAAACCAAAAAAAAAAAAAAAATATATATATATATATATATATATAGTGGAAACATATTTTTAGGATAAGTTTCAGTTGAATTTTTCAGTTTAGTGCTGTGAACTGAAAAAAAATGTGTAGTGGAAACTATTTTTAGTACGTTGTGTTCCTTCAAGAAGCTTCCATTGTGCTGGTGTAGTGGAACAGGAATATGTTTGCTGCTCTGAACACAGGAATAAATAAAAAAATCCCAGAAATAAGGTGGATTCCAGCCCTCCAGATGTAAATGGAATAATCTACAAGATGGACTCAGCAGAGGGAAGAAGTCCCACTTGTTTTGGAATGCACTGTTCCTTGATAAAGATTCACTTGTACTGTTTCTTTATCAGGTGGACAGATGCAGAAGAAACAAGTATGACTTCTTTTATTATGCTGTGTCCCCTCAAGAAGCTTGCATTATCCTGGAATAGTGGATCATGAAAATGGTTAGTGCTGTGAACAGGAAAAACATAGGAAATGGCAGTTTAGTGCAGTGAACATAGAAAAAATGAATCTCCAAAAATGATTAAAAAATTGAAAAATGAAAAAAAAAATATAAAACAAAAAATCCAAAAAAAATAAAAAACAAAAAATCCAAAAAAAATATAAAAAACAAAAAATCCAAAAAAAAAAATATATATATAGTGGAAACATATTTTTAGGATAAGTTTCAGTTGAATTTTTCAGTTTAGTGCTGTGAATCGAAAAAAAATGTGTAGTGGAAACTATTTTTAGAATAAGTTTCAGTTGAGTTTTAGTTTATTTTAGTTTTAGTTTAGTTTTGTATGGAAATAAGTTTTCCATTGTGCTGGTGTAGTGGAACTGGAATATGTTTGCTGCTCTTAACACAGGAATAAATAAAACATCCAAGAAATAAGGTGGATTCCAGCCCTCCAGATGTAAATGGAATAATCTACAAGATGGATTCAGCAGATGGAAGAAGTCCCACTTGTTTTGGAATGCACTGTTCCTTGATAAAGATTCACCTGTACTGTTTCTTTATCAGGTGGACAGATGCAGAAAAAACAAGTATGACTTCTTTTATTATGCTGTGTCCCCTCAAGAAGCTTCCATTATCCTGGAATAGTGGATCATGAAAATGTTTAGTGCTGTGAACAGGAAAAACATAGGAAATGGCAGTTTAGTGCAGTGAACATAGAAAAAATGAATCTCCAAAAATGATTAAAAAATTGAAAAATGAAAAAAAAATATAAAACAAAAAATCCAAAAAAAATAAAAAACCAAAAATCCAAAAAAATATAAAAAACCAAAAATCCAAAAAAAAATATATATATATATAGTGGAAACATATTTTTAGGATAAGTTTCAGTTGAATTTTTCAGTTTAGTGCTGTGAATCGAAAAAAAATGTGTAGTGGAAACTATTTTTAGAATAAGTTTCAGTTGAGTTTTAGTTTATTTTAGTTTTAGTTTAGTTTTGTATGGAAATAAGTTTTCCATTGTGCTGGTGTAGTGGAACTGGAATATGTTTGCTGCTCTGAACACAGGAATAAATAAAACATCCAAGAAATAAGGTGGATTCCAGCCCTCCAGATGTAAATGGAATAATCTACAAGATGGATTCAGCAGATGGAAGAAGTCCCACTTGTTTTGGAATGCACTGTTCCTTGATAAAGATTCACTTGTACTGTTTCTTTATCAGGTGGACTGATGCAGAAGAAACAAGTATGACTTCTTTTAGTACGCTGTGTCCCCTCAAGAAGATTCCATTATCCTGGAATAGTGGATCAGGAAAATGTTCAGTGCTGTGAACAGGAAAAACATAGGAAATGGCAGTTTAGTGCAGTGAACATAGAAAAAATGAATCTCCAAAAATGATTAAAAAATTGAAAAATGAAAAAAAAATATAAAACAAAAAATCCAAAAAAAATAAAAAACCAAAAATCCAAAAAATTATAAAAAAACCAAAAATCCAAAAAAAAATATATATATAGTGGAAACATATTTTTAGGATAAGTTTCAGTTGAATTTTTCAGTTTAGTGCTGTGAACTGAAAAAAAATGTGTAGTGGAAACAATTTTTAGTACGTTGTGTTCCTTCAAGAAGCTTCCATTGTGCTGGTGTAGTGGAACAGGAATATGTTTCCTGCTCTAAACACAGGAATAGATAAAACATCCAAGAAATAAGATGGATTCCAGCCCTCCAGATGTAAATGGAATAATCTACAAGATGGATTCAGCAGAGGGAAGAAGTCCTCCTTGTTTTGGAATGCACTGTTCCTTGATAAAGACTCACTTGTACTGTTTCTTTATCAGGTGGACAGATGCAGAAGAAACAAGTATGACTTCTTTTAGTACGCTGTGTCCCCTCAAGAAGATTCCATTATCCTGGAATAGGGGATCAGGAAAATGTTCAGTGCTGTGAACAGGAAAAACATAGGAAATGGCAGTTTAGTGCAGTGAACATAGAAAAAATTAATCTCCAAAAATTATTAAAAAATTGAAAAATGAAAAAAAAAATATAAAACAAAAAATCCAAAAAAAATTAAAAACCAAAAATCCAAAAAAAATATAAAAAACCAAAAATCCAAAAAAATATATATATAGTGGAAACATTTTTAGGATAAGTTTCAGTTGAATTTTTCAGTTTAGAACTGTGAACTGAAAAAAAATGTGTAGTGGAAACTATTTTTAGTACGTTGTGTTCCTTCAAGAAGCTTCCATTGTGCTGGTGTAGTGGAACAGGAATATGTTTGCTGCTCTGAACACAGGAATAAATAAAAAATCCCAGAAATAAGGTGGATTCCAGCCCTCCAGATGTAAATGGAATAATCTACAAGATGGATTCAGCAGAGGGAAGAAGTCCCACTAGTTTTGGAATGCACTGTTCCTTGATAAAGATTCACTTGTACTGTTTCTTTATCAGGTGGACAGATGCAGAAAAAACAAGTATGACTTCTTTTAGTATGTTGTGCCCCCTCAAGAAGATTCCATTATCCTGGAATAGTGGATCATGAAAATGTTTAGTGCTGTGAACAGGAAAAACATAGGAAAAGGCAGTTTAGTGCAGTGAACATAGAACAAATGAATCTCCAAAAATGATTAAAAAATTGAAAAATGAAAAAAAAAATATAAAACAAAAAATCCAAAAAAAATAAAAAACAAAAAATCCAAAAAAAAATAAAAAACAAAAAATCCAAAAAAATATAAAAAACCAAAAAAAAAAATATATATATATATAGTGGAAACATATTTTTAGGATAAGTTTCAGTTGAATTTTTCAGTTTAGTGCGGTGAACTGAAAAAAAATGTGTAGTGGAAACTATTTTTAGTACGTTGTGTTCCTTCAAGAAGCTTCCATTGTGCTGGTGTAGTGGAACAGGAATATGTTTGCTGCTCTGAACACAGGAATAAATAAAAAAATCCCAGAAATAAGGTGGATTCCAGCCCTCCAGATGTAAATGGAATAATCTACAAGATGGACTCAGCAGAGGGAAGAAGTCCCACTTGTTTTGGAATGCACTGTTCCTTGATAAAGATTCACTTGTACTGTTTCTTTATCAGGTGGACAGATGCAGAAGAAACAAGTATGACTTCTTTTATTATGCTGTGTCCCCTCAAGAAGCTTCCATTATCCTGGAATAGTGGATCAGGAAAATGTTTAGTGCTGTGAACAGGAAAAACATAGGAAATGGCAGTTTAGTGCAGTGAACATAGAAAAAATGAATCTCCAAAAATGATTAAAAAATTGAAAAATGAAAAAAAAATATAAAACAAAAAATCCAAAAAAAATAAAAAACAAAAAATCCAAAAAAATATAAAAAACCAAAAATCCAAAAAAAAAAATATATATTTATAGTGGAAACATATTTTTAGGATAAGTTTCAGTTGAATTTTTCAGTTTAGTGCTGTGAATCGAAAAAAAATGTGTAGTGGAAACTATTTTTAGAATAAGTTTCAGTTGAGTTTTAGTTTATTTTAGTTTTAGTTTAGTTTTGTATGGAAATAAGTTTTCCATTGTGCTGGTGTAGTGGAACTGGAATATGTTTGCTGCTCTGAACACAGGAATAAATAAAACATCCAAGAAATAAGGTGGATTCCAGCCCTCCAGATGTAAATGGAATAATCTACAAGATGGATTCAGCAGATGGAAGAAGTCCCACTTGTTTTGGAATGCACTGTTCCTTGATAAAGATTCACCTGTACTGTTTCTTTATCAGGTGGACAGATGCAGAAAAAACAAGTATGACTTCTTTTATTATGCTGTGTCCCCTCAAGAAGCTTCCATTATCCTGGAATAGTGGATCAGGAAAATGTTTAGTGCTGTGAACAGGAAAAACATAGGAAATGGCAGTTTAGTGCAGTGAACATAGAAAAAATGAATCTCCAAAAATGATTAAAAAATTGAAAAATGAAAAAAAAAATATAAAACAAAAAATCCAAAAAAAATAAAAAACCAAAAATCCAAAAAAAATATAAAAAACCAAAAATCCAAAAAAAAATATATATATAGTGGAAACATATTTTTAGGATAATTTTCAGTTGAATTTTTCAGTTTAGAACTGTGAACTGAAAAAAAATGTGTAGTGGAAACTATTTTTAGTACGTTGTGTTCCTTCAAGAAGCTTCCATTGTGCTGGTGTAGTGGAACAAGAATATGTTTGCTGCTCTGAACACAGGAATAAATAAAACATCCAAGAAATAAGGTGGATTCCAGCCCTCCAGATGTAAATGGAATAATCTACAAGATGGATTCAGCAGATGGAAGAAGTCCCACTAGTTTTGGAATGCACTGTTCCTTGATAAAGATTCACCTGTACTGTTTCTTTATCAGGTGGACAGATGCAGAAGAAACAAGTATGACTTCTTTTAGTATGCTGTGTCCCCTCAAGAAGATTCCATTATCCTGGAATAGTGGATCAGGAAAATGTTTAGTGCTGTGAACAGGAAAAACATAGGAAAAGGCAGTTTAGTGCAGTGAACATAGAAAAAATGAATCTCCAAAAATAATTAAAAAATTGAAAAATGAAAAAAAAATATAAAACAAAAAATCTAAAAAAAATAAAAAAACAAAAATCCAAAAAAAATATAAAAAACCAAAAATCCAAAAAAAAAAATATATATATAGTGGAAACATTTTTAGGATAAGTTTCAGTTGAATTTTTCAGTTTAGTGCTGTGAATCGAAAAAAATGTGTAGTGGAAACTATTTTTAGAATAAGTTTCAGTTGAGTTTTAGTTTAGTTTAGTTTTGTATGGAAATAAGTTTTCCATTGTGCTGGTGTAGTGGAACTGGAATATGTTTGCTGCTCTGAACACAGGAATAAATAAAAAATCCCAGAAATAAGGTGGATTCCAGCCCTCCAGATGTAAATGGAATAATCTACAAGATGGATTCAGCAAAGGGAAGAAGTCCCACTTGTTTTGGAATGCACTGTTCCCTGATAAAGATTCACTTGTACTGTTTCTTTATCGGGTGGACAGATGCAGAAGAAACAAGTATGGCTTCTTTTAGTATGCTGTGTCCCCTCAAGAAGCTTCCATTATCCTGGAATAGTGGATCATGAAAATGTTTAGTGCTGTGAACAGGAAAAACATAGAAATGGCAGTTTAGTGCAGTGAACATAGAAAAAATGAATCTCCAAAAATGATTAAAAAATTGAAAAATTAAAAAAAAATATAAAACAAAAAATCCAAAAAAAATAAAAAACCAAAAATCCAAAAAATTATAAAAAAACCAAAAATCCAAAAAAAATATATATATAGTGGAAACATATTTTTAGGATAAGTTTCAGTTGAATTTTTCAGTTTAGTGCTGTGAACTGAAAAAAAATGTGTAGTGGAAACTATTTTTAGTACGTTGTGTTCCTTCAAGAAGCTTCCATTGTGCTGGTGTAGTGGAACAGGAATATGTTTGCTGCTCTGAACACAGGAATAAATAAAAAATCCCAGAAATAAGGTGGATTCCAGCCCTCCAGATGTAATTGGAATAATCTACAAGATGGATTCAGCAGAGGGAAGAAGTCCCACTTGTTTTGGAATGCACTGTTCCTTGATAAAGATTCACTTGTACTGTTTCTTTATCAGGTGGACAGATGCAGAAGAAACAAGTATGACTTCTTTTAGTACGCTGTGTCCCTTCAAGAAGCTTCCATTGTGCTGGTGTAGTGGAACTGGAATATGTTTGCTGCTCTGAACACAGGAATAAATAAAAGATCCAAGAAATAAGGTGGATTCCAGCCCTCCAGATGTAAATGGAATAATCTACAAGATGGATTCAGCAGAAGAAAGAAGTCCAACTTGTTTTGGAATGCACTGTTCCTTGATAAAGATTCACCTGTACTGTTTCTTTATCAGGTGGACAGATGCAGAAGAAACAAGTATGACTTCTTTTAGTACGCTGTGTCCCCTCAAGAAGATTCCATTATCCTGGAATAGTGGATCATGAAAATGTTTAGTGCTGTGAACAGTAAAAACATAGGAAATGGCAGTTTAGTGCAGTGAACATAGAAAATATTTATCTCCAAAAATGATTAAAAAATTTAAAAATTAAAAAAAAATATAAAACAAAAAATCCAAAAAAAAATAAAAAACCAAAAATCCAAAAAAATATAAAAAAACAAAAATCCAAAAAAAAAAAATATATATATAGTGGAAACATTTTAAGGATAAGTTTCAGTTGAATTTTTCAGTTTAGTGCTGTAAATCGAAAAAAAATGTGTAGTGGAAACTATTTTTAAAATAAGTTTCAGTTGAGTTTTAGTTTAGTTTAGTTTAGTTTAGTTTTTAGTTTTAGTTTAGTTTTGTAAGGAAATAAGTTTTCCTGTAATAGCCCTTGAGAGACGGACAGTCAATGCCAAGTGGAGTTCGGCCTTCCAGACCAAATGGAATAATCTACAAGATGGACTCAGCAGAGGGAAGAAGTCCCACTTGTTTTGGAATGCACTGTTCCTTGATAAAGATTCACTTGTACTGTTTCTTTATCAGGTGGACAGATGCAGAAAAAACAAGTCAGACTTCTTTTAGTACGCTGTGTCCCCTCAAGAAGATTCCATTATCCTGGAATAGTGGATCAGGAAAATGTTTAGTGCTGTGAACAGGAAAAACATAGGAAATGGCAGTTTAGTGCAGTGAACATAGAAAAAATGAATCTCCAAAAATGATTAAAAAATTGAAAAATGAAAAAAAAAATATAAAACAAAAGATCCAAAAAAATAAAAAACCAAAAATCCAAAAAAATATAAAAAACCAAAAATCCAAAAAAAAAATATATATATATATATAGTGGAAACATTTTTAGGATAAGTTTCAGTTGAATTTTTCAGTTTAGTGCTGTGAATCGAAAAAAAATGTGTAGTGGAAACTATTTTTAGAATAAGTTTCAGTTGAGTTTTAGTTTAGTTTAGTTTTAGTTTAGTTTTGTATGGAAATAAGTTTTCCATTGTGCTGGTGTAGTGGAACTGGAATATGTTTGCTGCTCTGAACACAGGAATAAATAAAACATCCAAGAAATAAGGTGGATTCCAGCCCTCCAGATGTAAATGGAATAATCTACAAGATGGATTCAGCAGAGGGAAGAAGTCCCACTTGTTTTGGAATGCACTGTTCCTTGATAAAGATTCACCTGTACTGTTTCTTTATCAGGTGGACAGATGCAGAAAAAACAAGTATGACTTCTTTTAGTATGCTGTGTCCCCTCAAGAAGATTCCATTATCCTGGAATAGTGGATCATGAAAATGTTTAGTGCTGTGAACAGGAAAAACATAGGAAAAGGCAGTTTAGTGCAGTGAACATAGAAAAAATGAATCTCCAAAAATAATTAAAAAATTGAAAAATGAAAAAAAAAATATAAAACAAAAAATCTAAAAAAAAAATAAAAAACAAAAAATCCAAATAAAATATAAAAAACCAAAAAATCCAAAAAAAAAAAAATATATATATATAGTGGAAACATTTTTAGGATAAGTATCAGTTGAATTTTTCAGTTTAGTGCTGTGAATCGAAAAAAAATGTGTAGTGGAAACTATTTTTAGAATAAGTTTCAGTTGAGTTTTAGTTTATTTTAGTTTTAAATTAGTTTTTTATGGAAATAAGTTTTCCATTGTGCTGGTGTAGTGGAACTGGAATATGTTTGCTGCTCTGAACACAGGAATAAATAAAAAATCCCAGAAATAAGGTGGATTCCAGCCCTCCAGATGTAAATGGAATAATCTACAAGATGGGCTCAGCAGAGGGAAGAAGTCCCACTTGTTTTGGAATGAACTGTTCCTTGATAAAGATTCACTTGTACTGTTTCTTTATCAGGTGGACAGATGCAGAAGAAACAAGTATGACTTCTTTTAGTACGCTGTGTCCCCTCAAGAAGATTCCATTATCCTGGAATAGTGGATCAGGAAAATGTTTAGTGCTGTGAACAGGAAAAACATAGGAAAAGGCAGTTTAGTGCAGTGAACATAGAAAAAATGAATCTCCAAAAATAATTAAATAATTGAAAAATGAAAAAAAATATAAAACAAAAAATCTAAAAAAAAATAAAAAACCAAAAATCCAAAAAAAAATATAAAAAACCAAAAATCCAAAAAAGAATATATATATATATATATATATATATATATATATATATAGTGGAAACATTTTTAGGATAAGTTTCAGTTGAATTTTTCAGTTTAGTGCTGTGAACTGAAAAAAAATGTGTAGTGGAAACTATTTTTAGAATAAGTTTCAGTTGAGTTATAGTTTAGTTTAGTTTTAGTTTAGTTTTGTATGGAAATAAGTTTTCCATTGAAAAATGAAAAAAAAAATATAAAAAAAAAAAAATAAAAAAATAAATGAAAAACCAAAAATCCAAAAAAAATATAAAAAACCAAAAATCCAAAAAAAATATAAAAAACCAAAAATCCAAAAAAAAAATATATATATAGTTGAAACATATTTTTAGGATAAGTTTCAGTTGAATTTTTCAGTTTAGTGCTGTGAACTGAAAAAAAATGTGTAGTGGAAACTATTTTTAGTACGTTGTGTTCCTTCAAGAAGCTTCCATTGTGCTGGTGTAGTGGAACTGGAATATGTTTGCTGCTCTGAACACAGGAATAAATAAAACATCCAAGAAATAAGGTGGATTCCAGCCCTCCAGATGTAAATGGAATAATCTACAAGATGGATTCAGCAGAGGGAAGAAGTCCCACTTGTTTTGGAATGCACTGTTCCTTGATAAAGATTCACTTGTACTGTTTCTTTATCAGGTGGACAGATGCAGAAGAAACAAGTATGACTTCTTTTAGTACGCTGTGTCCCTTCAAGAAGCTTCCATTGTGCTGGTGTAGTGGATCAGGAAAATTTTAGTGCCGTGATCAGGAAAAAAATAGGAAATGGCAGTTTAGTGCAGTGAACATAGAAAAAATGAATCTCCAAAAATGATTAAAAAATTGAAAAATGAAAAAAAAAATATAACACAAAAAATCCAAAAAAAAAAAAAAAAAATCCAAAAAAATATAAAAAACCAAAAATCCAAAAAAAAAATATATATATATAGTGGAAACATATTTCTAGGATAAGAGTCAGTTGAATTTTTAGTTTAGTGCTGTGAATCGAAGAAAAAAATGTGTAGTGGAAACTATTTTTAGAATAAGTTTCAGTTGAGTTTTAGTTTAGTTTTGTAAGGAAATAAGTTTTCCTGTAATAGCCATTGAGAGACGGACATTCAATGCCAAGTGGAGTTCGGCCTTCCAGACTAAATGGAATAATCTACAAGATGGATTCAGCAGAGGGAAGAAGTCCCACTTGTTTTGGAATGCACTGTTCCTTGATAAAGATTCACTTGTACTGTTTCTTTATCAGGTGGACAGATGCAGAAGAAACAAGTATGACTTCTTTTAGTACGCTGTGTCCCTTCAAGAAGATTCCATTATCCTGGAATAGTGGATCAGGAAAATGTTTAGTGCTGTGAACAGGAAAAACATAGGAAATGGCAGTTTAGTGCAGTGAACATAGAAAAAATTAATCTTCAAAAATAATTAAAAAATTGAAAAATGAAAAAAAAATATAAAACAAAAAATCTAAAAAAAAATAAAAAACCAAAAATCAAAAAAATATAAAAAACCAAAAATCCAAAAAAAAATATATATATATAAATAGTGGAAACATTTTTAGGATAAGTTTCAGTTGAATTTTTCAGTTTAGTGCTGTGAATCGAAAAAAAATGTGTAGTGGAAACTATTTTTAGAATAAGTTTCAGTTGAGTTTTAGTTTATTTTAGTTTTAGTTTAGTTTTGTATAGAAATAAGTTTTCCATTGTGCTGGTGTAGTGGAACTGGATTATGTTTGCTGCTCTGAACACAGGAATAAATAAAACATCCAAGAAATAAGGTGGATTCCAGCCCTCCAGATGTAAATGGAATAATCTACAAGATGGATTCAGCAGAGGGAAGAAGTCCCACTTGTTTTGGAATGCACTGTTCCTTGATAAAGATTCACCTGTACTGTTTCTTTATCAGGTGGACAGATGCAGAAAAAACAAGTATGACTTCTTTTAGTACGCTGTGTCCCCTCAAGAAGCTTCCATTATCCTGGAATAGTGGATCATGAAAATCTTTAGTGCTGTGAACAGGAAAAACATAGGAAATGGCAGTTTAGTGCAGTGAACATAGAAAAAATGAATCTCCAAAAATGATTAAAAAATTGAAAAATGAAAAAAAAAATATAAAACAAAAAATCCAAAAAAAAATATAAAACAAAAAATCCAAAAAAAAATAAAAAACCAAAAATCCAAAAAAAAATATAAAAAACCAAAAATCCAAAAAAAAAATATATATATATATGGTGGAAACATATTTTTAGGATAAGTTTCAGTTGAATTTTTCAGTTTAGTGCTGTGAACTGAGAAATATTGTGTAGTGGAAACTATTTTTAGTACGTTGTGTTCCTTCAAGAAGCTTCCATTGTGCTGGTGTAGTGGAACAGGAATATGTTTGCTGCTCTGAACACAGGAATAAATAAAAGATCCAAGAAATAAGATGGATTCCATCCCTCCAGATGTAAATGGAATAATCTGCAATATGGACTCAGCAGAGGGAAGAAGTCCCACTTGTTTTGGAATGCACTGTTCCTTGATAAAGATTCACTTGTACTGTTTCTTTATCAGGTGGACAGATGCAGAAGAAACAAGTATGACTTCTTTTAGTATGCTGTGTCCCCTTAAGAAGATTCCATTATCCTGGAATAGTGGATCAGGAAAATGTTTAGTGCTGTGAACAGGAAAAACATAGGAAATGGCAGTTTAGTGCAGTGAACATAGAAAAAATGAATCTCCAAAAATGATTAAAAAATTGAAAAATGAAAAAAAAAAATATAAAATAAAAAATCCAAAAAAATAAAAAACCAAAAATCCCAAAAAAAACAAAAATATAAAAAACTAAAAATCCAAAAAAAATATATATATAGTGGAAACATATTTTTAGGATAAGTTTCAGTTGAATTTTTCAGTTTATTGCTGTGAACTGAAAAAAAATGTGTAGTGGAAACTATTTTTAGTACGTTGTGTCCCTTCAAGAAGCTTCCATTGTGCTGGTGTAGTGGAACAGGAATATGTTTGCTGCTCTGAACACAGGAATAAATAAAAAATCCCAGAAATAAGGTGGATTCCAGCCCTCCAGATGTAAATGGAATAATCTACAAAATGGATTCAGCAGATGGAAGAAGTCCACACTTTTTTTGGAATGCACTGTCCCTTGATAAAGATTCACCTGTACTGTTTCTTTATCAGGTGGACAGATGCAGAAGAAAAAAATATGACTTCTTTTAGTATGCTGAGTCCCCTCAAGAAGATTTCATTATCCTGGAATAGTGGATCATGAGAATGTTTAGTGCTGTGAACAGGGAAAACATAGGAAATGGCAGTTTAGTGCAGTGAACATAGAAAAAAGGAATCTCCAAAAATGATTAAAATATTGAAAAATGAAAAAAAAAAATTTAAAACAAAAAATCCAAAAAAAAATAAAAAACCAAAAATCTAAAAAAAATATAAAAAACCAAAAATCAAAAAAAAAAATAAATATATAGTGGAAAATTTTTTAGGATAAGTTTCAGTTGAATTTTTCAGTTTAGTGCTGTGAATCGAAAAATAATGTGTAGTGAAAACTATTTTAGAATAAGTTTCAGTTGAGTTTTAGTTTAGTTTTTAGTTTTAGTTTAGTTTTGTAAGGAAATAAGTTTTCCTGTAATAGCCATTGAGAGATGGACAGTCAATGCCAAGTGGAGTTCGACCTTCCAGACCAAATGGAATAATCTACAAGATGGATTCAGCCGAGGGAAGAAGTCCCACTTGTTTTGGAATGCACTGTTCCTTGATAAAGATTCACTTGTACTGTTTCATTATCAGGTGGACAGATGCAGAAGAAACAAGTATGACTTTTTTTAGTACGCTGTGTCCTTTCAAGAAGCTTCCATTGTACTGGTGTAGTGGAACAGGAATATGTTTGCTGCTCTGAACACAGGAATAAATAAAAGATCCAAGAAATAAGGTGGATCCCAGCCCTCCAGACCAAATGGAATAATCTACAAGATGGACTCAGCAGAGGGAACAAGTCCCACTTGTTTTGGAATGCACTGTTCCTTGATAAAGATTCACCTGTACTGTTTCTTTATCAGGTGGACAGATGCAGAAGAAACAAGTATGACTTCTTTTAGTATGCTGTGTCCCCTTAAGAAGATTCCATTATCCTGGAATAGTGGATCAGGAAAATGTTTAGTGCTGTGAACAGGAAAAACATAGGAAATGGCAGTTTAGTGCAGTGAACATAGAAAAAATGAATCTCCAAAAATGATTAAAAAATTGAAAAATGAAAAAAAAAATATAGAACAAAAAATCCAAAAAAAATAATAAACCAAAAATCCAAAAAAAATATATATATATATATATGGTGTAAACATATTTTTAGGATAAGTTTCAGTTGAATTTTTCAGTTTAGTGCTGTGAACTGAAAAAAAATGTGTAGTGGAAACTATTTTTAGAATAAGTTTCAGTTGAGTTTTAGTTTAGTTTAGTTTTAGTTTAGTTTTGTATGGAAATAAGTTTTCCATTGAAAAATGAAAAAAAAAAAAATATAAAACAAAAAATCCAAAAAAAAATGAAAAACCAAAAATCCAAAAAAAACATAAAAAAACCAAAAATCCAAAAAAATATATATATAGTGGAAAAATATTTTTAGGATAAGTTTCAGTTGAATTTTTCAGTTTAGTGCTGTGAACTGAAAAAAAAATGTGTAGTGGAAACTATTTTTAGTACGTTGTGTTCCTTCAAGATGCTTCCATTGTGCTGGTGTAGTGGAACAGGAATATGTTTGCTGCTCTGAACACAGGAATAAATAAAAAATCCCAGAAATAAGGTGGATTCCAGCCCTCCAGATGTAAATGGAATAATCTACAAGATGGACTCAGCAGAGGGAAGAAGTCCCACTTGTTTTGGAATGCACTGTTCCTTGATAAAGATTCACCTGTACTGTTTCTTTATCAGGTGGACAGATGCAGAAGAAACAAGTCTGACTTCTTTTAGTATGCTGTGTCCCTTCAAGAAGCTTCCATTGTGCTGGTGTAGAGGATCAGGAAAATGTTTAGTGCTGTGAACAGGAAAAAAGTAAGAAAAGGCAGTTTAGTGCAGTGAACATGAAAAAATGAAAACACAAGAAAGATTAAAAAATTAAAAAATGCAAAAAAAATATAAAACCAAAAAATCCAAAAAAAAATAAAAAACCAAAAAATCCCAAAAAAATGAAAAAAACCAAAAATCCAAAAAAAAATTATATATATATAGTGGAAACATATTTTTAGGATAAGTTTCAGTTGAATTTTTCAGTTTAGTGCTGTGAATCGAAAAAAAAAATGTGTAGTGGAAACTATTTTTAGAATAAGTTTCAGTTGAGTTTTAGTTTAGTTTTCTAGGGAAATAAGTTTCCCTGTAATAGCCATTGAGAGATGGACAGTCAATGCCAAGTGGAGTTCGGCCTTCCAGACCAAATGGAATAATCTACAAGATGGATTCAGCAGAGGGAAGAAGTCCCACTTGTTTTGGAATGCACTGTTCCTTGACAAAGATTCACTTGTACTGTTTCTTTATCAGGTGGACAGATGCAGAAGAAACAAGTCTGACTTCTTTTAGTACGCTGTGTCCCTTCAAGGAGCTTCCATTGTGCTGGTGTAGTGGAACTGGAATATGTTTGCTGCTCTGAACACTGGAATAAATAAAAGATCCAAGAAATAAGATGGATTCCAGCCCTCCAGACCAAATGGAATAATCTACAAGATGGACTCAGCAGAGGGAAGAAGTCCCACTTGTTTTGGAATGCACTGTTCCTTGATAAAGATTCACTTGTACTGTTTCTTTATCAGGTGGACAGATGCCTAAGAAACAACTCTGACTTCTTTTAGTATGCTGTGTCCCTTCAAGAAGCTTCCATTGTGCTGGTGTAGTGGAACAAGAATATGTTTGCTGCTCTGAACACAGGAATAAATAAAAGATCCAAGAAATAATGTGGATTCCAGCCCTCCAGATGTAAATGGAATAATTTGCAAGATGGACTCAGCAGAGGGAAGAAGTCCCACTTGTTTTGGAATGCACTGTTCCTTGACAAAGATTCACTTGTACTGTTTCTTTATCAGGTGGACAGATGCAGAAGAAACAAGTATGACTTCTTTTAGTACGCTGTGTCCCTTCAAGGAGCTTCCATTGTGCTGGTGTAGTGGAACTGGAATATGTTTGCTGCTCTGAACACAGGAATAAATAAAAAATCACAGAAATAAGGTGTATTCCAGCCCTCCAGACCAAATGGAATAATCTACAAGATGGATTCAGCAGAAGAAAGAAGTCCAACTTGTTTTGGAATGCACTGTTCCTTGATAAAGATTCACCTGTACTGTTTCTTTATCAGGTGGACAGATGCAGAAGAAACAAGTATGACTTCTTTTAGTATGCTGTGTCCCCTCAAGAAGCTTTCATTATCCTGGAATAGTGGATCATGAAAATGTTTAGTGCTGTGAACAGGAAAAACATAGGAAATGGCAGTTTAGTGCAGTGAACATAGAACAAATGAATCTCCAAAAATGATTAAAAAATTGAAAAATGAAAAAAAAATATAAAACAAAAAATCCAAAAAAAATAAAAAACCAAAAATCCAAAAAAATATAAAAAACCAAAAATCCAAAAAAATATATATATATAGTGGAAACATATTTTTAGGATAAGTTTCAGTTGAATTTTTCAGTTTAGTGCTGTGAACTGAAAAAAAATGTGTAGTGGAAACTATTTTTAGTACGTTGTGTCACTTCAAGAAGCTTCCATTGTGCTGGTGTAGTGGAACTGGAATATGTTTGCTGCTCTGAACACAGGAATAAATAAAACATCCCAGAAATAAGGTGAATTCCAGCCCTCCAGATGTAAATGGAATAATCTACAAGATGGATTCAGCAGATGGAAGAAATCCACACTTGTTTTGGAATGCACTGTTCCTTGATAAAGATTCACTTGTACTGTTTCTTTATCAGGTGGACAGATGCAGAAGAAACAAGTATGACTTCTTTTAGTATGCTGTGTCCCCTCAAGAAGCTTCCATTATCCTGGAATAGTGGATCATGAAAATGTTTAGTGCTGTGAACAGGAAAAACATAGGAAATGGCAGTTTAGTGCAGTGAACATAGAACAAATGAATCTCCAAAAATGATTAAAAAATTGAAAAATGAAAAAAAAATATAAAACAAAAAATCCAAAAAAAATAAAAAACCAAAAATCCAAAAAAATATAAAAAACCAAAAATCCAAAAAAATATATATATATAGTGGAAACATATTTTTAGGATAAGTTTCAGTTGAATTTTTCAGTTTAGTGCTGTGAACTGAAAAAAAATGTGTAGTGGAAACTATTTTTAGTACGTTGTGTCACTTCAAGAAGCTTCCATTGTGCTGGTGTAGTGGAACTGGAATATGTTTGCTGCTCTGAACACAGGAATAAATAAAACATCCCAGAAATAAGGTGAATTCCAGCCCTCCAGATGTAAATGGAATAATCTACAAGATGGATTCAGCAGATGGAAGAAATCCACACTTGTTTTGGAATGCACTGTTCCTTGATAAAGATTCACCTGTACTGTTTCTTTATCAGGTGGACAGATGCAGAAGAAACAAGTATGACTTCTTTTAGTACGCTGTGTCCCCTCAAGAAGATTCCATTATCCTGGAATAGTGGATCAGGAAAATGTTTAGTGCTGTGAACAGGAAAAACATAGGAAATGGCAGTTTAGTGCAGTGAACATAGAAAAAAATGAATCTCCAAAAATGATTAAAAAATTGAAAAATGAAAAAAAAATATAAAACAAAAAATCCAAAAAAATAAAAAACCAAAAATCCAGAAAAAATATAAAAAACCAAAAATCCAAAAAAAAAAATATATATATATATAGTGGAAACATTTTTAGGATAAGTTTCAGTTGAATTTTTCAGTTTAGTGCTGTGAATCGAAAAAAAATGTGTAGTGGAAACTATTTTTAGAATAAGTTTCAGTTGAGTTTTAGTTTAGTTTAGTTTTAGTATAGTTTTGTTTGGAAATAAGTTTTCCATTGTGCTGGTGTAGTGGAACTGGAATATGTTTGCTGCTCTGAACACAGGAATAAATAAAAAATCCCAGAAATAAGGTGGATTCCAGCCCTCCAGATGTAAATGGAATAATCTACAAGATGGACTCAGCAGAGGGAAGAAGTCTCACTTGTTTTGGAATGCGCTGTTCCTTGATAAAGATTCACCTGTACTGTTTCTTTATCAGGTGGACAGATGCAGAAAAAACAAGTATGACTTCTCTTAGTATGCTGTGTCCCCTCAAGAAGATTCCATTATCCTGGAATAGTGGATCATGAAAATGTTTAGTGCTGTGAACAGGAAAAATATAGGAAATGGCAGTTTAGTGCAGTGAACATAGAAAAAATGAATCTCCAAAAATGATTAAAAAATTGAAAAATGAAAAAAAAAATATAAAACAAAAAAATCCAAAAAAAAAATAAAAAAAAAAATACAAAAAAATATATATATAGTGGAAACATATTTTTAGGATAAGTTTCAGTTGAATTTTCAAGTTTAGTGCTGTGAACTGAAAAAAAATGTGTAGTGGAAACTATTTTTAGAATAAGTTTCAGTTGAGTTTTAGTTTAGTTTAGTTTTAGTTTAGTTTTGTATGGAAATAAGTTTTCCATTGTGCTGGTGTAGTGGAACTGGAATATGTTTGCTGCTCTGAACACAGGAATAAATAAAAAATCCCAGAAATAAGGTGGATTCCAGCCCTCCAGATGTAAATGGAATAATCTACAAGATGGATTCAGCAGAGGGAAGAAGTCCCACTTGTTTTGGAATGCACTGTTCCTTGATAAAGATTCACCTGTACTGTTTCTTTATCAGGTGGACAGATGCAGAAGAAACAAGTATGACTTCTTTTAGTACGCTGTGTCCCCTCAAGAAGATTCCATTATCCTGGAATAGTGGATCATGAAAATGTTTAGTGCTGTGAACAGGAAAAACATAGGAAATGGCGGTTTAGTGCAGTGAACATAGAAAAAATGAATCTCCAAAAATGATTAAAAAATTGAAAAATGAAAAAAAAAATATAAAACAAAAAATCCAAAAAAAATAAAAAACCAAAAATCCAAAAAAAATATAAAAAACCAAAAATCCAAAAAAAATATATATATAGTGGAAACATATTTTTAGGATAAGTTTCAGTTGAATTTTTCAGTTTAGTGCTGTGAACTGAAAAAAATGTGTAGTGGAAACTATTTTTAGCACGTTGTGTTCCTTCAAGAAGCTTCCATTGTGCTGGTGTAGTGGAACAGGAATATGTTTGCTGCTCTGAACACAAGAATAAATAAAAAATCCAAGAAATAAGGTGGATTCCAGCCCTCCAGATGTAAATGGAATAATCTACAAGATGGATTCAGCAGAGGGAAGAAGTCCCACTTGTTTTGGAATGCACTGTTCCTTGATAAAGATTCACTTGTACTGTTTCTTTATCAGGTAGACAGATGCAGAAGAAACAAGTCTGACTTCTTTTAGTACGCTGTGTCCCTTCAAGAAGCTTCCATTGTGCCGGTGTAGTGGAACTGGAATATGTTTGCTGCTCTGAACACAAGAATAAATAAAAAATCCAAGAAATAAGGTGGATTCCAGCCCTCCAGATGTAAATGGAATAATCTACAAGATGGACTCAGCAGAGGGAAGAAGTCCCACTTGTTTTGGAATGCACCGTTCCTTGATAAAGATTCACTTGTACTGTTTCTTTATTAGGTGGACAGATGCAGAAGAAACAAGTATGACTTCTTTTAGTACGCTGTGTCCCCTCAAGAGGATTCCATTATCCTGGAATAGTGGATCAGGAAAATGTTTAGTGCTGTGAACAGGAAAAACATATGAAATGGCAGTTTAGTGCAGTGAACATAGAAAAAATGAATCTCCAAAAATGATTAAAAAATTGAAAAATGAAAAAAAAATATAAAACAAAAAATCCAAAAAAAAATAAAAAACCAAAAATCCAAAAAAAATATAAAAAACCAAAAATCAAAAAAAAAAATATATATATATATAGTGGAAACATATTTTTAGGATAAGTTTCAGTTGAATTTTTCAGTTTAGAACTGTGAACTGAAAAAAAATGTGTAGTGGAAACTATTTTTAGTACGTTGTGTTCCTTCAAGAAGCTTCCATTGTGCTGGTGTAGTGGAACAGGAATGTGTTTGCTGCTCTGAACACAGGAATAAATAAAAAATCCCAGAAATAAGGTGGATTCCAGCCCTCCAGATGTAAATGGAATAATCTACAAGATGGATTCAGCAGAGGGAAGAAGTCCCACTTGTTTTGGAATGCACTGTTCCTTGATAAAGATTCACTTGTACTGTTTCTTTATCAGGTGGACAGATGCAGAAGAAACAAGTCAGACTTCTTTTAGTACGCTGTGTCCCCTCAAGAAGCTTCCATTATCCTGGAATAGTGGATCATGAAAATGTTTAGTGCTGTGAACAGGAAAAACATAGAAATGGCAGTTTAGTGCAGTGAACATAGAAAAAATGAATCTCCAAAAATGATTAAAAAATTGAAAAATGAAAAAAAAATATAAAACAAAAAATCCCAAAAAAAATAAAAAACCAAAAATCCAAAAAAAATATAAAAAACCAAAATATATATATATATATATATATATATATATATATATATATATATATATATATATATATATATATATATATAGTGGAAACATATTTTTAGGATAAGTTTCAGTTGAATTTTTCAGTTTAGTGCTGTGAACTGAAAAAAAATGTGTAGTGGAAACTATTTTTAGTACGTTGTGTTCCTTCAAGAAGCTTCCATTGTGCTGGTGTAGTGGAACAGGAATATGTTTGCTGCTCTGAACACAGGAATAAATAAAAAAATCCCAGAAATAAGGTGGATTCCAGCCCTCCAGATGTAAATGGAATAATCTACAAGATGGACTCAGCAGAGGGAAGAAGTCCCACTTGTTTTGGAATGCACTGTTCCTTGATAAAGATTCACTTGTACTGTTTCTTTATCAGGTGGACAGATGCAGAAGAAACAAGTATGACTTCTTTTATTATGCTGTGTCCCCTCAAGAAGATTCCATTATCCTGGAATAGTGGATCAGGAAAATGTTTAGTGCTGTGAACAGGAAAAACATAGGAAATGGCAGTTTAGTGCAGTGAACATAGAAAAAATGAATCTCCAAAAATGATTAAAAAATTGAAAAATGAAAAAAAAAATATAAAACAAAAAATCCAAAAGAAATAAAAAACTAAAAATCCAAAAAAATATAAAAAACCAAAAATCCAAAAAAATATATATATAGTGGAAACATATTTTTAGGATAAGTTTCAGTTGAATTTTTCAGTTTAGTGCTGTGAACTGAAAAAAAATGTGTAGTGGAAACTATTTTTAGTACGTTGTGTCCCTTCAAGAAGCTTCCATTGTGCTGGTGTAGTGGAAGAGGAATATGTTTGCTGCTCTGAACACAGGAATAAATAAAACATCCAAGAAATAAGATGGATTTCAGCCCTCCAGATGTAAATGGAATAATCTACAAGATGGATTCAGCAGAGGGAAGAAGTCCCACTTGTTTTGGAATGCACTGTTCCTTGATAAAGATTCACCTGTACTGTTTCTTTATCAGGTGGACAGATGCAGAAGAAACAAGTATGACTTCTTTTAGTATGCTGTGTCCCCTTAAGAAGATTCCATTATCCTGGAATAGTGGATCAGGAAAATGTTTAGTGCTGTGAACAGGAAAAACATAGGAAAAGGCAGTTTAGTGCAGTGAACATAGAAAAAATGAATCTCCAAAAATAATTAAAAAATTGTAAAATGGAAAAAAAAATATAAAAACCAAAAATCTAAAAAAAAAATAAAAAACCAAAAATCCAAAAAAAAAATAAAAAACCAAAAATCCAAAAAAAAAATATATATAGTGGAAACATTTTTAGGATAAGTTTCAGTTGAATTTTTCAGTTTAGTGCTGTGAATCGAAAAAAAATGTGTAGTGGAAACTATTTTTAGAATAAGTTTCAGTTGAGTTTTAGTTTAGTTTAGTTTTAGTTTAGTTTTGTATGGAAATAAGTTTTCCATTGTGCTGGTGTAGTGGAACAGGAATATGTTTGCGTCTCTGAACACAGGAATAAATAAAAGATCCAATAAATAAGATGGATTTCAGCCCTCCAGATGTAAATGGAATAATCTACAAGATGGATTCAGCAGAGGGAAGAAGTCCCACTTGTTTTGGAATGCACTGTTCCTTGATAAAGATTCACCTGTACTGTTTCTTTATCAGGTGGACAGATGCAGAAGAAACGGGTATGACTTCTTTTAGTATGCTGTGTCCCTTCAAGAAGCTTCCATTATCCTGGAATAGTGGATCATGAAAATGTTTAGTGCTGTGAACAGGAAAAACATAGAAATGGCAGTTTAGTGCAGTGAACATAGAAAAAATGAATCTCCAAAAATGATTAAAAAATTGAAAAATGAAAAAAAAATATAAAACAAAAAATCCAAAAAAAATAAAAAACCAAAAATCCAAAAAATTATAAAAAAACCAAAAATCCAAAAAAAATATATATATAGTGGAAACATATTTTTAGGATAAGTTTCAGTTGAATTTTTCAGTTTAGTGCTGTGAACTGAAAAAAAATGTGTAGTGGAAACTATTTTTAGTACGTTGTGTCCCTTCAAGAAGCTTCCATTGTGCTGGTGTAGTGGATCAGGAATATGTTTGCTGCGCTGAACATAGGAATAAATAAAGAATCCAGGAAATAAGGTGGATTCCAGCCCTCCAGATGTAAATGGAATAATCTACAAGATGGATCCAGAAGAGGGAAGAAGTCCCACTTGTTTTGGAATGCACTGTTCCTTGATAAAGATTCACTTGTACTGTTTCTTTATCAGGTGGACAGATGCTGAAGAAACAAGTATGACTTCTTTTAGTATGCTGTGTCCCTTCAAGAAGCTTCCATTGTGCTGGTGTAGTGGATCAGGAATATGTTTGCTGCTCTGAACATAGGAATAAATAAAAAATCCAGGAAATAAGGTGGATTCCAGCCCTCCAGATGTAAATGGAATAATCTACAAGATGGATCCAGAAGAGGGAAGAAGTCCCACTTGTTTAGGAATGCACTGTTCCTTGATAAAGATTCACCTGTACTGTTTCTTTATCAGGTGGACAGATGCAGAAGAAACAAGTATGACTTCTTTTAGTACGCTGTGTCCCTTCAAGAAGCTTCCATTGTGCTGGTGTAGTGGATCAGGAAAATGTTTAGTGCTGTGAACAGGAAAAAAATAGGAAATGGCAGTTTAGTGCAGTGAACATGAAAAAATGAAAACACAAGAAAGATTAAAAAATAAAAAAATGCAAAAAAAACAAATAAAAAACTAAAAATCCCAAAAAAATATAAAAAACCGAAAATCCAAAAAAAAAATATATATATATATAGTGGAAACATATTTTTAGGATAAGTTTCAGTTGAATTTTTCAGTTTAGTGCTGTTAACCGAAAAAAAATGTGTAGTGGAAATTATTTTTAGAATAAGTTTCAGTTGAGTTTCAGTTTAGTTTAGTTTTAGTTTAGTTTTGTATGGAAATAAGTTTTCCTGTAATAGCCATTGAGAGACGGACAGTCAATTCCAAGTGGAGTTCGGCCTTCCAGACCAAATGGAATAATCTACAAGATGGACTCAGCAGAGGGAAGAAGTCCCACTTGTTTTGGAATGCACTGTTCCTTGATAAAGATTAACTTGTACTGTTTCTTTATCAGGAGGACAGATGCAGAAGAAACAAGTCAGACTTCTTTTAGTATGCTGTGTCCCATCAAAAAGCTTCCATTGTGCTGGTGTAGTGGAACTGGAATATGTTTGCTGCTCTGAACACAGGAACAAATAAAACATCCAAGAAATAAGGTGGATTCCAGCCCTCCAGATGTAAATGGAATAATCTACAAGATGGATTCAGCAGATAGAAGAAGTCCAAACTTGTTTTGGAATGCACTGTTCCTTGATAAAGATTCACCTGTACTGATTCTTTATCAGGTGGACAAATGCAGAAAAAACAAGTATGACTTCTTTTAGTACGCTGTGTCCCTTCAAGAATATTCCATTATCCTGGAATAGTGGATCATGAAAATGTTTAGTGCTGTGAACAGGAAAAACATAGGAAATGGCAGTTTAGTGCAGTGAACATAGAAAAAAATGAATCTCCAAAAATGATTAAAAAATTGAAAAATGAAAAAAAAAATATATAAAAAACCAAAAATCCAAAAAAAAAATCCATATATATATATATATATATATATATATATGTATAGTAGAAACATATCTTTAGGATAAGTTTCAGTTGAATTTTTCAGTTTCGTGCTGTGAATCGAAAAAAATGTGTAGTGAAAACTGTTTTTAGAATACGTTTCAGTTGAGTTTTAGTTTAGTTTTGTATGGAAATAAGTTTTCCTGTAATAGCCGAGAGATATGGAGAGTCAATGCCAAGTGGAGTTCGGCCTTCCAGACCAAATGGAATAATCTACAAGATGGATTCAGCAGAGGGAAGAAGTCCCACTTGTTTTGGAATGCACTGTTCCTTGATAAAGATTCACTCGTACTGTTTCTTTATCAGGTGGACAGATGCAGAAAAAACAAGTATGACTTCTTTTAGTATGCTGTGTCCCCTCAAGAAGCTTCCATTATCCTGGAATAGTGGATCATGAAAATGTTTAGTGCTGTGAACAGGAAAAACATAGGAAATGGCAGTTTAGTGCAGTGAACATAGAAAAAATGAATCTCCAAAAATGATTAAAAAATTGAAAAATGAAAAAAAAATATAAAACAAAAAAATCCAAAAAAAAATTAAAAACCAAAAATCCAAAAAAAAATATAAAAAAACCAAAAATCCAAAAAAAAAAAAAATATATATATATATATATATATATATATATATATAGTGGGAACATTTTTAGGATAAGTTTCAGTTGAATTTTTCAGTTTAGTGCTGTGAATCGAAAAAAAATGTGTAGTGGAAACTATTTTTAGTAGGTTGTGTCCCTTCAAGAAGCTTCCATTGTGCTGGTGTAGTGGAACAGGAATATGTTTGCTGCTCTGAACACAGGAATAGATAAAAAATCCAAGAAATAAGGTGGATTCCAGCCCTCCAGATGTAAATGGAATAATCTACAAGATGGATTCAGCAATACAAACAGAGATTCAATTTGCTTCTGCAAGATCTCCGCTCTTAATCGCAATAATTGATTCGTTTCAGTTTTTTTTCTCTTTTTCTTTCTTAATTGCATGGAACTTTTCGTTGAATTTTTCAACAGTTTCAATTTTTTTCTTATTTACGTTCACAGAACATAATATGCACAGTTAACTCTGTTGTAACCTTTTCCATTTTTTCTCATTTAAGTGCAAAAATATTCACGTGAATTACTTGCAAAAATTATAGCAATTAATTGTTAATCTAATAATATATAATTTCTTTTATCATTCATAAGTACCGGTATATCTTCTGAGAGAGAGAGAGAGAGAGAGAGAGAGAGAGAGAGAGACGCATAACACAACTTTTATAAAATTGTTCTGACCTTGGAAAATAGATAAATTCCATCTTAGAGAGAGAGAGAGAGAGAGAGAGAGAGAGAGAGAGAGAGATGGCAGGTATAACTCAACTTGTATAAAAATATTCTGACCTTGGAAAGTAGATAAATTCCGAGCGAGAGAGAGAGAGAGAGAGAGAGAGAGAGAGAGAGAGGCATAAAAACATTCACAAGAATGTTCTGACCTTGGAAAAGAGATAAATTCCATCTTGAGAGAGAGAGAGAGAGAGAGAGAGAGAGAGAGAGAGAGAAGGCCCTACTTGCGTGCGTTATCACAGCCACAGACAAAAGATGTCTTTTGCGCTATCATGTCTTTTCCTCGCGGGGTAAGAAAAAGAATTTATAGCAAAAGACAGTCGCACTTTTTCATATTCGTGATAACGCTTCGAAAGAGGTAGACACCTCGAGGTGTCTTCAGCTCCTATGCTCAGATATTTTCAATATCAACATTTTTATCAATTTCAAGAACCTGTGAGTAGTTTGTCCATTACTATCGTGAATTTCTTTTTCTTTTGAAATATATTAAATATTCAAATATGTGGCAATATCAACTTTTTTATCTATTTCAAAAACGTGTGAGGTTATAATGAGGAGTTTCATTTTTTTGTTGTTGCTTTTAAAAATATATACTGAAATATGTGCTTTTGGTGCTTTTAAAAATATGACATATTGAAATATGTGCTTTTAATTTGCCTTGAAAGCTATACGAAAATGAAGGCTTATAATCTAAGTATTGCGATGTGCTAGCTTGTCATATCTTGATTATAGTCACTAGTATTATTTAAAATAACTTTGAAATTGTTCTCTTAATCAAATATGGTACTAATTCCTTTTGCGTTAGTAATAAGTATAAATAAACACAACTGCGTTTTACATCTAAATGAGGTGTTTGCACCTATGTGGGTTGGTGTGTTCAAGCATTTTGAATCTGGAGGCCAATCAACTGGACCCATCGTGATGGGGGTGACACTGCTTGACGCAACAGCACTGACAAAATCTCGTAGTGTCGGTCGTGGGTCGATTGGTGGAAGGTGGCACGTGCTAGGTTGCGTCAAATGGGCCGTGACTTTTTTTTTTTTTTGTCGTAAATAATTTATTTTTCGTGACTGATATTTTTTTGCTGTGACTAATAATTTTCATTGACGTGAATGATATTTTTTTGCTGTGACTAATAATTTTTATTGACGTGAATGATATTTTTTTGCTGTGACTAATAATTTTTATTGACGTGAATGATATTTTTTTGCTGTGACTAATAATTTTCATTGACGTGAATGATATTTTTTTGCTGTGACTAATAATTTTTATTGACGTGGATGATATTTTTTTGCTGTGACTAATAATTTTTATTGACGTGAATGATATTTTTTTGCTGTGACTAATAATTTTTATTGACGTGAATGATATTTTTTTGCTGTGACTAATAATTTTTATTGACGTGAATGATATTTTTTTGCTGTGTCTAATAATTTTTATTGACGTGGATGATATTTTTTTGCCGGGACTAATAATTTTCATTGACGTGACTGATATTTCTTTTTGTAGTGACTGATATTTTTTTTGCCGTGATTGTCGTGACTGATATTATTTTGACGTGACTGATATTTTTTTTGCCGTGATTGACATTTTTTATATTTTTGCCGTGACTGATTTTTTGCCGTGACTGATATTTTCTTTTAGCTGTGACCGACACTTCTTATTACCGAGACTGATAATATTTTTTTTTGCTGTGACTAACAATTTTTTGGCCGTGACTGATATTTTTTTTTTTACTGCCGTGACTGATATTTTGCTGTGACTGATATTTTTTTTACTGCCGTGACTGATATTTTATATTGCCATGACTGAATATTTGTTGCCGTGACTGATATTTTTATTGGCCATGACTGATATTTTTGTTGTTGTTAGCCCTAATGAATAGATGAAAAGAACCATCGGTCCCAAAATCGAGCATAATTCGTAAAACACGTTGAACCTTTATCATCTGGGGGCGACGTTTCCTATGGTTGCACACACTGCCAAATAGGGGTACCAAAGTCATGACCTTGAACTGAGGTAAAATTTCAAATTGACCTTTAGAGGTCAGAATGTACACCATTCGATGCGACTTGATAAGAACACAATGGTACAAACACCATTTTTGAAGGACTTTGCTTTGGCTTTAAGGTAGACCATAGTCCCGATCGGCTGCCCTGCCTAACATTGCTTAGACCCCGGTAGCGTATGTTCGTGTGTTGTACCAGTCATCAGCGTCCTTCCTCCCAGCAGCGAGGAGTCCTGGCTCACTTAGGTCGATAGTTCAAGACGTTTGAGGTATCTGTTATGTTTTTAGAAGGTGTTACAGTAGCTTAATTCATGTGTGTATTAGTCTGTAACACTTATTTGCTCTAAGCAAACCTAACCATCGATTACATACATAATCCGTAAGTCTACACGGATAGTAAAGTATCCGCCTCTCTGGTTGGTCAGCTGCTGATTTGAACTCGCGTAACATACTTCTACGAAGTCTGAGCTTGGTGTCCTAACTGACTTAGCCATAGAGGACAATGGAAGGCAAATGGAAGCTTTTCTAATTGTTGATACTCTGACGAAAGAGTGGAATGGTAGACCTAAACCTCGATACTAAACCTCAGCATGACATATACAATGATTAAAGCTGAATAAAAGTAAATTCATTATTATAAGCGAAAAAAGCGAGTAATTACAGAAAATATATTATCAATGAAACAAGAATTAGTTGTATCCTGGATGGCGATATAAGCTTATGTTGGGGCTCATCAACACTACTGAATGTCCCATCACTCGCTCTTGGAAAGCTTGCAATCGGCAACGCTGCTTGTAATTCGAAAACACTAATATACAAATGGCTTATGGAACACTCGGGCTGTAACAGGTCAGCTTCGTGTAATATGAACAGCGGCAGAGAAATAATGTATGCAAGTAAAAAGTGATGAGTGGTCGAGGAGAAAGTGTAAGTGAAATACGGGTAGCGATTACCGTAGATTTACTTACCCTACCCACCTCATTAACATTCTCTCCATCTATACAGTTATAAATCATATACATACATAAACATAATAAAGTATATATATTTTTGCAACAGAAATTATCATCAGAACATATTTTTCCTGAAACTATTACGTCATTAGTGTAATTTCAGCAACCATTACCCGACCCTCCCTGGTCCTGCTGAATTTACAGCAACCATTACCCGACCCTCCCTGTTCCTGCTGAATTTACAGCAACCATTACCCGACCCTCCCTGGTCCTGCGGAATTTCAGCAACCATTACCCGACCCTCCCTGGTCCTGCTGAATTTACAGCAACCATTACCCGACCCTCCCTGGTCCTGCTGAATTTCAGCAACCATTACCCGACCCTCCCTGGTCCTGCTGAATTTACAGCAACCATTACCCGACCCTCCCTGGTCCTGCGGAATTTCAGCAACCATTACCCGGCCCTCCCTGGTCCTGCTGAATTTCAGCAACCATTACCCGACCCTCCCTGGTCCTGCTGAATTTCAGCAACCATTACCCGACCCTCCCTGGTCCTGCTGAATTTCAGCAACCATTACCCGACCCTCCCTGGTCCTGCTGAATTTCAGCAACCATTACCCGACCCTCCCTGGTCCTGCTGAATTTACAGCAACCATTACCCGACCCTCCCTGGTCCTGCGGAATTTCAGCAACCATTACCCGGCCCTCCCTGGTCCTGCTGAATTTACAGCAACCATTACCCGACCCTCCCTGGTCCTGCTGAATTTCAGCAACCATTACCCGACCCTCCCTGGTCCTGCTGAATTTACAGCAACCATTACCCGACCCTCCCTGGTCCTGCTGAATTTCAGTAACCATTACCCGGCCCTCCCTGGTCCTGCTGAATTTACAGCAACCATTACCCGACCCTCCCTGGTCCTGCGGAATTTCAGCAACCATTACCCGACCCTCCCTGGTCCTGCTGAATTTACAGCAACCATTACCCGACCCTCCCTGGTCCTGCGGAATTTCAGTAACCATTACCCGGCCCTCCCTGGTCCTGCTGAATTTACAGCAACCATTACCCGACCCTCCCTGGTCCTGCTGAATTTCAGCAACCATTACCCGACCCTCCCTGGTCCTGCTGAATTTCAGCAACCATTACCCGACCCTCCCTGGTCCTGCTGAATTTACAGCAACCATTACCCGACCCTCCCTGGTCCTGCTGAATTTACAGCAACCATTACCCGACCCTCCCTGGTCCTGCTGAATTTACAGCAACCATTACCCGACCCTCCCTGGTCCTGCTGAATTTCAGCAACCATTACCCGACCCTCCCTGGTCCTGCTGAATTTCAGCAACCATTACCCGACCCTCCCTGGTCCTGCTGAATTTACAGCAACCATTACCCGACCCTCCCTGGTCCTGCTGAATTTCAGGAACCATTACCCGACCCTCCCTGGTCCTGCTGAATTTACAGCAACCATTACCTGACCCTCCCTGGTCCTGCTGAATTTCAGCAACCATTACCCGACCCTCCCTGGTCCTGCTGAATTTCAGCAACCATTACCCGACCCTCCCTGGTCCTGCTGAATTTACAGCAACCATTACCCGACCCTCCCTGGTCCTGCTGAATTTCAGCAACCATTACCCGACCCTCCCTGGTCCTGCTGAATTTACAGCAACCATTACCCGACCCTCCCTGGTCCTGCTGAATTTCAGCAACCATTACCCGACCCTCCCTGGTCCTGCTGAATTTCATCAACCATTACCCGACCCTCCCTGATCCTGCTGAATTTACAGCAACCATTACCCGACCCTCCCTGGTCCTGCGGAATTTCAGCAACCATTACCCGACCCTCCCTGGTCCTGCTGAATTTACAGCAACCATTACCCGACCCTCCCTGGTCCTGCTGAATTTCAGCAACCATTACCCGACCCTCCCTGGTCCTGCTGAATTTACAGCAACCATTACCCGACCCTCCCTGGTCCTGCTGAATTTCAGCAACCATTACCCGACCCTCCCTGGTCCTGCTGAATTTCAGCAACCATTACCCGGCCCTCCCTGGTCCTGCTGAATTTACAGCAACCATTACCCGACCCTCCCTGGTCCTGCTGAATTTACAGCAACCATTACCCGACCCTCCCTGGTCCTGCTGAATTTACAGCAACCATTACCCGACCCTCCCTGGTCCTGCTGAATTTCAGCAACCATTACCCGACCCTCCCTGGTCCTGCTGAATTTACAGCAACCATTACCCGACCCTCCCTGGTCCTGCTGAATTTCAGCAACCATTACCCGACCCTCCCTGGTCCTGCTGAATTTCAGCAACCATTACCCGACCCTCCCTGGTCCTGCTGAATTTACAGCAACCATTACCCGACCCTCCCTGGTCCTGCTGAATTTACAGCAACCATTACCCGACCCTCCCTGGTCCTGCTGAATTTACAGCAACCATTACCCGACCCTCCCTGGTCCTGCTGAATGTCAGCAACCATTACCCGACCCTCCCTGGTCCTGCTGAATTTCAGCAACCATTACCCGACCCTCCCTGGTCCTGCTGAATTTACAGCAACCATTACCCGACCCTCCCTGGTCCTGCTGAATTTCAGCAACCATTACCCGACCCTCCCTGGTCCTGCTGAATTTCAGCAACCATTACCCGTCCCTCCCTGGTCCTGCTGAATTTCAGCAACCATTACCCGACCCTCCTTGGTCCTGCTGAATTTCAGCAACCATTACCCGACCCTCCCTGGTCCTGCTGAATTTCAGCAACCATTACCCGGCCCTCCCTGGTCCTGCTGAATTTCAGCAACCATTACCCGACCCTCCCTGGTCCTGCTGAATTTCAGCAACCATTACCCGACCCTCCCTGGTCCTGCTGAATTTCAGCAACCATTACCCGACCCTCCCTGGTCCTGCTGAATTTCAGCAACCATTACCCGACCCTCCCTGGTCCTGCAGAATTTCAGCAACCATTACTCCGCCCTCCCTGGTCCTGCTGAATTTCAGCAACCATTACTCCGCCCTCCCTGGTCCTGCTGAATTTCAGCAACCATTACCCGACCCTCCCTGGTCCTGCTGAATTTCAGCAACCATTACCCGACTCTCCCTGGTCCTGCTGAATTTCAGCAACCATTACCCGACTCTCCCTGGTCCTGCTGAATTTACATCAACCATTACCCGACCCTCCCTGGTCCTGCTGAATTTCAGCAACCATTACCCGACCCTCCCTGGTCCTGCTGAATTTACAGCAACCATTACCCGACCCTCCCTGGTCCTGCTGAATTTACAGCAACCATTACCCGACCCTCCCTGGTCCTGCTGAATTTCAGCAACCATTACCCGACCCTCCCTGGTCCTGCTGAATTTACAGCAACCATTACCCGACCCTCCCTGGTCCTGCTGAATTTACAGCAACCATTACCCGACCCTCCCTGGTCCTGCTGAATTTCAGCAACCATTACCCAGCCCCCCCTGGTCCTGCTGAATTTCAGCAACCATTACACGACCCTCCCTGGTCCTGCTGAATTTACAGCAACCATTACCCGACCCTCCCTGGTCCTGCTGAATTTACAGCAACCATTACCCGACCCTCCCTGGTCCTGCTGAATTTCAGCAACCATTACCCAACCCTCCCTGGTCCTGCTGAATTTCAGCAACCATTACCCAACCCTCCCTGGTCCTGCTGAATTTACAGCAACCATTACCCGACCCTCCCTGGTCCTGCTGAATTTCAGCAACCATTACCCGGCCCTCCCTGGTCCTGCTGAATTTCAGCAACCATTACCCGGCCCTCCCTGGTCCTGCTGAATTTCAGCAACCATTACCCAGCCCTCCCTGGTCCTGCTGAATTTCAGCAACCATTACCCGGCCCTCCCTGGTCCTGCAGAATTTCAGCAACCATTACCCGGCCCTCCCTGGTCCTGCTGAATTTCAGCAACCATTACCCGGACCTCCCTGGTCCTGCTGAATTTCAGCAACCATTACCCGACCCTCCCTGGTCCCGCTGAATTTACAGCAACCATTACCCGGCCCTCCCTGGTCCCGCTGAATTTCAGCAACCATTACCCGACCCTCCCTGGTCCTGCTGAATTTCAGCAACCATTACCCGACCCTCCCTGGTCCTGCTGAATTTCAGCAACCATTGCCTGGCCCTCCCTGGTCCTGCTGAATTGCAGCAACCATTACCCGGCCCTCCCTGGTCCTGCTGAATTTCAGCAACCATTACCCGGCCCTCCCTGGTCCTGCTGAATTTCAGCAACCATTACCCGACCCTCCCTGGTCCTGCTGAATTTACAGCAACCATTACCCGACCCTCCCTGGTCCTGCTGAATTTCAGTAACCATTACCCGGCCCTCCCTGGTCCTGCTGAATTTACAGCAACCATTACCCGACCCTCCCTGGTCCTGCGGAATTTCAGCAACCATTACCCGACCCTCCCTGGTCCTGCTGAATTTACAGCAACCATTACCCGACCCTCCCTGGTCCTGCGGAATTTCAGTAACCATTACCCGGCCCTCCCTGGTCCTGCTGAATTTACAGCAACCATTACCCGACCCTCCCTGGTCCTGCTGAATTTCAGCAACCATTACCCGACCCTCCCTGGTCCTGCTGAATTTCAGCAACCATTACCCGACCCTCCCTGGTCCTGCTGAATTTACAGCAACCATTACCCGACCCTCCCTGGTCCTGCTGAATTTACAGCAACCATTACCCGACCCTCCCTGGTCCTGCTGAATTTACAGCAACCATTACCCGACCCTCCCTGGTCCTGCTGAATTTCAGCAACCATTACCCGACCCTCCCTGGTCCTGCTGAATTTCAGCAACCATTACCCGACCCTCCCTGGTCCTGCTGAATTTCAGCAACCATTACCCGACCCTCCCTGGTCCTGCTGAATTTACAGCAACCATTACCCGACCCTCCCTGGTCCTGCTGAATTTCAGGAACCATTACCCGACCCTCCCTGGTCCTGCTGAATTTACAGCAACCATTACCCGACCCTCCCTGGTCCTGCTGAATTTCAGCAACCATTACCCGACCCCCCCTGGTCCTGCTGAATTTCAGCAACCATTACCCGACCCTCCCTGGTCCTGCTGAATTTACAGCAACCATTACCCGACCCTCCCTGGTCCTGCTGAATTTCAGCAACCATTACCCGACCCTCCCTGGTCCTGCTGAATTTACAGCAACCATTACCCGACCCTCCCTGGTCCTGCTGAATTTCAGCAACCATTACCCGACCCTCCCTGGTCCTGCTGAATTTCAGCAACCATTACCCGACCCTCCCTGATCCTGCTGAATTTACAGCAACCATTACCCGACCCTCCCTGGTCCTGCGGAATTTCAGCAACCATTACCCGACCCTCCCTGGTCCTGCTGAATTTACAGCAACCATTACCCGACCCTCCCTGGTCCTGCTGAATTTCAGCAACCATTACCCGACTCTCCCTGGTCCTGCTGAATTTACAGCAACCATTACCCGACCCTCCCTGGTCCTGCTGAATTTCAGCAACCATTACCCGACCTTCCCTGGTCCTGCTGAATTTCAGCAACCATTACCCGGCCCTCCCTGGTCCTGCTGAATTTACAGCAACCATTACCCGACCCTCCCTGGTCCTGCTGAATTTACAGCAACCATTACCCGACCCTCCCTGGTCCTGCTGAATTTACAGCAACCATTACCCGACCCTCCCTGGTCCTGCTGAATTTCAGCAACCATTACCCGACCCTCCCTGGTCCTGCTGAATTTACAGCAACCATTACCCGACCCTCCCTGGTCCTGCTGAATTTCAGCAACCATTACCCGACCCTCCCTGGTCCTGCTGAATTTCAGCAACCATTACCCGACCCTCCCTGGTCCTGCTGAATTTACAGCAACCATTACCCGACCCTCCCTGGTCCTGCTGAATTTACAGCAACCATTACCCGACCCTCCCTGGTCCTGCTGAATTTACAGCAACCATTACCCGACCCTCCCTGGTCCTGCTGAATGTCAGCAACCATTACCCGACCCTCCCTGGTCCTGCTGAATTTCAGCAACCATTACCCGACCCTCCCTGGTCCTGCTGAATTTACAGCAACCATTACCCGACCCTCCCTGGTCCTGCTGAATTTCAGCAACCATTACCCGACCCTCCCTGGTCCTGCTGAATTTCAGCAACCATTACCCGTCCCTCCCTGGTCCTGCTGAATTTCAGCAACCATTACCCGACCCTCCTTGGTCCTGCTGAATTTCAGCAACCATTACCCGACCCTCCCTGGTCCTGCTGAATTTCAGCAACCATTACCCGGCCCTCCCTGGTCCTGCTGAATTTCAGCAACCATTACCCGACCCTCCCTGGTCCTGCTGAATTTCAGCAACCATTACCCGACCCTCCCTGGTCCTGCTGAATTTCAGCAACCATTACCCGACCCTCCCTGGTCCTGCAGAATTTCAGCAACCATTACTCCGCCCTCCCTGGTCCTGCTGAATTTCAGCAACCATTACTCCGCCCTCCCTGGTCCTGCTGAATTTCAGCAACCATTACCCGACCCTCCCTGGTCCTGCTGAATTTCAGCAACCATTACCCGACTCTCCCTGGTCCTG